>NC_140965.1:109179976-109219976 GCF_056783735.1 Eptatretus burgeri | reverse complement strand
CCATCATCTCAAGGAGATGGGGATGGGCCTGGCATCTGCCTGGGGGATGGCCAGACGGAGGCACCTGGAGTACCGGCGGAAAGTGGACGGAGCGACGCGCTGTTCTGTCACATGCTCCCATACCTGACCTGAGAGAGAGGGAGAGAGAGAGAGAGAGAGAGAGAGAGAGAGAGAGAGAGAGAGAGAGAGAGAGAGAGAGAGAGAGAGAGAGAGAGAGAGAGAGAGAGAGAGAGAGAGAGAGAGAGAGAGAGAGAGAGAGAGAGAGAGAGAGAGAGAGAGAGAGAGAGAGAGAGAGAGAGAGAGAGAGAGAGACACAGACAGAGAGAGACAGAATCGGGGAGACGGAGAAATGGAGACAAGGAGACAGAGAGACAGAGAGACAGAGAGACAGAGAGACAGAGAGACAGAGAGACAGAGAGACAGAGAGACAGAGAGACAGAGAGACAGAGAGACAGAGAGACAGAGAGACAGAGAGACAGAGAGACAGAGAGACAGAGAGACAGAGAGACAGAGAGACAGAGAGACAGAGAGACAGAGAGACAGAGAGACAGAGAGACAGAGAGACAGAGAGACAGAGAGACAGAGAGACAGAGAGACAGAGAGAGAGAGAGAGAGAGAGAGAGAGAGAGAGAGAGAGAGAGAGAGAGAGAGAGAGAGAGAGAGAGAGAGAGAGAGAGAGAGAGACTGACTTGACTTTACGTCCATTTATTATAAAAGTATAAAAAAAACATTTTACAAAACAAATTTGAAATGCTTTTTTTTTCAGGCATCATTTGCCTGAGGTTCTTAAAAACCATCAAACCATAAGAATCAAGTGTGTCATTTTTAAGTGCAGCTGCTCAAACTGGGTCTGATAAACAACTAAGGTTCAAAGGTCAATCACATTGTTCCAACCTCACAAAAAATGTAAACTTCATTCTCAATATATTTATACAGGACACCTCCATTACACCATAAGACTTCAAACACAGGAAGACTACCAATGTTTACATGATATGCATGTTCTCGTTTTATATGAGCAGACACCATGCCTTTGAAACAAAAAAGTGCATTTTAATTTTTCTTATTCACCAAGTTGGTTTTTCTCATCATATAAATTTCAAGCTGAAGGCCCAGTCACACCTTAACGTTTTAGCCAGCTTATGCCGATTTTTGGAAAATTTGTCTAAAATGCTGGTACACGTCGAATACGTTATGGGAAGTTTTGATAACATTGAGAGCACGCTGAAAAACACTGCCATACGTCGTCGTATACTGGCTTTAAACGCTGTACTTTTCGGTTGTCCTCAAATTTTCCATGCTTGAGATTTTAAGACTTATGCCAGCGTATGACTCACACGTTCTGCATAGCGCTGGCCATAAGTTGTAGCCACGTTACGCGATCGTTGACACACGTTACTTGTAAGTTACTCATAAGTCGAAACACATCGAGGTCATGTTTAGCGTACCCAAAACTTATTTCTAACCTATCAATAACGTGTTGTCGGCACATTACGCGATCGTTGACACACGTCGACACACGTTACTTGTAAGGTACTCATAAGTCGAAACATTTCAAGGTAATGGTTAGCGTCAGTGTTCCAGACTCCCTGGGTTTTTTTTTCTTCTTCTTCTTCGGTATGACGGTGATTTTGACACTTCGATTTCTAGTGTGGTTATAATATAATATAATTAAAAGGCTGCCACTCAACGATTTAAATCATAACCGCACTGTACACTGAACACCGTCATACCGAAGAAAAAAAAAAACAGGGAGTCTGGAACACTGACGCTAACCATTACCTTGACGTGTTTCGACTTATGAGCACCTTACAAGTAACTTTTGTCGAAGTGTGCCAACGATCGCATATCGTGCGGACAACTTATTCCCATCACATGCGGAACGTGTGAGGCATACGGCAAGTACGTCGTAAAATGTTTAACACGTTTATAATTACAAGACGTACTCCACTTAATACGACGTATGATAGCGTACTTTAGCGTTTTACTCACGCATACCAAACTTACCCATACCGTATTCGACGTGCACCAGCGTTTTAGACGCACTTTTCAGAGGTTGGCATACGCTGGCAAGATCGCCAAGGTGTGACTACGATGTTGACACTTCCATTTCTGCGGCGGTTATGATTTGAATCGTTGTGCGGTAGCCTTTTAATAAGCTACGTCACGTCATCGTCGGCGATGCGTGCAGCGCGCTATGCCTAAGTTAGACTATCGTTGGGCATAGGTTGGGAAGGCCGACAACAGGCTCAGCATTCGTTGGTATAAGTTAGCTATAACAACGAAACTTTCTGTGTCCGTTACTAATACGTTATGCATACGACCAACTCGTTATGAATACGTCCGAATCTTTAAAAAAAACATCAAAAGTTCAACGTAAGCCAGCGTTTTACATACATTTTAATACGTTGCCATTGCTGGCTAAAACGTCAAGGTGTGACTGGGCCTTTAGCACTGCCAAGTGAGAAATTCAAAAGCAAAACCACAGATTAGTTTCCAGTTTTAAAAGCAAGCCCATAAACAAAGATTGGAAAATAAAAATTTTTAATTTACAAAAAATACAAGTCAGATACAGAAACAGAGGTGGCAATTTATTGCACTCAATAAACGCATGATACAAATTTCCCATGTTCTTACAAAAGGGACATAAATTAGACACAGAAGGTTAAACTTCTGGAGTAACACCTGTGTCACCATGACTTGATGGACCAGTCTCCAATTTAAGTCTCTCATGCGACCAACAGTCGGAGATCTATACATCACCTTCCAATTTGCAGTGAGGAAAGCTCCTGCAGGTAAAGTCTCTTTCCATTGGTTTCTTAACGGTGCCACACAGCCCTTGTAAACACACTTCTAGACAAATTCCATATATTGTTGTTTTTCCCCATGACGTGGAACACACCAGACTCGGCACTGTTTGAAGAGAACACGTCATGGTGTTTTTGCGCAGTGATTGAAAGCTCTGGGAAGTTTAGGAGAAAATCTACTTCTTCACTTACTCCATTCCGCCCAATATTTAAATGTAGAAAAGTCTGGGTTACTATCTTCATGACATTACCCACTACTCTAATTGAATGCAATCCATTTTTTTTAGAAACTGAGCCAGCAGGCAACTATTGCTTCAAGGAAGGCTCCATAAGATCTTGCACATTGTATATTCCACTATTTGTAAAGTATTCAATGAAAGATCCACTGGTCGATATTCAAGCAGTAATGAATTTTGGAATAGTGGCTCATGCGCAAACTTCCTGACATCATCAGATATCTCAAGCCGCTGCACTCCAAGAGCTTGCCAGGCATTCACAAGAGATTGATGAAAAGCAGGGAGCCGAAATTTATCAACCTGCTCCAGGTCCGTGAGGAAGAGTTCCCGGTCATAGTCCATTCCACCTGTTTGCCTGAGCAAGGTATTAGTGAGAGGATGCCAGGACACTACTTCACCATATAGTCGACATTTTATTGTCATTAGTCGAAAAGCCATGAGTCGACTCGGGACGTGCACCAAGTTTTGGCCACCAGACATTCGTGGCCTGCACAATACATCTAGTTTGAGCCAGTAGTAGCCTCCCCAGAAAAAATCAATGAGACCCTTCTGAATATTTGTGATCCCAACTTGAGGAGGCTGGAGTGCGATGACCTTGTGCCATACGGTTGGAAGTACAAGGTTATTTAGGATTGTTACCCGTGCCTTAAGTGACAAGAACTGGAGAATTCCTTTCCACCTTGATAGTTTCTGCTTAATGTTATGTAGGAACCCATCCCAATTCTTTTGCATATATCTCGTAGTTCCCAAATTGATTCCTAAGTATTTAAACCCATCCGTTTTCCATAACATTCCTCCTGGAAGAGTTGGGAGAAGTGCACATGAAGAGTGTGATGAGGAGGGTGTATCTGGGTATAGCCAAAGAGCAACACTCTTGTTCAAATTTACTTTGGTGATGAGGCAAGTTCAAATTTGGCAAGACAACGGGATAGCTCAATAACATCTTTCTGGTTTTTAACCACAACAGAGGTCATCCACATACGCTGAAGTAACAATGTTAGGAATATTTGACAAGGATAGCACAGATAAGGAAGTACGAAGGAGAGCCAGTAGTGGTTTAACAGAAACTGTGTACAACATGTCTGACAGTGGACAACCCTGACGGTTCCACGCTGAAAAAGAAAGGGATGACACAAACTAATATTTACTTTCAACAGGCATGATGCATTTCTTTACAAAAGTTTTATGCAAGATATGAATTTTTCCCAAAAACCTGCTCTAGTCAGAACTGCAAATAAGAAGGAATGATCCACACTGTCAAAAGCTTTTTCCTGATCCAGGAGTAATAACCCAAAACCATGAGGCACGGTTTGACCGATGGCAATTAAGTCTTTAACCCAAAAAATACTGTTAGTCCGGGAGCCAACCTGTGTACGAGGCTGTTTTAGGGTTGGACCTTACAGCCTCTGCTATAAAATTTTACACCCCCAGGATGTTTAGATATATGTTTGCAGTTCATGAAAACCAATGTTGGCAATTCATAAGCTCTTGCGAAAAATTTTGGCGGACGTTTTTGTTTGAGGAAGATTTGAAAAATTTGATAAAACAGCAATTGTCAATAAAATTTCTAAAAAAATTAAAAAATCACATTCATGAAAAATAAATGTGAACTAAATGTAAGAATTCAATCAGTGCATTGTAAAATGACAAAAAAAATTGCCTTTGTGGAAGTAAACCTCGTAAAAGTACATAATTTTGTGAAAAATGCCTTAAAAATAACGTTTTTTGAAGATGGCCTTTAGAACTTTTCTTATCATAGGCAGATGCTGCATTAGAATACTAATTTCTCTTAATGTGATATGAACATGGTATCCATGGCTAATTAAAACAGCAAATTTGATTGAGTTCTATCAATTTTTAAAGAGAAAATTAACATTTTTGTCAAACAAAGTTACCCCTACCCCCAAAATCCTCTTACTCTATTGAACACAGTTTGGTTAAGATTTGCTGGATCCAGGTTGGGTACTTCACAGTTCACTCTTCCAAAGGAAAATTCAATGGTGTTTGGAGTGACATGGCCCTGGAGCAGACATACAACAATGAAGGGAAGACATCTCTGTTCAAAGGCATATCTCAGGCACCAGCTGATCGAGATAAATATGTGAAGACAGCACCATTTCTCACAGCTGTATCAGAGAACATAAAGTCTATGGCTAATCTAGGCCAACAGGAATCTACTCATCATGGAGAAACACATAAGCAGGCAACAGAAGAACATATGCATGTTGAGGAGATCAAGAAAGTGATATGCCAGCAGATGATAAACCCATTCCAGTGTAACAACCAAGTGGATCTGCTCAATAGAGCAACTGGTGAGAAGGATGCTTCAAAAGACTTGGTCCATGCTCAAGCTAAGGGCATGGAAGCCATTATGAAAGCAGAAGAGGTGGTCTCTATTAAGATTGAACCACTGAAGCTGGTAACTTTCTCCTCACAGAAGAAATCAAACCCATCAAGGAAACAGAGTTTAATCAGGATCTATCAAGATGAGACTGCAACTACACGTGTGTTGTGTTTCTATCGAGATGCCGACCCAGTCACAAGACAGATTGCATTTTCCCATGAGTGGACAGACTATCCATCATCCCTGTTTGAGGTTGATCCACGCTTAGCACAGGGGTTTGTAATGCGCAAAGGCAACAAGTCTGATTTCGTGGCAGTGCTAATTGAGCTAAGTGGCAGTGCTAAGAAGCTGAGCAGGATGTTGTTTTACAGCTGCCATCATTACCACAGAGTGACCTATACACAGTTTATCTGGTAGACACAATGGCATTTGTAAATAAATACCAAAAAATGGGTGCAAAAACATTTGGTGAACTTCCCCAGCTGTATCTTCGCAAGCTCCTGCAGTTGAAACCTGAAATGTGCAACTGTGTCAACATCATTGGTGATCAGTATGATTTTGATCATAGCCATACTTTGAAGGGTGATGAGCAGCAGAGGAGAAACCAGACAGACCAGGCAAGACAATTCTCACCATCCAAGAGTCTAGAAATTCCGGACTGGAATTTACTCATGAAGAATCCAAGAAATAAAGGAAATCTTCAGAACTTCATTGGCACTTCCCTTTGTGAGAGTCCTGAAGCTATTCCGGATGGAGTGACCATCATTCTTGGTGGTATGATGGAAAACAAAGGTCACAATCTTTCCATCACATCAGCATCAAGTTCAGTTCTGGACTTACCTTGTGAAGAACATGAAGAGGCAGACACAAGGATTATTGCTCATCTTGCATATTGTGTGGAATATCTTGATCACCATCAAGCTGTTGTGCATGCAACAGATACAGACATAATTATGCTGTGTATATATCACTTCTGCTGCTTGAACACATTGCAAGAACTCTGGATACAACGGCAGAATCAATACCTACCTATTCATGAGCTGGTAGAAGTGTTGAGCAAGAAGTACCAGAAAATCCTCTTGATGTCGCAGCTACACTTCTGTGCACATATGTGTTGTGTGGATGTGACACAGTGAGCTACCCATTCAGAAGGGGAAAAGAAGAGGTCAGGTCAGGTATGGGAGCATGTGCCAGAACAGCGCGTCGCTGCGTCCACTTTCCGCCGGTACTCCAGGGGCCTCCGTCTGGCCACCCCCCAGGCAGATGCCAGGCCCATCCCCATCTCCTTGAGATGATGGTCAACCTGCTGCAACCATGAGGCACGTGGTCGGCCCATTGGCCTCCTCCACTCATGAGACTCCCTCGCTGAGAGAATCTGGTGAGCAGGATCAGCGTCAGGAAAACGAGCCACATGTCCATATAGCCGCAGCTGATGCTGACGGACTATGCAGGTAACAAATCTCATCCGAGTCTCTCTCAGCAACCGCTCGTTGGACACAAAATCCGACCAGCGATAGCCAAGGATTCTTTGAAGAGACCTGGTACCAAAGGAATTAAGTCTCCGTCTCAGATCCTTGGTCAAAGTCCAAGTCTCGCACCCATAGAGCAAGACTGGAAGTACCAAGGACCTGAAGACTCGGACTTTCGTCCTCCCGCACAGGTACCGGCAGCGCCACACCCCATGATCCAGTGAATCCATGACTCCCCAGGCCCGACCCAGACGTCTATTGACCTCCGGCTCACAACCTGCGGAGACATGAATATCACTGCCAAGGTAAGTGAATCTATCCACGACCTCAACATCCTCACCAGAAACAGACACAGACAGGACAGCAGCATCCAAGATGTCACCGAAAGCCTGGATCTTAGTTTTGACCCAAGAAATCCGTAATCCCAACGGCTCCGACTCCTCATTCAGCACCTCGAGGGCCCCCAAGAGGATGTCTAAAGTCTCCGCAAAGATGACTGCATCATCTGCAAAATCAAGGTCCGAGATCTTTACATTGCCAAACGATGCACCGCAACTTGATCTCTCCGACATCCTCCCTAAAATCCAGTTCATACAAGTGCTGAAAAGTGTGGGGGCAAGTACACATCCCTGACGAACTCCAGTAACAACTGGAAATAAGTCAGAGATGGTACCACCACACTTCACAGCACTCTCAGTACCAGAGTAGAGTTCAGACATCAGATCGATCAGTTTCGGTGGCACCCCACGAAGACCAAGAATCCTCCAGAGGACATCCCGATTCACTGAATCGAACGCTTTGCAGAGATCAACATAGGCTGCAAGCAGCCCCTGCCGAAACTCTCGTCTGCGTTTGGTGAGGACACGAAGTGCAAGGATACGGTCAATCGTTGACCTCTTTGGTGTAAAGCCTGACTGCTCTGGACGCTGGTGCTCAAGCAGATGGTGGCGAACCCTATCGAGAATTATCCGAGCAAAGACCTTGCCCGGCACTGAGAGCAGCGTCACCCCTCGGTAGTTGTTGCAGTCTTGGCGATCACCCTTCCCTTTCCAGAGAGGGACAACAAGGCCCCTCTTCCAGTCAGTTGGGATGATGCCTGTGTTCCTGTGAAAAGAAGAGCGGCACAGGTTTCTCTGGGACTGATAGGAAACCTTCCCCACCTTGTTGATTTTGGAAGAGATAGTGAAATGGCAGCAACAGAATGTGTCATTGATGAGGCCAGAGTATACTGGACTGCTCTGCATGGCCAAAAAGGGTTCAGCTGTTTGGATACCCTCAGGCAGCATATGTTTGTCTCTTCAAAATTAGACCTTAGGTCACTGCCAGCAACAGAAGATGCGTTTTACTTCCTTGTTGTAAGAGCATTGTATCAATTGCTTCTGTATAGACGTGCACATCTCAGTGACCGAGCACTTCCCCCAGCCACAACATTTGGCAGAACCCTTATCAATGGAAAACTGGTCCCAATTCTCATGTCTAAGCCAGCCAAGCCAAACAGACAAAACGGTGTCTTGCATGTGCAAATTATCCAAATGTCTGAAACGATGTTCATGCAAAAAGGCTGCTGTGCCTTGCTGAGTGACATGCATATGCCTTGGTCAGAGAGGTTCATGTGGTGGAGTTGTTTCAGAGAGTGACTCTTCCTCTGAAGAGGATGTTTCATGTCACAATATTGTGTTAATCCATTTCTAATTTTATCTTCCTTAAAACCATGGCATGCAAAAGTATGTTCTTGTTCCTGACCCCATTGATAGTCAAGCATTTCTGAGTTGCATAAATCTTTTGTTGTTTGACATATAACCTTGTCAATTGTAGGTAGGTTAAATCTACACCAATTGTGATATAGGAAATTAACTCCTCTTTAATATGAGGGGTCATTTGTGTATATAGGTTTAGTGGTTATGATTTTAGGACAATATGAATTACCCCTACCCCCATCCTACATCTTCGCTTTTGCCAACATTTTGTTATCAGAGGGGGCTCGCAAAAGTGTTGACTGTGTTGTTGCGCAAGAGTTTCACCATTGCCAACATTGGTTTTCATATACTCAAAGGGTGTCTCTTTATGAAAATCAACACAAAAATTTTATAGCAGACCGGGCAATTTTTTTTAATTTTGATCGGTTGGCTCCCGGACTATGTCATAGATGGATCGTTCAGGTATGCAATATGTTTGGTAATTTCCAATCAGGAGAGAGATAACATTTTTGAGATGCATTGCAAGCACTTTTGACACAATTTTATAATCAGTAATTAGCAATGACACAGGTCACCAGTTTGTAATCTGCTGCAAATCCCCTTTCTTTGGGATGAGACACAAGAGAGCTCTCCTGGAACTCAGGGGCATTTTACATTGATCTAGGCTTTCAAGCAGGGTCTCCAAATTGGAGCAGAACCGAGAATATTCCAAAAAGCTTTGTGAAATTCGGCAGGAAGTCCGTCAAGTCCAGGGGCTTTGCCGTCCTCAAGCAGTTTTGATGCCGCAGTGAGCTCCTCAAACGAAATGTCACATTCGAGTTGCTGTTGCTTCTCTTGAGAAAGAGATGGGAGAAGTTCAATCAACTCATTGATAATCGTTCTGTCCACAGTTCTCAGTGTAAACAGATTTGAGTATAAATCTTCAATTGAGTGTTTAATGTCACTCTGGCAAGTCAGAACACCGTTAGAAGAGTGTAAACTGTGAATCTGCCGAGAGGTCTTGATGGCCTTCTCAAGGTTGAAGAAATCCTTATTTGGAATCTCAAGTTGAATTCTGCTCATCCGAAGTTGAACCATTGCTCCAGCCCCATGCTCTTTGACTAGTTCAGCCAGTCGGGACTTTTTTTTCCATCAACTGCTGATAGTGATCACTTCCACTGGATGGTCCAGTTTCTTGTTCTTATTTAAGTACATCTGCTTTTAGAGCAATTATCAAACCAGACATTACACTGGTAGCACATGAGCAATATTGTTGGCAGAAAATGCGAATTTGGGATTTTGTACAGTCCCACCACTGTCGAGTATTAGGATAGGAACTCTTTTGCTTTTCGAATTTTTCCCATACCAGTCTGAAGGCAATTTTAAACTGTACATCTTGTAAAAGTTTAACATTGAAAGTCCAGTATGCACTATGACAGCAATGAAAGGGTAACATACATTCCATTTCAATCATATGGTGATCAGAAAAGCCAGATGGACATATGCATGTTCTCTGAACCAGATTCACCATTCCTTAGATTATATACAATCTGACCAGTCAACCCATGGTTATCTGGTTCTTTGGACAGCACACCCATGTATAGTGATGGGTGTTTGGATTTTGCAAATGCCATACATCCCTATGTTTATATTTTTGCACAACTTGTGCCAAAGACCTTGCACCGGATGGATGGGACTCAGAAGTATTCCTGTCCAGTCGGGGGTTGAGTGTGCAGTTATAATCTCACCCCATACAAAATTAAACTAGTCAAGTCAACAGTGTTTAAAAAGACTACTTACTTTCGAAACAATAGATCCCTTTCAGCTCCGTCATTGGGGCAATAAACATTCATAATACAAATCTTTTGATTTCTGCTAGTAAATTCCACGGCCATCAAGAAGCTTTTCTAAACCACACTTCAATAAATCTCCAAGGGATGGAGTCTAGGGTGCACGACGATTGCCACACCTACCTTAGCATCCTCAAAGGCACTGCAGAAAAAGTGGCAAACTTTAAAAGTCCTGCACCACTCATCCTCACACTATTGGTTGATGTGTGTCTCTCGTAACACGAAAATATCAAAATATCGATTTTTTTCCCTTCTCAAAGCCCTTTTACACCTGGAAGCGATGCACACCTCGTAATATTGAGGTGAAGTTTTCGTTTAAAATGGGATTCAAATTGGAGAAGGCACCTGTATTTTGATGTAAAAGCAATTTCTCCTTATAGTGGGACTCGAGTGTATAAAAACCCAATGATGATAATTATTGAATGCCTTAACCCAGATAATTCAAAAGAAAATATGTATTTCATATTTAAAAGGGAAGTGAGGATTCACATTAAAAGCAAACATTTGAGCCAACCACAGCCAAGAGATGATACTCTGCAGTGATTGTAAGATAAAGGTAAAACATTAATTATGGATATTATAGTAGAAATAATCTTAATGTGGGCTTTGAAACCTTTAGCCTGACATTTCACAAACTGGTGGTGAAACTGGAAGGCAAGTTGGCTTCCTGGTTTCAGCATGGGGTAATCAATTATGGGAAAGCAGATTTATTACATTTACCATCAAGGATTAGAGATGTGATAGGGCCTGATTTAATAAGTCGTGGTATGAATTTACAGAAATGGAGGTATTAAAAATGAGAAAAGGAAAAGCTTTTGATACTACATAACTAAATTTATGTCAACAATAATCATCCAAAATATATTTTCAAAATTAATGATGAAATTGAGTAATAATGAATAGTAAATGATGAGTGGTTATTCCCATTCTTACACTTCTATTGTATTGACATTTGAGGTAGAAGTTGGTGTTCCTCGTGGACCGAAAAAGCCTCAAAGGAAAAATCTGCCGTGTTTGATCATTAAACGATGGCCTCCTTCAATAATCTGTTCTGGACCCTGCCCTCTTTAACCTCTATGCTCGCGACCTGCCAATGACGACCTCCTTCAAACTCACCGATGATGATGATATAGCACTCGTATTGCAGGGACCCGACCTAAAATCTGTCAGGAATCAACTCACCTGAGACCTGGGCATACTGGAGGAGTATTTGCACAAATGGAAGCTCTGCCCAAACCCCAACAAAACCAGTCTGCACCCAACATCTTGACAATCGCACAGCAAATGCAGAGGTGGATGTTACAGTCTGTGGAATGAAAGTTGAAAATTTCTGATATCCCAAATACTTTGGGATTACATTTGACCCTGACCCTGACCCAGACCCTGACCTTCAAAGGGCGGAGGAGCTCCTTGTGAGCCAACGGCCATCCATATCTAGTGTCAAACTGTGTCTGCGGACGTCCTCCTGCAGTTGGGTTACTTTTTATGAGGAGGTTGGTGGCAGAATTTGCACGTGGGCCGGCCTAAAACATTTCATGCATTAAAACAAACAAAAAGCAGAAAAAAAATCTGAAAACACACTCTATGGGAGCATGTCGTGTGCAGCTGCCATTCGTAGGGCAGCTCACCTGATGATGGGATTGGGGGCAAAGCCTTCGGGACCCCCAATCTTGATGATTGGAGGGAAACCACGGGGTAACCTTCATGGGTCAGATTGCGGTATTGTGTGTGTTTAGGTGGTGCTGAGGTGTCATCCACTCGATGGCAGTCTCCTTGGGTTAGCCAGAGGCAGTCCCTTTGGATGGGTGCCTGAATGTCCTATCCCTAAGAGAGGATGATCACCTGTCTCTGTTATTATCTGAGCTCAAGCGTTTGAATATTAATATTGCAGCTCTCTCTGAGGTTCGGACAATGGATTGTGGTGAAATCATAGCGGGTGGTTACACCAACGATTGGTCTGGACGCTCTGATGGTTACCATTCCCAAGGAGTTGCTGTAGCTGGGTTAAATAAGCTGATTCCAATGATAATTGAGGTAACAGGTCAACGAGCGTATTATGAGATTAAGGATTCGTCACTCCTTGTGTGTCATTTCCCTGGTCTCTGTTTATGCTCCGACTGAGGCAAGTGATCTCACCTTGAAGGATGCATTGCATGCCACACTCGAGTCTGTGGTTGATTAGTGCCCCAGGCGAGATACTCTTCTCATCTTGGGGGATTTCAATGCATCGACTGGAACTTATGGAGATGGTAATGAGACACGTGTTGGTCCCCATGGGTCTGGAAATGTGAACCAGAATAGCACTAAGTTCCTTGACTTTGCAACAAGTCTTGGACTTAGGGTGGCTGGTGCATAGTTTCAGCACCCACGAGTTCATCGCTGGACTTTGTATTCCAATGCTGGTGGTGTGGCAAATGAGTTTGACCATATGCTCGTTGATGGTGACTGGGGAATAATCCAGAACTGCAGGGTATAGCGGAGTGCTCAGTTCCTCAATATTGACCACACGCTTGTTGTACCAACTCTGAAGTTACAGCTTAAAACTAGGAGAATGCTACCATCCCAGCCGAGGCTGGATGTTGGCAACTTCAAGGATGAGAGGGTAGCCGAGGAGTTTGCGAACAGGCTGAGTGGAGATTTCAGGGGTCTGGGTGCTTTGGGAAATCCTGAAGAGTTGTGGAGTGCCTTCAAGACCACCATCCGTGATTTTGCCGGTCGATGTCTTGGAACTCACCGGAGGGGGAAGAATAATTTTTTTCTCTCAAGAGACACTGGATACCATTGACCAGAGTCGCAGGTCCAGGCTGAATTGCAGAGCTGAGCTGTTCAGAGAGCGAAGGCATAAAATTCCACGTTCACTAAGGGTGGACAATGAGGCCTATGTGCGAGGAATCTCTGAAGGAGTAGAGCATCACCTGTGATCAGGCGATTCTCGTCCTGCTTACAAGGGAATTCCTGCATTGCTTTCCTCCAAGCCCATCATTCTGTGTACTGCAGTTGGAGCAGAGTGTGGTGCGCTCTTGACAGAGTCGTCAGAAGTGAAGGCCCGATGGGCCAGTTACTTTGAGCGGTTGTACCAGGCTGATCCACCAACTGTCGAGTTAGACATCAGGGGTGTTATTATCCCTAACGCTGACCCTCCGATCAACTGTGGTCCACCTTTGTTTGTGGAAACACAGGCTGCGGTGAACTGATTGAAATGGGGTATAGCTCCTGGGATCTGTGGCATCCATGCTAAACTTCTCAAGGCTTTTGGAAATGCTGTACTCATGTCATTGCATGCAGTTCTGTGCTCTGTCTGGAACACCGGCATTCCAACTGACTGGAAGAGGGGCCTTGCCTTCCCTCTCTGGAAAGGGAAGGGTGATCGCAAAGACTGCAACAACTACCGAGGGGTGACACTGCTCTCAGCGCCGGGAAAGGTCTTTGCTTGGATAATTCTTGATCGGGTTCGCCACCATCTGCTTGAACACCCAGATCCAGAGCAGTCAGGCTTTATACCAAAGAGGTCAACGATTGACTGTATACTTGCTCTTCGGGTCCTCACTGAACCCAGAGGAGAGTTTTGGCAGGGGCTGCTTGCAGCATATGTTGATCTCTGTAATGTGTTTGATTCAGTGAATCGGGATGCCCTCTGGAGGATTTTTGGTGTTCGTGGGGTGCCACCAAAACTGATCAATGTGATGTCTGAACTATACTCTTTATACCAAAGAGGTCAACGATTGACTGTATACTTGCTCTTCGGGTCCTCACTGAACCCAGAGGAGAGTTTTGGCAGGGGCTGCTTGCAGCATATGTTGATCTCTGTAATGTGTTTGATTCAGTGAATCGGGATGCCCTCTGGAGGATTTTTGGTGTTCGTGGGGTGCCACCAAAACTGATCAATGTGATGTCTGAACTATACTCTAGCACAGAGAATGCTGTGAGATGTGATACCATCTCTGACATTTCCAGTTGTTGCTGGAGTTTGGCAGGGGTGTGTACTGGCCCCCACACTTTTCAGCATTGGTATGAACAGGATTCTGGGGAGGATTTCAGAGAGATCAAGCTGTGGTGCATTGTTTGGGAATGGCAAGATATCTTGTCTTGATTTTTCAGATGATGCAATCATCTTTGTGGAGACTCAAGATTTAATTTTCGGGGCCCTCCAGGTGCTGAATGAGGAGTCTGAGCTGCTGGGATTACGGGTTTCCTGGGTCAAAACTAAGGTCAAGGCTTTCAATGACATATTGGATGTGGCTATCCTGTTTGTACGTGTTTGTGGCGAGTTTGTTGAGGTCACGGAGAGATTCACTTTCCTTGAAGTGATCTTCATGTTTCTGCTGGCTGTGAGCCATAGGTCATCAGATGTCTGGGTCGGACCTGGGTAGTAATGGATTTACTGGATCATGGAGTGTGGCGCTGACGGTACCTGTGCAGGAGGACTAAGCTCTTCAGGTCCTTGGTGCTTCCAGTCTTGCTCTCTGGATGTGAGACTTGGATTCTGACCAGGGATCTGAGATGGAGACTTAATTCCTTTGGTACCACGTCTCTTCAGAGAAACCTTGGCTATCACTGGTCAGACTTTGTGTCCAAAGAGCAGTTGCTGAGAGAGACTCAAATGAGATTTGTTACTTGCATAGTCCGTGAGTATCAGCTGTGGCTGAATGGACATGTGGCTCGTTTTCCTGATGCCGATCCTGCTCACCAAATTCTCTCAGCGAGGGAGCCTCATGAGTGGAGGAGGCCAATGGGCTGACCACGTTCTTCATCGTTGCAGCAGGTTGATCAACATCTCAAGGAGATGAGGATGGGCCATGCATCTGCCTGGGGGATGGCCAGACGGAGGCCCCTGAAGTACCGGCAGAAAGGGGATGCAGCGACGCGCTGCTCCGGCACATGCTCCCATACCTGACCTGACCTTCAAAGAATACCTGCAAAGATACAAGGAGAAGGTCAGGGTGCAGGTAAACCTCATCCAGAAACTGGCCAGAACATAATGGGGAGCCGGCGTTAACACCTTACGTGTGGCAACTTTCGCCCTCATATACTCGATGGCAGAGTATTGCATGTCAGTCTAGTTGGCAAGTGCCCATACGAAGGCCATCGATGTTCAGTTAAATGCCGCGATGACAATAGTGTCTGGAACCCTCAAGCCAACAAAGACCGAGTGGCTTCCTATTTTCTGCAATATTGCTCTGCCAGGCATCCATAGGGATGGCTATCATCCTGATACTTCAGCCACATTTTGGTTTCCAAAATTCCAGCCCAGCACCTTCTCACTGAACATTCATGCTGCCACCTCAAGTCCCGAAAACCACCATAGAACCTTACTGGAGCCCATCAAAATGAAGCCAACTTGTGGAGGGCCAGTTGGAAGGCTGCCACAGCTCCTAATAAACATATAGTATCTGATCCATCCATTGCTCCACCCGATTTCACAATCCAATGTTAGCAATGAACAGCCCTCAACAGGCTCCGCACTAGACAGGGCTATTGCAGTAGCACCTTCCACCAATGGAGGATGAGGCTGGATGCACTTTCTGACTTGGGAAGAGTTCTGATGATGGAACATGTCACGTCGCACTGCCCCTTCGGAAGTGATCGGGATGACTTTTAGCTCTCCATCATCTCACCCCTGAGGCAGCCACATGGCTGCAAAAACTGGACATTAAACTTTAGCACAATCCTTTTGGCCATATGCAAGAATTAGAAGAAATTGTATTGCAGGTTAGATTAAATATATATAATTAGGCAGCACCTAAAATAATGCCAAAGAGTGGCACGTTGGTTTCTCACTTAAACCAGACAAACTGCAGCAAACTCGGTCTACTGAGCTTCAAAAAAGGAGTTTGGTTTCTCACATGGAGGATGAATACCAAAGGCAAATAAGTCTTATGTTCTCCAAGGATCTCTATCGAAGGACTAAGCATCAAATCGCTGATCACATGTCTTCTGTTACCCATCATTGTTTGTGAGATCCAATTCCCACAACATCTTGACTTCATCAACCAGCACCAGCATTGAAGCGAACCTCAATTGTCAAATGTATTGTCAACATCCTCTGTTGGGCCAAATCATTTATGGATGCTCTTCTTTTAAAAACACACAAGGCATCTGTGAAAGGCACCAAAGACCTTGCTTCCCACAACTTCCACATCTTGATGCTGTCAAGGTTCTGAGCATCATTGTGTGGAAGTAAAAATAACTAATTCCATCTTGTGAAATATGAGAATGGACATTTTGTTAATGGAAAGCTCTATGGATCATATGACTATTGCAAAGCACTGGTGTTTCTTTATTGATCACACTGAAACAAATATTCTTCAGATTGAAATATGTTCTTTGTCCACAAATTATGTCCTCATTTCTCTTTATTTTTGCTTTTAAACAATATGGAAGTATAAAATCTGTTGTAAAGTGAAGGTCACTTTATTACCATATAAGAAATGGTTCCCCAGGAAACATTGTCAGCAAAGGCACTGAGATAGATTTGAGATAGACTTCAATTGTCTGTGGGATAATTATGCTTACCAGGTCTCTCACAATGACAAGGTCAGAGCTCATTAAATTTGCAGTCAATGCTGACTGGCCACGAGTGGATGGAATTTAATCTCGGTTCACCATACTATGGTCTTGTTAATTCCCTATAAACTGATATATCTTTCCATATTAAACCTTAGGATAATTGATTAATCAATATAATAATAACGAATATATAATCCCCATACTGGCCCAAGTGCATCTGGGCCTGGTAAGAGATCATGTGAGTCCATGTTTAGTTAAAGGAAATATGTACCCATCTGTTATGTTTGTTACTCTAAAATATACTTGATAAATAATAACATACTGAAGGTTGTTTTATCAATAAATAAATATAGTATGTTAGTTAACTACATAACAATATAATCATTTTCCTGTTGGTTGGCAAATTGGGGAGAACTACTTTGGGAACACCAGAGAGTCTCGTCCCCAGAGGCATTAGTCTCATTAACTCTGGCCTCCCATTCAATTGCAAAGTTGTATAAACATGAACTCTGTCCTCCCATTGTCCTCTTATCAACAGGAGTCTCATCGAACTGCAGAGGTCATTGACCTCAAATTGTCATGCAAAAGCTGTGCAAACCAGATGCTCCATCTGCATGCTGAGATAAATGCTTATCATTGTCTAAAGTAAATGGAGGTTTTCTGTGCATACACACCCTGAAGGAACACATGCATTCTTTCACAATACAAACTGCTTAATTATGAACAAGATTGTGTTCTTTTGCTTAAAGGACCTCGTGTGCAAACAAAGCTTTCTTGCTGTCTGATTGGCCAAGTGCCCTGTGATGTTCTGACCAATCCTGATATTTAAATTGTATAAATTCTGGCTGTTCTGACTCAGAGGCAGATATCTGCTTGGACTCTTGAAGCAAAGCTCTTCTTTCCACATATGTGTTTTTGTGTAATAAACAATCTGATAAATCATAAAGGGTTTTCTCTTTTGGTTGGACATCTCTACCACAATTGGCATCACCAAGGCACAATATTTTATTCTCTCCCACCATTGAAATGTTGCAAAGCTCTCCTACCAGAACCTAAAATTAGTGCAAAGCCAAAACAAGACACCAACCAACCCACCACTCAACCCCACGAACCTCCACTCTGGAGAGTTTACACTCAGTGAGTGCAATGTGTAATGCAGGGGTGGAGTTACCAAGATACATGCACATCATGGAGAGCAGTTTCAGAAGCGATATTGATGGCTGTCTCCAGGGCCGGATTTATGCAAAGGCACCCGTGGAACATGCTCCGGTGCCTCCACCAGCCAACATGTGCCCCGGGGCCTCCACAACCCAAGGACCCATCCAGGATTATTGTCATGATACATATCTCATTTTTGCATGCCTTACTTATCCAGCTGGAAGCGGAATTCTCATGTAATAGATGGCCCTGGTACACAGACATGAAAAAACTCTCCTGAAATTATGTATTTTATCCAATAATTTAATTTATGTAGCCTGCAATATTCTTAAGGTAACAATGCAAACAGAAAATTGAATGGAGGTGCCACAGAATAAGACGAGTTCTGGGTGCCATCAGTGAAAAAGGCTGAAAACGACTGCTTTACTTCGTCTTTGGTGGCAGAAAGGGCCACCACCACCCATGTGGAGGAATTGCGTTGCTCAGCTGGTGGGTCGCTCAGATTGCAGAGCACTGGTACGGCTTACAAGGAAATACAAGGAAATCGAACACAGGTGGAGGCCATTCAGCCTACACAAACATGATACTAATTTATGTACACAAGATCCAAGGAAGAAAATGCAAAATTTTTTTTTAAAGAATTAATTATTTATTATTATTATTATTATTATTATTTTAAATAATTTTTATTTTTAAAGTTTTTGTGTTTTTTTTCTTCTTCCCCTCAGGGGAGGGGGGCATGGGCTTGGTTAAAAACATACAACATCAACCACACAACACCACTTGACAAGACCCCCACCAACAGCACTCTATAAACGTGCACACAATCACCCATCAATGCTAAAACTACCGAAAAGTCCTGTCAACATCCCCATACCCCCCTATCTCCATAAATTCCAGGTACCTATCTAATTCTAATTTAAACTTATCGACTTTTTCTGCTGCCACTACCTTTCCAGAGAGGCCATTCCATGCATTAACTACTTTCTGAGTAAAAGTCTCCTGCCTTACTACCTACCGTCTTAACTCTCTTCTTTACTCTCAGGCTATGGCCATTGGTGCTATCATTGTCTACTCTGTTGAATAATTCATCTGCCCTTATTTTATTTACACCTTTCATAATCTTAAACCTCTCTACCATCTCCTCATAACCGCCCTCTTTCTAGTGAATAAAGCCATGTCTCCTGCAGCCAGTCCTCATAGCTGAGTCAAGCTAGGCCCAGAATCAATCGAGTAGCCGTGCACTGAACTCTCTCTTTGGAATCTATGTCCTTCGACAAGTGTGGTGACCAAAACTGCACACAATATTCCAGATGTGGCCCTCACTAAATTCCTGTACAATGTTAATACCACCTCTTTTGATTTATAAATGATCCCCCTCCAAATACAGCCTAAAACCCAATTTGCTTTTCCCATAGCTGCCTGGCATTGTGCTGCCTGCTCACCTCCCATATCCATTTCCACCCCCAGATCCTTCTCCTGTGTGACACGCTCCAAAATTACCTCTTGCATCCTGTAATCTCTATTTTCATTGTTCTTTCATATCACCAACACCCTCCACTTGCTCAGGTTCAATTCCATCTTGCAATGTTTTTCCCAAACTATGCAAGTATCAATACTTTCCTGAGTCTGATCACTATCCCCTCAGCTATTCACCGTATCTCCAACCTTTGTGTCTCTGCAAATTTGGAAAGCCTACTCTTCACTCCAATAGCAAAATAATTGATGTAAATAATGAATAGTCGTGGTCCGAGTACTGATCCCTGAAGTACCCCACTACTTTCATCCTCCCAGCAAGACATCCTCCCACTCACACCGACTGTTTGCTTCCTACCACTAAGCCAGTTTGCAATCCAATTAGCTCCCTGACCAGCCATTCCACAAGCCCTCACCTTGGCTAACAAATGGTACCTTATCAAATGCCTTCTTAACGGCTAGATATACTATGTCCACTGCCTTTCCCTCATCCACCCAATCACACACTGCTTCATAGAACTCTAAAAGATTTGTAAAACAGGAACTACCTTTGGTAAACCCATGCTGACTACCTTTAATTAGTTTGTATTTGTTTAAATGACTCCTCATCTGGTCCTTAATTAATGTCTCCAACACATTCCCGACAACTGAAGTCAAACAAACAGGTCTATAGTTTCCCAATTCTTCTCTGGATCCTTTCTTAAATAATAGTGTAACATTTCCTACTCTCCAATCCTCTGGTACTTGTCCTGACTCCAGGGAACTATTGAAAATATTTGGTGATGACATCCATCAGCAGTATATTCTTGCCATCTTTAGTTTTCCATTCGAGCTAGCCTCAGTCAAAGTCAAGCCATGCATCACACGATAGGAAATCCCACAGCATTGATCAATCTATCAGTGGACAACCATTGTAATGAATAACATACACATCTACAAATGTTTGAGTCCGGTAAAACAGTGATTGTCAGACATACAACAAAGCCCTTAAAATGTAATTATACAGGTAACCCCCAAACAGTGGGCCCTGGGAAAAGTTGAATAATTAATCTTTGTAGTTTTCATTCTTCTCTTTCATTTTTAGTGCACCTCGATGGACTTTAGTTAAATGAGCTTATGCGATCGAGTAGTGTCCGTAGGTGAGTGAGTCGGTTAATGAGTCAGTCTATAAACACTTCAGTCATTATCGCTTAAACCAAACACACGATTTTTATGAACCTTGGCCACAAGCTTCATATCTGATGTCTAACGAAGATTTATTGACCGCATCAAAATTTGCTCTCAGTAATGGGGACAATGGGGGTTTTTTGACCCGCAAAAATACTGTAGGTATTTGCTCTCTTCTCCGAAACTACATACACGATTTCGATGAAACGTGACCACATCCTTCATCACCAGTGATGTACCAAAGTGTATCGATCACATTAAAATCTGTGCTCATACAGGGGGTCTATTGTGGAGGGGGGTTTGACCCCACCTAAAATAGGTATTTGTTGTTGCCTCTGAAACTACACAAACGATTTTGATGAAACTTGACCACAACATTCAACACCCGTGATGGACCAAAATGCAACGACAACAACAAAATCTGCGCTCATTAATGGGGACTGGGGAAGGGGGGGTTGACCTCCCAAAACAGGTATTTGTTCTCTTCTCTGAAACTACAGACAGGATTTTGATTAAACTTGATCACAACATTTTTCACACGTGATGTACCAAAGTGTATCGACCGCATCAAAATCTGCACTCGTTAAAGGGGTCTACAGGAGGGTTTTTGACCCCTCAAAATCGGTGTTTTCTCTCTTCTCCAAACTACACACACAATTTCAATGAAACCTGACCACAACCTTCATCACCTGTGATGTACCAAAGTTTGTTCATGGCATCAAAAAATTCAGAGTCAAAGGAGGTCTGTGTAGGGCTTGAGTGACTTGCTACTGATCCAGGTGAGTGTCAGGACAGGTGGTCCTCTTTTTCAGGTCTGAACTGAGTTAAAGGAGAGTGATTCTGCCAGGTTTCTTGAATCTGTGCCATTCACATGCCATGTCGGGGATACTTGAAGAAAAGATATTTTCTTTGGAAAACTTTTTGTGGAAAAACATGTTCTTGCAGATAAGGTGCCTGTTCTGCACACATTTTGCCATGAGAAAAGCACCCAGGAAGTTTCAAACTTCAAATTTAAAGGTTTGTGAAAAAATTTAGACAGCATGGAATAGTCTCAAATATGAATTCACCAAGCAGAAGCCACTCCGGCTGACCAACATCAGGAAGGTGGAACCACTGTTGGTGGAAGAATTCTCGCTATTTGAATTGTTTGGCCCTTGAGTGACCGATTTCAACAAATGACACCAAATTAAAGCCAAAGTCCTTACCTTAAAGGATTTTTTTTGTATACATTGTCGAGCTCGTATGAGAGCTAACACACAACGCACAACAAAGGGGGCATGAAACAAGAGGGGCAGGAGAGGGAAAGACAAAACAGTGGGGAACAGACACATTAGGAGATCTGTGGAAGGGAGAGGGATGGGGCGGAGAATACGTGGTATACAAGAGGGACATTACAGGGACTTCATTTATCTCTTACATCTGAATGTTTCCCCATAGCTGAGGAAAAACAGAGCATGAAGACCGTCAAGTACATTATGCCAGTGTTCATTCGTGAAAAGTGTGACCACGACAGCTCTTAAACCCTTTTGTAATTACAAATCACAATTAAGACTCCCCTTATGGGATAGGGGGGCATATAACTGTTGTAGAGTTTTTTTTTAATATAATTAGTACCCTCAATTTTAATGGTACCCCAGAGTTTCTTAGACCCCTCGGAGTACGAAACCACCATTTGGGTTTTGCTCCATTTTTTTTCTGCCAATTTCCGAGCTGTATCTCGGAGCCGACTGGGCCTTTCAGAATGGAATTTTGCAGAAGTAATGGGAATATAAAGTTTGCGGGGTTTCCATAATTTTTTGACCTTGACCTAATTTTAAGGTCATGACCCAATTGTAAATATTGTAACATTTTTCACCAGAACTCGACTAAGGTTTGTCCCATCAAAACAAAATTACCCTCTTTAGAAAGCGTATCGCAAGGCACATTTATGGCTAATTCCCATCATACCCCTCTGAGGTGAAGGTCAAGGTCAAATGGTGGTGTATAAAAAAAAGTTTTTTTTTGTTATCGCTCAATTTTGCCAATGCGGAATCTCAAAGGCCACTTGGCCATACGATTTTTTTTTCCATCATAATCTACCTGTACTGAAGCTGTTCACCTCAACTATATTTCATGCCCTTGAGCTACCTTTTTGGATTGTGAATGAATCAACAAAAATCATAAATTGAATAATTTCCCTCCGATTTTCATGATGTTGACTTTTTATGGACGGATTGTATATGGGGACACATTTTCTATATTTACACTCTATCGCTAAATGTTTAAGGTCAAGGTCACAGAGCAGTCTGAATATAATATGGCCATCATTGGATCATGGGCAAGGGGGAAGCTTACCCTTGGCGATCGCATTGTGATCGTAGATATCTAGTTTATTTTGCTTTATTCAATCATTATTTTAAAGGTGAATGTGGAAATTGAAAAAGCACTGTTGATGTTGTTTGAATATATTTGGTTACACAGGAATATTTAGCAGTTGGAAACCAAATTTTATTTTTAAGAATCTTGTTAGAATGCTCAAGGGTTAAAAATTGACAGATGTCCACCATGGCGAAGTGTGGGTAGGATGAATGCCTCATTAAACACATTAATGCCTCGTTCAATTCCATTGCTTTGTAAACATTAAATATGTAATGATGTGCATTGGGAAGTGTACTATGGACAATATCTAGTAGTACGCTAAGTTCATATGTGACACAATATAAAGACATACCTCATAAATACAGTGCCTTCCTGCATAGTTGAGCCCATTACCGAAGAGATAAATACTATTTCCATGCACAGCAATCAATAAGCCCATGGCTTCTTCACTTTCATATGCAGCCAGCACATGCATAATTTGCTGGGTTGCTGCAGTGCCCCCTGTCGGTTAAATCATGAATTTGGAATTCGTTCAGGATGTCAGTTTTGTTCTGTTCCTTGTGTATGGTAGCTTGGCTGCAGGGTTGCTACCATTTTTTGGAAGCAAGACTGTGCCACTGATGCTGTGTCCCTCGACTAGTACACTGGTACTCATTGTACCGACCTGGGAAGTATGAGAGGCTGAGGCAACCCCACCTGATGTTAATTCAGCAGCCAACTAGGCTCAAACTCAGGACCCTGATATCCTAAGCCAGCCACCCCAACCACTAAGCCAACAGCAGGCTTATGGTGCTGGTGATAGCTCGCCTCATCTATGTGAAGGACACCGTGGGATCTTTAACATCCATTAATTAATGCTATGAGACAGGACACCCAGTTTAATGTCCATCCGAAGGACGGCACATACAATAATGTGTATAACATCCTACCTGACTGCAAAACACCAGGATGACAATTTAAACTGGGCCGTGATTCAAACCTGGTCGGCTGAGAGGTGAGTTTGTGTACGGTACCTCGAATCTATCCTGCCAGCCAAGTGCAAGCTAGAAATTGGAGGAAAAGCAGGGAAAATATGGACGCAAGGTCATTTTCTGGGCATGTCGTACTGTTGTGTACAATATAAGAAAAGCCGTTTGTTACGTCTGCCACCAAAGGTGGGCAGAGGTTATGTTTTCACTCCTCTCTGTCTTTTTTTTTTGTATACCTAGTCGAGGCTCGTATAAGAGCTAACACACAACGCACAGCAAGGGGGTAATGAGACAAGAGGGGCGGGAGAGGGAAGGACAAAACAGAGAGGAACAGAGACATTAGGAGATCTGTGGAAGGAAGAGGGATGGGGTGGGGCACACAGGGTATACAAGATGGACATTACAGGGACTTTCAGGAAGGAAAGCAGGGAATTTGAAGGAGTTGAGTTTGGGGTGGATTAATGGAGGTAGAAAAGATCGAGGATTTGGATGGGGGATGATAAGAGGTGGTGGTGAACAGCTGTTTTGAAGGACTGAAGAGAAGAATGGGATCGAACAGAGTGAGGGAGTTTATTCCAAAGCCGGGAAAAGAGAGGAATGAAAGAGTGAAGGTTAGCAGTGATTCGTGATTTTGATAGTTTTACCAGAAGGGGGTTGTTGGCGGACCTTGAAGGCCCCGCGGAAATATCGTGGGGACAAATCGCAGACAGAGCAGGGGGGCGAGACTGGAGAGGAGGCGGCATAAGACAGAAAGACCACCGACCTGCCTGCGGTGAGAGAGTGAGAGGCCCAAAGACTCAGCTTCATTGCGGGAGACGCCATTAATCCGATATGCTTTGGTTTCCACAGCGTGAAGCCGAGAAAGGCAAGAGGCGGGAGCACCAGCCTAGAGGGGAGAGCAGTACTCCATCAGGCTATAGACGAAAGTTTTGTAAATGGTCAGGAGCTCAGGTGGGCCGAGGAAGGACTTTGCACGACAGAGGATTCCCAGTCGGAGACTGGCTTTGCAGGCCAGGTTGGAAATGTAACTTTCCCAGGAAAGATCATGGCAGATAGTAAGACCCAGAAGCTTGAAAGAAAGGACTTCTTCAAGAGTATTGTTGAGAAAGTGGATAGGTGGTGGGGGGGGGGGGTCCAAACTGTCCTTTCAGAGAGACACAGTGAGATTATGAGATTTGTCCAGATTGAAGACATGTTCCACGAGTTGGACCAGTTTGTGATTTTTTCCAGATCTGCAGTGAGCGAAGAAGCTACTGCTTGCCGGTCTGAGGGATGACAGATGGTACGGCAGAGGGTGGAGTCATCTGCAAGGAGATGAAGAGGATTTTCCAGAAAGTCGGAGAGATCATTGACGAACCATAAACTTCCAGCCCGGTGCTGTGTTGTCAGGGAATTGAATTGTAGTGCATGCCTGTTTTGTTTGTTTGTGTACAGGATATCTCAAAAAGTTGTGGATGGATCCAGATCAAATTTGGTGGGCAGGTTGGATGTGTGATGAGGATGAACTGATTCTATTTTGATGAAGATCCAGATCCGGATACAACTACTAGAATTTTTAAGTTATTCTTCACCAACGAGAGATGGGGCTCAAAAACGATATATAGCATGCTATTTCAAAAATGTATCGGGCCCGATATATTCTCGTGGATCAGGCATGGCGGAGGTATGCGCTCTACCGAGTGCCCTGCTCGTTTGTCTGTTTGTTGGTGAGAAGGATATCTCAAAAATTTATGGATGGATTCGGATGAAATGTAGTGGACAGTTTGGGTGTGTGCCAAGGACAACTTGTTTAGATTTTGGTGAGGATCCAGATCCACATTTTCAAAGTGATTCTTCATCAGAGAGAGAGAGGGGGAGAGAGAGAGAGAGAGAGAGAGAGAGAGAGAGAGAGAGAGAGGGAGAGAGGGAGAGAGGGAGAGAGAGAGAGGGAGAGAGAGGGAGAGAGAGAGAGAGAGCGGGGAGAGACAGAGGGAGAGAGAGAGGGAGAGGGAGGGGGAGAGGGAGAGGGAGAGGGAGAGGGAGAGGGAGAGGGAGAGGGAGAGGGAGAGGGAGAGGGAGAGGGAGAGGGAGAGAGAGAGAGAGAGAGAGAGAGAGAGAGAGAGAGAGAGAGAGAGAGAGAGAGAGAGAGAGAGAGAGAGAGAGAGAGAGAGAGAGAGCCAAAAATATATATGGCATGATATTTAAAAAAGTTGTGGATGAATTTTGAATGAGTTGGTTATGTGACAAGAATGAGCCGATTAGTTTTGGTTCAGGTGTGGATACAGATCCGGCCTATCAGTGGGATACAAAATGTAAACTGTTTAGCCTGGTGAAGCTATGTGCTCAACTGAGTGCCGTACTATTTTTGACCTGTTTTATACAGCAAAGTTATTATTTCGTTTGCAGCCTGTGGCTTTCACTCCTTTTGCTAATCTCAGAAGAATGAGAGTCTTAATCACCCCACCTGTTGGTATGTATCAGCATGACAGGGGCTCAAACTCAATAATCTAAGATCTTATAAGCCAGCCACCTTAACCGGGAAGCCAGCACCAGGCTTACAAGTAAAGTGAAAGATGCATTTTCTTGTCTGGGTGACAACAGAAAAGACGAGTAAACCTTTAACACGCCAGTGAGAACAGCAACAAAGCTACTACGCCTGCAGAATTTGTCTCCATACAAATAACCAGCTTAACCCTTGACCTACCAACATAATTTACAACCTAATCTTACCAACGAGGGTCTTTTTGGACCCTAACTCAAAAAACCACTCAATTTCACTAAATCTGCCAAATTTTCACATCAATGACTAAATATGGTGTTTTATTGATAAACTCAACAAACATAAGAGAAATAAAAATAAATATAAAATGTGAAATTAACCTTCCAACTGGGAACTTTGATGACCGCAACTCAGAAGCACTAAATTTCAATCAATCTGCTGAAGTTTTTTTTATCAATGAGGAAACGTAATTATTTTGATCGATGCTTTCATGAAAAAGTAAACAAATATAAGCATAAAAAAGAAAAAAAAATTGAATGACTTGCTCGATACAAATACCAGATGAAGTAGTCATATATACAAAAAAATTGAACAAAAACAACTGGGGTCTTTATAGACCCCAGAAAGGATTTGCTTGCAACTCTGTGCAGCAAGGTTGAATTTTAAAACATCATATATATTTATTACCAGAACATATTGGTAAACAAACAAATAAAACATGAAATACATTGTTAAATTAACATAGAAATAACACATCAAAATGTATGTCTGGGGTCCAAAAAGACCCCTGTTGGTAGGGCTGGGGTTAAATCACCTCTAAATTAGGAGGCATGCACTACAATTCAATTCCCTGACAACACAGCACCAGGCTGGAAGTTTATGGTCAAATTCACTTTAATTGGGAATCAAAGCTCAAGGAGACCAATCAAAAGTTGATGGAAGTTGACTCTTAAGATGTACTACTACCCTAGGTTTGTTATTGAAAACCAGCTCAGTCCTGATTTGTTCCCCGGCATGCTTGGAAAATGTAGTGATTTGTTGCTGTTAAATGTGATATTTTAATGAACCAACTGGTGCACACAATATATGGCAAACTCGGTTAATCATGCCTAACAAATCGAAAGCGATAAAGGGCACCGTGACCGAATTTCTTCTGCCTTTCTCCAACAATTCTTAGAAGTGAATAACAAGTTTTAAAATTTATCCGAGAAAACATGAGCCAGAGGCTGACTTAATCCATGGAGAAATGTGATATCACACGAGTTCAAAAGAAATGAATTTCTTTTCAACTTTTACGAAATTGGCAAAATGAAGAGGACAATACAGGCACCAATGACGTCATCACTTGCCGTATTGTGGTGCAGGGGTTATTTGCCCTTATATGATATCGTGCCAATTTATTGACAAACAAAAAGTTTGTTTCATCCAGTGAAGTCACATCAACAAGCAATCCATACGTAATATAATTATTATGCTGCAGTGGTGTGTAAATTGGTTATATTTCCTCTATCATTCACAACTCTCAATTACTGGCTCTCCATCATTGCCTTCCAATTCAGAACTTCTGGAGTCAAACAAAATGTAGTTTCCAGGTGCCATTCATCTCCCTCACGAGATACACATTCCTTAGATTCCCAGACACCAGCGTCTCAATGTTTTATTTGCGCAACTGTACAATATATCTGAAGCTTGGTGGTGGCTTTTATAGTTAAGGCGGTTGGCTTCAGATATTAATCATCCTGAGTTAAAACAACAGCCATGCCAAAACAAGACCAGGCGCATTGAATCAGTCTGTCATCCCTCTGAGGCTCTCAAAATGAGTACCAGCATGCTGGGAAAAGTGAGCCGGTCGAGTCTCCTGTGTCGCATCCATGATCGTGCCCCCTCACCAATGAAACTTCCTCGTCATCCTTATGCCCCCGATGGTGTGAGCATCATCCATTCTATATTATCTCGACTGGGACTTGCAAGAATATGCTATACTTTTTTCTTATTTACAGGTACCGAAGCTCAAGTAGGAACTGTTACATGCAGACAGTCATCAGACAACGCCGGTGTTGAACTTGGGACAAATACAATTAGTGACCTAAAGCCAAGTGACGTAACTTCCCAGTGCACTCTGGATACCAACACCCTCATTTTGTGATGTTGCTTTTCTAGATGTGGTGAACAAGACTATGAAGGAGAAAGTCTGCCCTTCCATCTCTCTCAATGGGATGCCAATCACCTGGGTTTATCCATACTCCATCGTCGAACGATGAGCATCAAGTGAATAAACAGAATGTACCATTGTTAAAGTCTTTGGTACGATGCGGCCAGGGGCAGAATCGGATCATTGTCAAACCAGACTCATTGCAGATACTCGAACGACATGATGCCAATGATTCTGACAATGAGATCGCGTGATGAAATTTCTCATTATATGAGACATGGGCATGATGAGCATTTTATCAGATCTCATAGGAAATCTTTGTGTTGTGGTTGTGAGCAACCCATGTGCTCAGCAGTGTAAAACGAATGTTTACAACAAATGCAGTCGTTTCATTCATGATATACAATAATTATGCATCAGGTAGCAGTAGATGGCAAACTCACATGTTCCATTTTGTCATGTAGAGCACAAACATTTATGCCAGCATGATATAGTTTCGACTGGTGGAGCAAACTGAGTTATGCCATGTAGCATGTAGATCAGAAAGGAATGAAGGAAATATTACAATAGAGAGTAAATCAAATGTGGAAGGAATGTAGCTAAAGAGAAGAGTGAAGGAGGAAAGGAGTTGCCATGTCAGGCTCATTGAAATTTAAAGCTTCTTCATCAAATGAAATAAGGCCTTCAGGAAAAAGAAACAAAAAAAACAAAGACCTGTACAGAGAGGAAAGGCAATGTATTAGCAATGCCGTTCATCTCATCACCTTCACCAAAAGGAAAATAAATATTTTAACACATCATTGTCTTCTGTGAATTCATTAGTAAGCTCAATAGCTCATTCAACCAAAGCTGTAATAGATAGGGTGCTGATGGGATAACGATGTGCAGGGAAGGTAGAATTTATGACTCACCCATTCACCAAGATATTACAAGAGTGCATCTTCTGTGAGGGACACAAAACAAAAACCCCTATCTCTCCCTCTGCTCCCCCTCCAAATCATGCCAAACAATCAGCTTCCCACTGATGCTGAACAGATCAGTGTTTATCCTTCATTCAATCAACCCATTTATGCTCAATCTCAATAAGGGCTGCTTGCCAAGATTTATTGATTCCTGGAAGAGTGGATCCATCTTGCTAAAGAAATTACTGCCTTTTTAAATTTCCTTCTCCAAAATTGGCTTCATACATTCCCTTTGCAAATGGTACATTTACAGACATGAATACTTCTTTTTCACAAGCCTGACATTCGAGGTTTCATTATTAAACAAATGGATTCATAGTGCCTTTTTTAAGTTTTTATATTTTTAAAAAAAAGTCTTTCGATAGCCTCAAGAAGTCGATTTATCAAAGTCGAACATTTCTCTCCCATATGCTATTTTCTCCCACAGGCGTTCTGATCTCTTTTTGATGAGTCTTGATCCAGAGAGAACCTGAAAAATTCCTTCTGTATTTCATTAATCGTGATACAGATTTGAAGCAGAAGGCGGATCTGTGATTTAAAAATTGGAGGATTATGGAGAGTGGAGGTTTAGTTCTCTTTAAAATTGTGAATAATTTTCTTTTAAAGGCCTGCATCATTAGTGCATAGCGATAATTACATGTTTTTCCCCCATAATTTTATATATATATATATATATATATATATATATATATATATATTTTTTTTTTTTTTTAAATGAACATAGAACTTGTTTTTGACTGAAAAGAAAGGTGGGTAAAGGGAGGAGGAACATCGAGTCCCTCGGCTTCCTCTCTCCCCTCTTGAATCTGCTTGTGAAGAGTCAAAATGATCACGTGATGTTTTTAGAATCCATGCTCTCTGGTTTTTGATAAATTGATGAAACTACAGTCCCAAAAGCATAATTTACCAAATGATAGTGTAAACTGCAAAAAGTCCACATTGAATATAGGACAACCGGCTTAATATTATTTGATAAACTACATGATCCCTTATTATCTTCCACTAACAATATCGACAACTTAACTGGTTATTGGAGAATTGTTAAATACAGGACAAAAATAGAATGCAGACAGGAAGTCAGTGACACCTGCCCCATCCTTCCTCATTCCCTTGCTTCACCATAGATTTCTGTAGCCATGGTCTTTGTTCTTCAGACTGTACCAGGTACTTTTGCAAAAATGTGTGCTTTCACTCGGGGGTGGGGGGGGACTATACTTGTACTCTTGAAGCCACTGAGGACTGAAATATAGAAAGAGCTGCTTCGGGTTTCATGTTTCATTTCATGTTTCATTTAGGGAACTGAAACTTTGACGGTGGTTTCCAATGAAATATTGAGGTTGTCTTTTTTAGATATCTGTCATTGTGCAGCAGTTGTGAAGCCCAATGCCATTTTAATTTTGCACATGCAGATATTCCCCTCCTGATGAGTGCCTGTGCTGCTGTGGTGTAGGGATTAAAGGGTATTTTTGTTTTTTTTTACCAATGGATGTATATTAATTATCCCTATTGACCCTTACAGTATTGGGAGCGCTTCTGCAGTGGAGATGCTTAGGGTATCATACACAATGGCAATATATTATTCAAGTACTGGTAGATCCACTTGTGACACTTTTGGAGATGGCATTTCATGAGGAAATATGTATCAGAATTTTAAACAAAAAATAAAAATGTTTGTGGAGAGGCTGGATATCCTTATGGGGGCACTCGAAGCACTGAATGACATGTCAGAGCCACTGGGAATATGGGTCAAAACTAAGATCCAGGCTTTCATTGACATCATGGAAGCTCGTATCTTGTCGACACCTGTTTGTGGTGAGGATGTTGACGTCAAGGAGAGATTCACTTACCTTGGCAGTGATATTCATATCTCCACATGTTGTGAGCCAGAGGTTGAGAGACATCTGGGTCGAGCCGAGGGAGTCATGGATTCACTGGATCATGGGGTGTGAAGCTGTCGGTACCTGAGCAGGAGGATGAAAGTCCGAGTCTTAGAGTCCATGGTCCTTCGAGTTTTGCTTTATGGATGTGAGACTTGGACTCTAACCAAGGATCTGAGACAAAGATTTAACTCCTTCAGTACCACGTCTCTTTGGGGAATCCTTGGCTATCACTGATCAGACTTTGTGTCCAAAAAGCAGTTTCTGAGAGAGACTCAGATGAGATTTGTTACCTGTGTAGTCTATGTCAGCTACGGCTGTGTGGACTGAGTGTCACTGTCACAGTGTGGACTGTCTATGAGTGTCAGCTACGGCTGTGTGGACATGTTGCTCGTTTTCCTGATGCTGATCCTGCTCACCAGATTTTCTCAGCGAGGGAGTCTCGTGAGTGGAGGCGGCCAATGGGCCGACCACGTGCCTCGTGGTTGCAGCATGTTAACCGGCATCTCAAGGAGACGGGGATAGGCCAGGCATCTGCCTGGGGGGTGGCCAGATGGAGGCCACTGGAGTACCGGCAGAAAGTGGATGAAGTGATGCGCTGCTCTGGTGCATGCTCCCATACCTGACCTGACCTTATTTTATATACTGTATATGCAGGATATCCAAAAATGAATATACCGAAAATAACGTTTAATAGTTTTTTTGTTATTCGAGATACATGTGACAAATTTGAAACAAATACATGCACTTGTAAGGTTTTCTTTTTATGGCAATGTTTAGATATTCTCAAATTATTAATAAACTTCGAAATGTCGTCTATCATTCCTATAATCAATCAAATCAATCAAAGTAGACTTTACTTTCTTTAAAAAAACTCAGTGATAAAAATCTAAAGGTGTTAAGTCGGGTGAACGAGCAGGCCATTTCATAGGTCCTCCTCGACAAATCCAAATGTTTGGCAGAGTTTGACTGAAAACACATCAACAATTTGGGCAAAGTGAGATGGTGGTCCATCCTGTTGAAAGACAGCTCTTTGTAACCAGTCGGGATTTTCTTGGAGTTGCGGAATAAAGAACTCTCGTAGCATGTTGAGGTATCAAATGCTGGTGACAGTGCATTCATCAAAGAAATAGAGTCCATAGATGTGAGAAGATGCCTGGTGTTGGCTTAACGGTTCGGGTGGTGGGCTTCGGCTCCTCAGGTCCTGAGTCCAAATCCTGCTTTACTGTTGAATTAATACCAGGTGGGGTTGACTCAGCCTGTCATCCTTCTGAGGTTGGCAAAATGAGTATCAGCTTGCTGGGATGATAGAGCCTTTCAAGTATCCTGTGTTGGAGAAGTGACCCATCCAGGATTGTGCCCAATAGCACATGAGACTGCTTCAGCAGCACTGATGCTATGTACAGAAGGTGGTCCCAATGGATGGATGGATGTGAGAATGTGACATGGTACACCAGACGTTTACTTTCGGTGAATATCCTTCGTGTTCATACAATTCATGTGGATTTTCTTCTCCTCATCACCCACAATGGTGATGATTAACTTTGTCTGGTATGTGAAATGTAGCCTCATCACTAAAAATGAGGTTTGATAAAAGAGATAATTATCATCTGTTTCTATCCGTTCAATTAATCCTTGACAAAGATTTACTCGTTTCATAATTCTCTTTTAAAAGTTTATGAACTGCTTGCATTTTATTACATTTAAAGCTCATTTCTTTATGAAGAATATCATGAGCAGAGCTTTTTGGAATGTTTAACTCAAGTGATGTTTGCTCTCCTAATTGATTTTTAGGGCTGTTGGCAAATGCCTCGACAACAGAATTCACCCTTTTATTTGACTTTCTTGGCCTTCCAGCATTTTTCTCCTTCAGGGCAGATCCTCTCGCCTCAAACTGATCCACCCATCTTCATATCGAGTGTCTTTCCCTCAACGGCATACCTGGGGTCAATTTGACCCAACATGCAGGTTTTTTTGTGTGTAAAAAAAAAAATATATATATATATATATATATATATATATATATATATATATATATATATATATATATATATATATATATATATATATAAGCCTGATATCAGCCCATGGTCTCTGTTTATCCTCACCCCATATATGTATGTTATCGCTGTAAAATTTAGCGAATATACGGTAATACATATGGGAGATATTTGCAGGAGAAAATAGTGGGGTCTATATGACCAACACTGGGAGAACTCCCAAAAAAACATTTGCATTCATAACTATGAACACTTTATCCTGTTTTCTTTTCTGGAATTGTTATTATTTCTCATATAACAATAAAGGTGTTTCCCAATTGTTTTCATACTGTTATAATCTGTATCATTCTGTGACAAAAAGGGGATTGTAACGGTTCCGGGAATTGCTCTTTCCTGGAAATGGGATATTCCAGAAATCGAAACTGCAGTTCATAACGCTCGTGTATTAGCATTTTCCTTCAAACCATGGCCAACCAACAGAGAGCACGGTATTCTGTTGCTGATGTTCTTAGACAAATATTTGAAGATGAAAGTGACAGTGAGTCTTTATCTGATCCAAGCGATGATGATTCCTACATCCCAGATCAGACTGCAGTCCGTGATACATCAGATGAAGATCAGGTTTCTGACGTTTATCAACAGCCAGATGAAATATCTGCTGATTCCGGACATTCTTACAATCAGTCTGATAATGACAATGCTCAGCAAGGCCAGGCCATAGCAGAAAGGCCACGTGGTCGCAGTCGTGCAAGGGGTTGAGCTGTGGGCAGAGGTCGTGCTCCTGGTCATGCTGAGGGTCGTATTGTTCAACCAGCTGCCCCTACTGATAACCATTTGACAGGAAAAAATGGCAAGGTTAGTGTACCGTGTTGTCTTGCAAATTTGCATCTGAGCCTAATTGTGTTAATTGGTTTGCGAAAGTTTGATTGACAATTTGTACGTCGAAATCTTGTGTCATATTGAATGTGATAATTATGGTATTTTCAGGTATGGGATGTCAATCCACCTGCACCACATAGACGAGAATTGCAAGACATTATTCGCAACCCACCTGGTGTTACAAGAGCAGGTACCGTCCAGGAAATGGAGGCATCATATGATCTTTTCATAACACCAACTATTTTGGATATCATCATGAGAGAAACTAATAGGGAAGCAACTCGAGTTTATGCTGAATGGAATGCTGCAAATCCCAATAACGTGAAATAGTGGAAGCCTCTTTCAATCCCTGAGTTGAAGGCCTTCATTGGGTTGTTACTTGTTGCTGGTCTACACCGAGCACATATGGAACCGATACGTGAATTATGGTCTCCTGAGAGTGGAAGACCCATTTTTGCTGCGACAATGTCTCTAAATCGCTTCAAAAGTCTGTTGAGATTTGTGCGATTTGATAATAAAAACACCAGAGCTGTAAGGAGAGCAACAGATAAGTTGGCCGCATTCTGTGATATATGGGAATTATTCCAGGATCGTCTTAAGTTATGTTACATTCCTGGACCAGATATGACGGTCGATGAGCAACTTGTCCCATTTAGAGGTAGATGTCTTTTTAGGCAATACATGCCAAGCAAGCCTGCAAAATATGGTATAAATATATGGTGGAACTGTGACGCAGAAACCTCTTATCCACTAAAGGGCGAGGTATATCTTGGTCGACAACCAGGTGAGGCCAGACAAGTTGGTCTCGGTTCAACTGTGGTGTTGAAGACTACTGGCCCTTGGCTTCAAAGTGGCAGAAATGTTGAATGTGATAACTTGTTTACGTCCATTCCTCTGGCAGAAAATTTGCTTCAACAACATACCACAATTGTTGGAATTTTGCGCCATAACAAAGCTGAAATACCACCTGAAATGCAGCCTGCAAATAATAGACCCGAGCGTTCGTCTTTGTTTGGATTTGCTGGTAATCTGACAATCACATCATATTGTTGCGGTTGAGGAAATTCGCAAACCACCATTCAGGTCCTGTAGGTGAGATATCTCTGTAAGTACATGTGTAGTTAGCCCCAAACCCGTTGTTTAGAGGGAATAAATGTGATTCATTCAGGCTGCGACCCTTTAAGATAGCCGTTTTTCTGTTCTATCTTTATTTTGAACCAACCACGTCTCAACCGCCATCAAACAACTACCAACCGCAATGCCGCTTCACAACAACAACAACGCCAACACCCACGACCTTCACCTCCACAACTCGCTCCCGCAAACATCGCATCACCGCCATTCCAAACGTCGCCATGGCCATGGACCAGCACTTTGGACCCTCCACCACCTTCGCCTCTCCTTCTGCGGCCATTCCCGCACCGCTTGTGGGCACCGAGCGTCAGGCTGTCCTGGCCTCGTGCGGGACGCGCACCGAGCCGCGGGTGCAAATAGCGGCCTTTCCGAGGAGAATTCGGATCAGGAATGATACACGCCCACTTCTGATCCGTCCAATCAGCAAGTGCGGGGCGGTTTGGCCCCGCCTCCAGGCGCGTAGGAGTAGAATCGATATATGCAAATTCGAGGACCAGGGGAGACTCATGCCCCTTTTTCTCCGTCCAATGGGCGAGCGAGGCTCCGCTCCCGAGCTCGTTCTGATCCAGACATTTGCATATGGGTTCTCCTGCCGGACTATAAAGCGCCGAGCGCTGGGCGAATTTAGTTAGTTGGAGAAAAGGTCGAGGCAGTCAAGTCGGGTCTGGAGAGGAGCAGTCTGTGGAGCCGTGAGTCAAGTCGGGTCTGGAGAGTGGCAGTCTGTCGGGGTTCGGAGTCTGTCGGGGAGCTGCAGAGAGGGGAAGCCTGAAGCCTGGAGCACGGTCGAGGTGGTTTGCTGCAGTCGGAGAATTGGGAGGAGGTCGAATAGCTCGGGTCCAAGGCAAGGAAGACGGCGGTCGGCGACGAGTTCGCAGTGGAGTCGCTCGGCGCGGGACCCAAGCAAGCCAGCTATCCTCTTTCCCCAGAGCGAATGTGGAATGCATGGTGTGATGAGTGATTGGGGGGAGGAGTGACTCCCGCCCATGGGACCCCGGGGTCAGTATAAAGTGAGTTAGCTGGGTTAGTCAAATTAACAAAAATGGAAGTCGTTTTGCTGTTGGTGGGAATGTAGGCTCGATACCCATTTGGAGGGGTGCAGGAGCCCTGTTGACGGGCTGGGAGCATGGCTGCGAAAGGTGAGTATCGCTGAGTGGGTACCCCGGGCACCAGGCTAGTCGGCCGTAGTAGGCCAAGGGCCCATGAGGGGCCGGGATAGCATAGTGGGCACGGGTGCGCCCGCTTAGTGCGGGGGTCCGGGGCGCCGTTAGCCGCGTGGGCAGTGTTGTGGGCACGGCTGAACCTCGGAAAGGGGCCCGGGAAGCCAGCCTGCCACGTGTGCGTTTCAGGGGAGGTGCCATGGGGGGGGGGGGGAACTCCCCGGTGTTTAGGGAGCTGGTAGGCTCGGAAGCAGTGTAGTGCCCGGGGGTGCCATCGTAGGGGAATCGGCAGAGGGTCGTGCCTGCCAAGGGAGCCACGCGTCCCAGCCATGAGACCGTGTGAGGGCACGGAAAGAAAATTGGGGGGGGGGGCGAGGCCCGAAATTGTGAGGACACCAACACACGCGACGGGAATCTGGGTTGTTAGAACCAATAGTTTAAGTGAGAGGTGCTTGTTGAAAGCCCCGGGGTAGTTTAAAGGTTAATGGTTAGGGTAGATCAGGGGAGACTCATGCCCCTTTTTCTCCGTCCAATGGTCGAGCGTGGCTCCACCCCCGAGCTCGTTCTGATCCAGAAATTTCCAGAGTGTGGCAGCGGCAGAGTTCGAGGCAGTCAGTTTTGGAGGAGAGTCAGTCTGTCGGAGGTTGGAGTCTGTCGGGGTTCGGAGTCTGTCGGGGAGCTGCAGAGAGAGGAAGCCTGGAGCCTGGAGCACGGTCGAGGTGTTTTGCTGCAGTCGGCTGAGGAGAATGGCGGAAGAGACCGAATAGCTCGGGTCCGAGACAAGGAAGACGGCGGTCGGCGATGAGCTCGCAGTGGAATCGCTCATCGCGGGACCCAAGCAAGCCGGCTGTCCTCTTTCCCCAGAGCATCAACAATTCCCTCCTTTTTTTCCCCCCGGGCTGAGATAGTGCGAAAAGGGGGGCCCCATTCCCACCCCACTCCAAGTAGTGCCAACGAAACCCGCGCAGGAGCGCGGAGTCGGGGCGCCGCCACATTTGCGGCTCATCACAAGACACGGGTAGGATCCACCCGGTCTCACGGCCCACAGGCCCCATCTGTCCCCTTGTCTTTGAGGGTGGCCCTTTTCTTTTGCTTTTGAGTAAATGTGTTGTCGGCGCCGTCTGTATAGTAAAACTGTGTAAGTGTTGCCGTGTGCACGCGTAGTCGGTAGTAGATCTGCATTGTTGTGTTTCTTTTGTAGCATCTGCTTTTGGTGCATAATTGTTGTAATTGTATATGTGTGCTCTCCGTGTGCCGTGGAATAATTGTGCATTATGTTGAACTGTTTTTCCCGTTTCGCTTCGTCTTTTCTTTAATTGAATCTCCATCTTGCTTCACGTAAAGGGTTGGTAGTGGGCTTAATACGCCCGATAATTAATCGGAACCGTCGAGGCCGACGATAACACCGCTCGGTTATCCCGCTAGTACGGAACGGGTCGCTTAAGTGGCCCGTGTCCAGAGTCGACTTGCGGCGAGGTGCGATCGCCCGGTCTACCCTCCGCATGGGTACTTAGGTAGGTCGAGTTTGGCGAACAACCCTATCCCACGCGGGGGCCGATTGGCACGATCGGTGGTGAGGCCGAAAGGCCCACCCGTGACTAGCTCCCGGCGTTAGTCCGAGAGGGTCACGACAGAATTGTCCGTCCGGTGGGCGACGTGCCGCGATTCGAGTTACGTGGCCGCTCGCACGCCGGCGGGCGCGAATTCGCAACAATATGTTTCTGCTAAAGGTAAGGCTGTTCTGGCATTATCCACCATGTGTCATGACAAAACTACGGAAGGGGAAAAACAGAAGCCTTCCATCATCCTTCACTATAATGCCAAAAAGAGCGGCGTGGATAACATGGATCACCTGGCTACATTACTGTCCTGCAAGCGCAAATCAAACCGATGGCCTATGGTCTTGTTTTACAACCTGTTGGATGTGGCTGGAGTTGCTGGATTTGTCATATGGATATCTCTAAATCCTGAATGGGCTGTAAATGACAGAAAGGGTCGACGTCGTAAATCCCTCAAGCAGTTGGCATACGGCCTCACCAACGACTGGATTGACTTGCACACTCAGAATGTTCATGTTCTCCAGCCGGCTGTAGTGACCGCATTACATCAACTTGGAAAGGTTGCTGCAGCAATCCAGAGACCACGCCAGGCTAGAAATCCTGCCAGGAAACGATGCCAATTATGCAGAAGGCCACAGGACAATAAGACCTCAACTGTCTGCTCAAATTGCAACAAATATGTTTGTGGTACTAATTCAACCACTGTTACAACTTGTACAAATTGCGAAGCGTAGCTTGAACAATGAACCTCATAAATCGAGACACTACAATGAAAAATGACTCATATTTCTTTCATTATTATGGAAACTGCCATATTTTAGTTTTGTATGTTCTGCTGTTGCTGCTTTCTGTGTAAAAAAGTTAATTAGTAAAATGTGTAGCTATTCGCACATTAATTTCCGATTGTTTTTGTTCCGGTTATCACTAGATATTGAATACATTTCATATGTATCATCAACTTCTCAATGTTTTACACTGTTTTGTACTAACTCGGTATGATATATTTGACAAATGTTGCAACATTTGGCTTGTGTATCGACCAAATCAATGACCGTTTTCAATGGGGTCAAATTGACCCCAGGTGTGCCAATGTGTGAGTTTTGGTATGCGTGCCGTTGAGGGTTAAGTTGCTGCTTTGTTTATTTCATGCTGAAAATGCCTTTGGGCTTGAATGATTGAACCACATTCATGTACAAATGTCACCATTTTTTGATTTCTCTTGAGGACTTGTCATTTTAACAGAAAATGGGGTTTCATCTAAAACAGAAAAAAACAGTTAAACAAATACATCATATGTCATAGCTCCCATTGTTTTAGTAATTTTGCGGTTTGGAGTAAAGGGGCTAGCCCATATTTATGTGCAATTAAAATGGCTGCCAGTATAAACGGTCTGCCATCTTTGATCAGATTGTAAAATTAAGTGGGGTGCATGTGTATGATATCATGTACTGTGCTTGTGCCAAGTTTGAACAAATTTGGACCATTCAAGTCTCAGAAATGGTTAGGGACATATTTAAGGAAAAAATGGAGACAAGTCGGCTATCTTGGATCTGATCTCGAAAAGAAACATGACGGGCTTATGTAAGCCATCATTCATTATCTGGTTGTCCAGGATGAGCAACATCGGTAAATGCATGTCTGAGAAATGGTTGAGGATGTGTTCGACATCAGGTTTTTTCAACTAAAAATGGCTGCCAGATGGCCAACTTGGATCTGATCTCGAAAATAAATGAAGCGTTAATGTATGCCATCATTCCTTATCTCTATGCCAATTTTGAGCAAGAT
>NC_140965.1:109172476-109177476 GCF_056783735.1 Eptatretus burgeri | reverse complement strand
TCTCTCTCACTCTCTCACTCTCTCACTCTCTCACTCTCTCACTCTCTCTCACTCTCTCACTCTCTCACTCTCTCACTCTCTCACTCTCTCACTCTCTCACTCTCTCACTCTCTCACTCTCTCACTCTCTCACTCTCTCACTCTCTCACTCTCTCACTCTCTCACTCTCTCACTCTCTCACTCTCTCACTCTCTCACTCTCTCACTCTCTCACTCTCTCACTCTCTCACTCTCTCACTCTCTCACTCTCTCACTCTCTCACTCTCTCACTCTCTCACTCTCTCACTCTCTCACTCTCTCACTCTCTCACTCTCTCACTCTCTCACTCTCTCGTGCAGCCTGTGGCTGCTGGTTGCATCATTGGTTGAGACGTGGCTATACTGCTGATGCAGTGTCCCCCTTTCCAGTACACTGGTGCTCATTTTGCCGATCTCGGAACGATGACAGTCTGAGTCAACCTCGTGGGGTATTTTAATTCAGCGGCCAACAGGGATTGAACTCTGGACCCTAGGATCCCAAGCCACCACTCTAACCACTAAGCCAACACCAGGCTAACAATTCAACTAAATCGATGGAACAAAAAAACAACATGAATGCTAACACTTATTTCAGGTGATGGCTATAACGTAAAACAATTCAGCGAAACCGATATATTACCAATAAACATAAATTTAATGTAATGGACTGAGCCACTGGAAATATTGTAACTTAGTGTTGCAAAAGGTTGAGGGGAAGAACGTGTGGGGATGAACATAACAATAACTAGAAGGACACTCGGTAAAATGCATACCTCCACCAGGCTGATTAGTTTACATTTTGTATCCCACTAATAGGCTGCATCTGGATTCAGACCTGAACTAAAAAAAATTTGGCTTGTTCTTGTCAACAAACCAATTCATCCACCAAGTTTTGTCCGAATCCATCTATAACTTTTTGAGATATTGTGCTATGTCATTTTTGGCCCTATCTCTCAATGGTGAAAAATAACTTTTAAAATTCTCGGATACAAATCCGGATATTGATCGTCACCAAAATCTAATAATTTCGTCCATGTCACATACCCAAGCCCGCCATCAAATTTTGTCAAAATCCATCCACAACTTTTTGAGATATCTTGTTCACAAACAAACAATACAAGAAAAAGAAATTGAGCAGAGCACGATACTCGGAAAATCCACCTCTCCTCTCCAAAGCTTGCAATGGATACATCAAATTGTCCATGTCATCTATCTTCCATATATTACTTAAACCCTCATCATGTATGTACGTATGTATGTATGTATGTATGTATGTATGTATGTATGTTCCCGAAATACAGCCAAAACAGGACACGGTAGCGCAAAATTTTTAGTGCTACCTTACTCACCATTCTCCTGCGGTCTGCAGTATCAAGTTTTGTTAAAATCGGGCAACGAAAAATATTATTAAAAAAATCAATTGCCGATTCAGTCAAGTACTCTTCGGGAGTATTTGATCAATGCAAACAACCTCAGCAGTATAGTTCGCTGGAGCTATCTTTTTTTTTTTTCTTGAAATTATTTATTTAAAAATATCAAACATTTAGTATAGACAAAGAAGGATTAATTTTTAAGCATAAAATAAACATTGCCATATTGATCTAATACTTCCGTGTTCATTAATAAATAAAATTGTGTTTCGAAGATTACACAAAATAATTTCTTCGACTTTCTTTTCTCCGGTTTTTTTCACATTGACGCTCAATATCAAGTTTCGCTCAAATCGGGCAACGAAAAAAAATATTAAAAAATAAATTCCAGATTCAGTCAAATACTCTTCAGGATTATTTGATCAATACAAACAACCTCAGCGGTATAGTTCGCTGGAGCTATCTTTTTTTTTTCTTGAAATGATTTTTTTCATCAACCGTTGTCACAACGGGAACCCAACAGGTTCACTGGTCGTCTAGTTATGATTAAAATTGACAATCTTAATCAAAGCTCAGGTCAATCGGATGAAAATTGATTATTTTTCAGATTGAAATTGATGATTTTAGAAGTTTGACCTTGAGCTGACCTTTGACCTTTTGACCTCAAAAATAGTCAGTTTCCAAATTAAGTGATGCACTATGCAATTGCTGATCTCAAAAATCGTTTTTGAGATTTTGATCTCAAAAATTGTTGGTTCCCCAATTCAGTCATGCACTGTGAAATTGCTGTTTACTTTCAAAGTCAATCCGATGAATATTGATGATTTTTCAGATAAAAATTGATGATGTTAGAAATTAGAAATCTTAGAAATGATTTAAGAAATCGGACCTTGAGTTGACCGTCGACCTTTTGACCTCAAAAATAGTTGGTTTCCCAATTCAGTGACACAATGTGCAAATATTGTTCAAATTTCAAGTCAATTGGATGAAAAAGGATTTTAGAAATTTGACCACAAGATGACCTTTGACCTCAAAATCAATAGCCTTTTCAGTTGAGACTAACTCTACAACTTGGTAAAGTTTCATGACGATTGGTTTAGAATTGTGAACTGTAGGCGATAAACAGAAAAACAAACAAACAGACAGACAAACAGACAGAATAACAAAATCGCCTGACCAATATACTTGAAAAATCTTCGATTTTGTGAGTAACAAACAGACAGACAGACAGAGATGAAAACATAACCTCCACCTACCTTCAGTGGCAGAGGTTAATACCAGAGTAAATCCAAACTGGGTGCTATGATATATGCTGGGTATCCCGGGTGTGTTTCCGTATGAGTAGGCCAAACGCTCGTGGCAAGTCAATCACCTCATCCTTGAGTGATTCAACAGTTTCCTCCACATTCCATGCCTCCAAAATCTGTCTTTTGGTATTACTGGGGGTCGCACCCAAGATGCTGACACTATCTCATAAGGCATTATGGAACATGGCCTTCAGCCCATGTTTGTCAACGACAAATCTTTTTATCGGATAGTGACACTCGAAGGCCTTGCGATGCTCAGTGATGTATTGGCCGAAGGTTTGGCCTGTCTTACTCACATATTCTGCCCCATAAACACAGGGAACCATGTAAACTACCCCTGCTGATCATTCTTGGGCAGCTTGTTCTTGATATGGATCGGTGCCTGCTTCATGGTGAATACAGGTTTTAAATTTACCCCCCACACCTGACAATTTCAAAACTCTGCCAATCCTTTGTGACACACCTGAAACAAAAGGCAAAACATTATAACATTATGGTTGTTGCTGCAGGACAGTCCTGTTTTTTGCATCCGCAAAGATCACCTCCCTTTCCCAGTAACAATCTGTCTGGGTAACCGTTGGCCTTCCAAATGCCTTAAAGATGTTCCACCTCTCCTGTCTTCTCTTTGATCGTTGATGGTAAATCACATGCTCATTTTAGGAGGGTGTGCATCACAACTCGTTTGTGGTCCATGGGATGGCAAGAGTCAAAATCAAGGCAAGGGGTTCTACAAAGGAAAGTTGAACATTACTGCTTTCAGGAAGCACAGTCACACTCACCGTTACCTTGCTCTTGTCATGCCATTGACCATAAACAAAGTGTGGTACACACAGTCCTAAAAGGAGCACGTGATTTACCATCGGCAATCAAAGATAAGAAGGGAGAGGTGGAACATCTTCAAGGAGCTTTGAAGGTCAACGGTTACCCAGACAGATTGTTACTGGGAAAGGGAAGCAATCTTGGCAGAACCAAAAAACACAACTGTCCTGCAGCAACAACCAAAAGGTTATTGTGTTTTGCCTTTTATTCCGGGCATGTTACAAAGGATTGGCAGAGTTTTAAAATTGGCATGTGTGCGGATAAATTTAAAACCTGTATTGACCAAGAAGCAGGCACTGATTCATGTCAAGGACAAGCTGCCCAGGAATGACCAGGCAGGGGAAGTTTACATGGTTCCCTGTGTTTATGGGGTGGGAATATGTGAGTAAGACAGGCCAAACCTTAGGTCAACGCATCACTGAGCATCGCAAGGCCTTCGAGTGTAACTATCCGATAAAAAGATCTGCCATTGCCAAACATGGGCTGAAGGCAATGCTCCATTATAGGATAGTGCCAGCATAATGGGTTCGACCCCCAGTAAAGCCAGAAGATGGATTTTGGAGGCAAAGCATGTGGAGGAAACTGTTGCATCTCTCACAGAGGAGGTGGTTGACTTGCCACGAGTGTTTGGCCAACTCATACGGAAACACACCAGGGATACCCAACATGTAACATAGCACCCAGTTTGGATTTACTTTGTGACATCATATTCATCCCCACACATCACAATCACCACCCTCACCCTTTTGTAACACTAAGTTGTTTCCGGAGGCTCAGGGAATTACATTAAATTAATGTTTGCTGGTAATATATCAGTTTAGTGGAATTGTTTCACATTACAGCCATCACCTGAAGCAGATGTTTGCATTCATATTCGTTTGTATTGCATTGATTGAAATGAATTGTTTTGATTTAATGTTTGGATTGATTTCACATATCAAGGTTGGGTTTCATTTGGTTTGATGGTTTCGTTTGATTTAATTTATCAAAATTTGAAGGTCACAGGTCTAGTTACAGAACAGCGTTGAATGGTCAGTCAACCCAATTATGCCCATCACAAAATCGAAGACCCAATTATGCCGGTTGTGCCCAATCCCCTTTTTTGCATTGTTATAGGTGGGATTTAGAGTTTTTATTTATTATTGAGAAATGTCAGTGGATGATACAAGGTTGTTCCGTGTTGTTATTCAGAACATCGAGTGATTGTTTGTTAAATTCAAAGGTTGAGAGAACTCAAGATTAATTAATTTGATTATATTCACAAATGCAAATCCATCCTTACTATATATCGATATATATATATATATATATATACATCTATATAGACCTATACACCTATACATCAACACATCTATACATCTATATATATATATATATATATATATATATATATATATATATATATATATATATATCAATAGATCTATATATCAATACAGAATATCAATATATCTGCATATCGATATATCAATATATATATATATATATA
>NC_140965.1:109037476-109169976 GCF_056783735.1 Eptatretus burgeri | reverse complement strand
TGTTCTTTTCACCATTACATGAGTTGTTGGCCTCTCAATCTTCAACTGCCATTTATTTGGCCTTGCACTTCCTCCTATTTTATTCAATACCCCCTCCCGGGCTGCAGGTCCACACTTCCATCATTTAACTCACATATTGTCAGCATCGAGGTGAACACGAATAAAAGCAATAACATTTATTGAATTGTAATGTTTATGGCAATTATTAATGTGTGTAATGTCAAAATCAATTTTATAATAATGTGACAGTAAACTTCAAAAATAATGATTCACAATCTCTGTTTGCACAATGAATTAAAAATACAAAAATCTCTCATTTTATCTCAAAATTTAATGTCTTCTACTATCTGACACATGCACAAGGTCGATATGGAGCCTGTTTGCAGCTATTAACACAAGCAAGAGCTACACAGTAAGAATATCGTAGCAACTCTACAATAACTACAGTTAACTGTAGTAAGGCTTAATTAACTATTGTTCTGCTGTGGTGTACACCTTTTGTAATTACTGGAGTAGACAGTTGATTGCTGCAATAATACATCCACTGCAGCATCATACCACAGTATATATAATTCTGTTTGTGGTTTAACTTGCATATACACTCCTAAACCACTGGACAGAATGAGTTTGAGTTAAAATAGAGGACCAATGGTCCTGTAGCTCATCTGGCTGGTTGTTAAAAAGTGGAGTGATGGAGGGATCAGAGTAAAACTTAGAGCTGGATTTAGAAGATACATTTTAGGTCAGGTGATTTTGGCATAATATTCACAGTTGTGCAACTCCCTGCTGTCTATCAGCTTTCGTTTTTGAGACATTGCCCATTTTCAGTGTGATGATGTCACTTCCTGTTGTGCCAAAATTAGCCACATTTAATAAGGTGCAACTACAAGGTGTCTATAATTCATATTTTACGAGATATTGCCCACTTTCTGTATTAGGAAGTCACTGGTGGCCATTTCGTGTTATGGATCAACTTCTTTTCATCACATTCCCAGAGGGAGTCAATCATGTAATTTAAGTTTCACACTGATTTGTTAATCGGTTTCAGAGAAGATTCATCTTAAAGGTTTTCCTTTGATCTAATATGGCTGCCATACAATGTGACTGATGACATCATTGTTAACAAATGTTCCCATGGGAAGTTGATCACAAATTTAAAGTTTTGCATTGATCAATGAAGCAGTTTCAGAGAAGAGCATTTTAAAAGGTTTTCTTATGATCCAATACGACTGCCATACCACATGACTGATGACATAATTGCGAACAAATGAAATTTCCCTTTGGTAATTTATCACAAATTTAAAGTTTTGTATTGATCGGTTAAGCGGTTTCAGAGACGAAGATTGAAAAACGTTTTCCTGAAATCCAAAATGGCAGCCAAACTAGATTGACATTCAGGTACTTTTGGGACCTTTAAATCATATGATGAAATACTTATAGCTGGAGGGGGAAGATGCCACGAACAAACTTGAGTTCGACCACATCAAAAATCATTTTAGCCGAGTTTTGTTACAACCCCATCAGCAATTTCGGAGAAGTTGCAAGTGTTTACGGATGGATGGATGGTCGGACTGACAACGTGCCATCCCCATCAGCTCAACTGAACTATGTTCCAGGTGAGCTAAAATTGGTGGTTGGACTGGGGGTGTTCCTTGGAAGGTTTTAGGTGGTATAAAAATTTTGTAGTGAGGTGAGTAAAACTGAAGTGATATTCTGGTGAGGTAAATCTCAATCTCTCAAACATCATCCAGAAATTAGTCGGCACCAGCTGAGGATCGAGTGCACACACTATCTGCACTGCTAGCCTTGCTTTGTGTACTCTGCAGCAGAATACTGTTCTCCTGTTTGGGCAGAGAGCAGCCACACAAAACACTTGGACACTGTCCTGAAAACAATGATGTGGATAATCAGTGGTACACTGAAATCAACACCTGTACAGTGGCTCCCAGTCCTATCTGACATCCCACCACCTGATGTGCGTGAGAAGATAAGAATGCTGAGATAGTTTGACTGCATCAAAGCTAACCCAGAGATTCCAATCCATGAAGACCTGCAGAATCTAACAAGTATGCGACTCAAGTCACGAAAACCTTTCTCAGGCTTCTCGGGCATTTTTAATGATGCAGGGTTTAACACAAAGGAAAAGTGGCACAGCCTCTGGACAGACAAAAACATTGCTAACACAGAACTGGTGAGTGATATGACTCCAAATTTTGACCTTCCCGGAAACAGTGGTTTGCACTTAACAGGATCCGCACTCTCCATGCCAGGACATCATATCACCTCCACAAGCACAATTTCAAAGACAGCCCAAAATGTGACTGTGGTCACCCAGATTAGACCATTCAACACATTGTTAACTAGAACAGCATTCGGTACAGCGTGTACCTTTCCAAGGCTGAACAGTTTACACATTGTATCACACTAATAGGCAAGGGTCTGGATTCAGACCTGAACAAAAATCTAATTGGCTTGTTCTTGTCACTAAACCAACTCAACCACCTAGTTTTGTCATAACTCATCCACAAGTTTTTGATATATCATGCTATATATCGTTTTTGGCCCCATGTCTCAATGGTGAAGAATCACTTAAGAAGTACCTGCAAGAAAAGGGTGTGCCACTGCACAACAAAAGAGTTGGAGAACATTCTGAGCTCGCCAACAGGGCTGAGATCTTACAGCTCCCCATACTGCAGACTCCCAATGATATGGACCAATGCTAAGCCTGAAGAACTGTGGACAGGCATGTGCTGCCCAAACCCTCAATGGCCACTGCCACTGAGTGGACTTTGAACCTTGTGTAAGTGCCTCTTGTGAAGATGGCAGGCTTGGTAACCTATTTATTGTAATGGTTACCAACTTTTTGACAAAGGACATCTTCACGACGTGAAAACACATAAAGGTTGTATCAGCTATATTTTCGTGATAGCCAGATGGACCAGGCAGACTTCTCTGAGGGAGACACTGCATCTGGTTTGGGTGCTTCTCAACAGGGATGGAAAGGTCATATCTGGGGCTTGTGAATGTTCCAGAGTTTGGCAGTGGAGGGAAAGAAGCAATCATTGCAACGGCCCACCCTTGAATTGCCAATGGCCACCCAATAATTATGTGATGTAGTGGCTTGTCAAGTATTCCTTGGTCTCGTTAATGGTAGAGGTACACAAACAGTAAGTTCTTGCGAGCAGAAACCAAAGTAATATGTGTAGAAAAGAGAAAGACAGCCTACTTTGTGGCGTAATTTGAGCGGATCGAGTTTTGAGGTCACATCGGTAGAGTTGACAAGTCGAATAAGTTTGGATTCAATTCTGTCCAGTAAATATGTGGAGCTGGAACCTCCCCAGATGTGAGGGCAGTATTCTATACAAGGACGAATCAATCCTTTATATAGTTGAAGCAACTGCCAAGAGGGGAATAATTTTCGACATCTGAACAGGACTCCAAGTTTCTTAAAGGCAGACTTAGCTATTTGAGTAATGTGTGGATTCCAGGATAAATTTGATGTTAGGTTTATTGTATCACATGGTGTAATTGTAGAGCTTTCAAAGGAGATTGGAGAGTTGAGAGGAGTTTTAGAGAGAGACTGATGGGAACAAATTGAGTTTTTGAAGCTTTAAACTTGACTTAATTACTAGCGGCAATTATACTTACTAGAACTATTACTGCAAGAACTAGTGGCACACAATTATGCTGCAGTACAACGATGGTACTGTACTTTATAGTTACTATAATATAACTACATATGTACTGCAGAAAATTATAGCGAGGCCGAGCGAAGCAAAGTCGTTTATTCCTGATACGTGAAACACTTTTTGGAACGCTAGTCGCATTTTCAATCCATCATCATGTACCTTTGTTAAAATGTTATCCATGGGCAGGTGCTCCGATGTTGAATTTTTTGTGTAAATCGCTAAAGCGATGGTCAAGAAAACTAATTTAAAAGCGAATAAAGGTGAAAAAGTTAAGGTGGAAGAAAGATCAAAAGTGAGGGCCTCAGCCGACGTTCCACAACATGGTCAAGGTGGTGGTGGACGCCTGTTACTCGTACTATAACACTTAAACTGTCGTACTTTATAGATACGTACTATAATACTACTATTGGAATGCTCTTGCCTGGGAAGGTTCTGTTACACCAAGGTTATTCCAGACTGCAAGGATGGATGAGCCATCAAAATAAATGTTGCCTATTTAATGATTCAATTTGCTCCAATAAGTGAGGCTCTCATTGAATGTCCAGAATGCAATGAATCAATTTTATTACTGCAATAACAGAAATGAAGTGCATGCTTCAAATATATTATATTAATTTTACATCAATGGAATTCCTAACACATCGTATTTCAAAATCTGTCATCAATTGCATCCAAAAATGATGACTTGTAGTTAAAGCATTATTCAGAAACAAAAGTGTCAGTGTGCAAAATTTATAATTATTTTGTATTTAATTTGATGAAATTAATCATGTGGCAGTCACACTGATTAATTGTCTAAGCCAAAATTAAAAACCATACTATTGCGATGGCACAAGTTATAATTGATCTCACTTTTAGTTGTGACCCATTATTGAGAATGACATTATTTGATGGAAAGGAAGAATGTCACAATAACAAGAGGGCAGCAATGCAGCAGTTCACAGATGCCTAAAGTCCCGACAAACCAAAGTCCAACTGAGGTTGTATGACTTCCATCGTGTTTTGAACCAACTCAAGCAGACTTTCTTGGCCAGGGTAAAGTCAAGAAAGTTCTTAAGACAGATCTGGAAATTTATTCTCGCCAACAATGGAAGGAATATTATCAAACTGTTTACAATGCATTTGAAGGGAAGCATTTTACGATATTTTTGAATGTGTGCAAGCATGTAGGTGGTAGTGGAGGCGGATACTCTTAAAGCATCAGTGCTCACAAGTTATATACTGTATATATATATATATATATATATATATATATATATATATATATATATATATATATATATATATATATATATATATGTGCCTATATGTTTTCTTTGTATGCAATGTCGAGGCTCATATGAGAGCTAACACACAGAATTACAACAAGGGGAGCAGGAGACAAGAGGAGCGGGAAAGGGAAGGACAAAACAGTGGGGGAACAGAGACATTCGGAGATCTGTGAAAGTGTGAGGGATGGGGTGGAGTGCATGGGGAAACAAGATGGACACTACAGGGACTTTCAGGTCCTTACACTACAGGGATTTTCAAGAAGGAAAGCAGAGAATTTGAAGGAGGTGGGTTTGGAGTGGATTAAAGGGGGTAGAAAAGATCGTGGTTTTGGATGGGGGAAGATAAGAGGTGATGGTGAACAGCTGTTTTCAAGACCTGGAGGGAAGAGTGGGATTGAAGAGAGTGTGGGAGTTTGTTCCAAAGATGGGGAAAAAAGAAGAATGGATGAGGGAAGATGAGCAGTGATTCTTGATTTTGGTAGTTTTACCAGAAGGGGATTTCCTGTGGATCTTGAGCGCCTTGCTGAAATATTGCAGACAGAGCAAAAGGGGGGGTGAGGCTGAAGAGGAGAGGATAGAAAACAGAAAGACCACTGACCTGCCTGCGGTGAGAGAGTGAGAGACCCAAAGACTCATGCTCATCGCGGGAGATACCAATGATCCTAAATGCCTTGGTTTCCACAGTGTGAAGTCAAGAAAGGTGAGATAGTGGGGCAACTTGACATAACAATTGTGCATTTTGTGAGGAAAGCACCAAATTTGGCACACTAGTAGCCTATCATATTATGAACAGATTTGGATATTGGGCCATCTCAAATTCAGCCGCTGATGGCTGTGGCAGCCATTTTCCACTGCCATCAAAAATTTGAGATGGCCCAATATCCAAATCTGTTCATAATGATAGGCTACTCGTGTGCCAAATTTGGTGCTTTCCTCACAAAATGCACAATTGTTATGCTATATTTAGATAAGTTGCCCCACTAAGAGGCGGGAGCACCAGCCCAGAGGGGAGAGCAGTACTCCATCAGGTTGTGGACGAAAGCTTTGTATGTGGTCAGGAGCTCAGGTGTGCCAAGGAAGGACTTTGAATGATGGAGGGTACCCAGTTGGTGACCAGATTTGGAGGCCAGTTTGGAATTTTGGCTTTCCTAGGAAAGATCATGGCAGACAGTGAGACCCAGAAACTTGTATAAAAGGACTCTTTCAAGAGGATTGTTGAGAAAGTACAAGAGGTGGGGGGTCCAGATGGTCCTTTCAGAGAGACATGGCGAGAGTGTGAGATTTGTCAGGATTGAAAGAGAAGTTCCGTGTGTTAGACCAGCTTGTGATTTTATCCAAATCTGCAGAGGGAAGAGGCTGCTACTTGCTAATCTCAGGGATGATAGATGGTACAGCAGAGGGTGGAATCATCAGCAAAGAGATAAAGAGGATTTTCCAGAGAGTTGGAGAGATCATTGATGAAAACTAGAAAAAGCACAGGGCCCAGAACACTGCCTTGAGGAACTCCAGCTTGGATAGGAAGCGTGGACGAGAGAACTCCCTTAAGGGCTGTTTGTTGGCTGTGACAGGAGAGGAAGTCTGCAAGCCATGAGTGGAAATGGCCTTGGGTACCAAAGGAAAAGAGTTTGTTTAGCAGGGCAGGGTGCCAGACCATATCAAAAGCTCGCGATATGTCGAGGGAGATTGCTCTGTTATCATGTCTGGCATTGAAGGTCTCCATCCATTGCTGGGAGAGCAGCAGCAGCAGGTCCAGGGTAGAGTGAGCTGGTCTGAATCCAGATTGATGGTCAGAAATCAGGCCATTGTAGAAGAAAAATCATTTAATGTCTGAAGAGATGATATATTCCAGAACCTTGTTGATGATCGAAAGAAGGCTGATTGGTCTGTCGTTGCAGGGATCTGTTTTTGCACCTTTATAAGACAGAGTGGGAATGTTTGCTGATTTCCAAGCAGATGGCAGATGACCTTGAGCAAATGAGAGGGTGAATATAACAGAGAGAGGATGAGGAAGAGCAGCAGAGCATGTTTTTAGGACATGTGGGCTGATGCTGTCTGGACCAGTTGCAGAAGTAGAGTCGAGGTTTAACAGCAAACTGTCCACCTTGTCAGGAGAAAAGGACACACAATCCAGGAACAGTTGGGTGTGATTGGGTTAACTGGGTCCAGAAAGCAATGGGTTTGGGACACAAGATTTAGAAGCAAACACAGAGTTTAGGCATTCAGCCTTTTTCCATGCAGTGTCAGCTGTGGCCATTTGAGGTAAGGGAGGGGATGGAGGGGGAACATACACCAGAAGCAGACTTAACCAGATGCCTCCAGGATTTGGAGGAGGGAGACAGGTTTGAGAGTTCAGACTTGAGATGAGAAAGATGTTGTTTTCTGGCTCTCCTGAGGGTAGATACACACTTGTTATGAGCTTTGTGGAACAAACTGAGATTGCCTTCAATTGGACTTGCCTTCCATGAGGCAAAGGCAAGTTGTTTCAGGACAACTGTCTCACCTCAAGCTTCAGTGCACCATGGGCGGGAGGAAGAGTAGGACAACTGAACACGAGATGGGATAAATCTGTGCATGAGACAGAGAGCAAATTTCTTTGAAAGAATTCCCAGAACGAGTTGATTTCAGAGAAACCAGAGATGGAAGACCAGTCTAGAAGTTTGGTGGCTGCTTGAAGTCCTTGCCAGTCGGCCTGAATGAAATTCCAGACTCGATAACCCTGAGGTGGTTCAAATCTTCAACATTTCTGTGGATAAGAACCATTTGTGGACAGGTCACCTCTCTCAAGCAGGCAGAGATACAATTACAGGGAGGCTGGGTGGGCTGCTTTCCTGCTTACGCTAAAAAGGTAATTTGCCCGAAATTCTGCTCGGAACAGCCATTGGTATGAAAACACATCAGTGATGACAATGATTCTCAGCTTTACGCACTCCACCACCGAGCTTCTCAAATTATGTGATACGTTTCAAAATGCAAAGGTCTTCCTGACCTGTTTTAAACTTCATTTCATTTATCTTCCACTACCACTTTGTCATCCAGATGATTTACACATCTGCCTAACCTCTAACCTGAGAGAGGTACTGAAGAGGAATGCCATGAAGTGACAGACCAGACAAAGATAGGCCTTCCAGGACATCCATCACAAAGTAAAGAATGAGCTGAAAGTAAAACAAGAAATATATCCAAAATGAAGTTTCAAAACGAAAACAAACTAAAGAATGAGCTGAAAGTAAAACAAGAAATATATCCAAAATGAAGTTTCAAAACGAAAACAAACTAAATTCAGCCCAACTTACTGTGTGTACATTGCATTATGACCATATTTCCTCACTTTCTGGTAAAAAGGGGGCCCTCCCAGCAATGATGTAACCAGCAGCCACAGGCTGCAGAGGAAATGGTGATTTTCTTTAGGTTTCAGAATGTTAGCTTAAAATGTTGTTTCCCAAAGCTGTAGTTTCCATATTGCTATGTTTCGTGCTTTCCGCTTGGAGGACGTCATTTCCCAATCAGCATTCTGAGAGTTATCAATTTTATTGTTACATGAACAACCTACCTGCTTTCCTGTATCATATATCCTGTACCACTTGGAACATAATTCTACCTTGTGATGGACACTCTCTTTCCCCCCATGGTAGGAATACAACAGCTGCACTATGTGAGGCAAAAATAAGAAGAAAACAAAGGTCAATCACTAAAAAAAAAACCATTACCAACTCTTGCGACAGGTCCAACATTCTCACTCTTTCCCTTATAAACAATTTGGAAGGCAATCTTCCAATTTACTTCTGCAATCAGCCTTTCGCAAAATTCCATTTGTTGGAGCAATTTATTTTTTCCACACCATTAGTCACAACCTGTTTTGAGTTGACCCTGTCTCAAAGTTGTGTTCATTGTGATAATCCTCTGAAGTATGGAGTGTGGATCCAATCTACAGGGTTGTACTGAGCAGTACCGAAATCGATTGACAAGTTCTCCCTCATCGTTTTGCCACTTTTTCTGCCCTTTGCTCCTGTGCAGCCTTCATCATATTGCACCTGTTTAACAGAGGAACTAATTCCCTGTAAAAAAAAAAAAATCCTCAAGTCCAAGCATTCGACACACATCCGATCCTATATCCTCTTTTTACCAAAATTTGTGGAATCAGCTTCCTATTTTTGCTTTTCTTTTTCAAAATGGAAGCCCGTCACAATATATTTTCTCCAAAACACTCCACAGGGCTTTTTTTTCATTTTCTCCAATCCTATTCTCACAACCCATGTGCAGTTCTGGTGTGGGTGAAGAACCCATCCGTACAGTTGGGATAATGCTGACAGAATTGGCTTTTTTGGGGGATACAAAGTCAAGGATCATGGGAGAGATAGAACACAGAATGGATCAGGAGGCAACAGAACAAAACCAATAGCAGAAACAGAAGGAAGAAACACCAACACCAGGGTTGAAGGAAAAATAGATTGAGAGAAACTTGCTTAATGTGGACGTCGGGAGGAATGAGGGGTAGAGTAGGACATATGGGGGGGGGACGAGATGAATACAGACTCTCAGGAAAGGAAAACTGTAAATTTGGGACGAGGTGGGGGTTAACAGGGGGTAGAATAAATCGTGGTTTTGGATGGGCGATGATCTGAGATGGGGGTGAACAGCTATCTTGAAAAACTGAAGGGAAGAAGGAGATTGAAGAGGATCTGGAAGTTAATTACATAGGTGGGTAAAAAGAGGATAGACTGAGTGGAGGTGAGCATTGATTCTGGATTTTGGGAATTTCAGCAGAAAGAGGTTGGTGGAGGACCACATACGCCCTACAGAGACCTGGGTGGGGGAATGAAGCACAGAAAGAGCAGGGGGTGCAAGACCAGGAAGGAGGTGGTAAAAGACGGAAAGACCACTGACCTGTCTGCCATGGGAAAGGCCCATCAACTAAGCTTCATCGTGGGAGATTCCAATGATCCTAAATCCCTTGGTTTCCACAGCGTGAAGCTGAGAAAGATGAGAGGCAGGAGCACCAGCCCAGAGGGGAGAGCAGTACTCTATCTAATTGTGGTTGAAGGCCCTGTTGGTGGATAAGAGTTCCGGTGAGCCAAGAAAAGACTTTGTGTGATGCAGAATGCCCGGTTGATGACTGACTTTGGAGGACAACTGAAGTATCCTGGCTGAATGTGAGACCCTGGAGTTTGAGTGACTGTCCCCCTTAAGGGAATTGTTAACAAAGATGTGAGGATTTGCAAGCCTATCCTGTCTGAGAGAGAGACAGAGATAGTGAGAGTGTGACATTTGTCAGGATCGAAAGACACACTCTAAGTATCTGACCAGCTTGTGATACTTTTCAAGGTCTGAAGTGAGGGAAGAGGCTGCAGACTCCCTGTCTCAAGGAGGAGGAATGTCACAATCATTCACAAATAGATAAAGGGCTTTTCCAGCAAGTCATAGAGATCATTGATGAACATTGGGAATAGGACCGGGGCCAGAACTGCCTTAGGGCACTCCAGCCTTGACAGGGAGAGGAGAAGAGAGGATTGCGGGGAGTCACCCTTTGGCTATGAGAGGAGAGGAAGTCAGTTATGCAAGAGTGGAGTTGGCTTAGGATGTCATTGGCAGAGAGTTTGAACAGCATGGTGGGGTGCCAGACTGTATCAAAAGCACAGGATATGTCCAGAGAGATGGCCCTGGTCTCATGTCTGACATTGAGGGCCTCCATCCATTGTAGGAGAGTTTAGCAATGTGGCCAATGTAGAGTGACCAGATCTGAATCCAAATTGGTGATCTGAGATGAGGCCGTTGAATAAAAGGATTAATATCAACTGCGATGGTGGATTCCATGACCTTGCTGATGATTGGAAGCAAACTGATAGATCTGTATTTAAGCAGATCAGTTTTTTCACTTTGTTATGCAATGCAGTGATGTTGGCCGATTTCCAAGCAAATAGAAGATGACCAAAAGCAATTCATATGGTGAAAGGAGCAGAAAGAGGGTGTGCAAGAGCAGCAGAGTAGGTTTTCAGGACATATGAGCTGATGCCATCTGGTCCAGTTACAGAATCAGAGGTGACGGTTGCCATAAACCTCTCAATCTTCTCAGGTGCGAAAGACACAGACTCCAGAAGCACTTGGGTGTGGCCAGTTAGTGTGAGTACAGAGAGAGCGGTTGAGGACTCAAGATGTGGAAGCAAACAAAATCATGGCATCCGGCCTTCTCACAAAAAGAGTCTGCTGTGGTGCCATTTGAAAAGACGGAAGGGATGGAAGGGGAGCATCCACCAGATACAGACGTAAAAAGGTGCCACCATGTATTATATGAGGGAGGAAACTTTGAAAGTTCAATCTGGAGGTTGGACGGATGTTGTTTTCTGGCTATCCTGAGAGTAGACACACACTTGTTGTGGACTTTGTGGAATTATCTGAGATTTCCTTTGTTCAGGTTTCCTTTTCAGGAAGCGAAGGCAAGTTGTTTTTGAAGCAACTCCCACACCACATGATTCAGTGTACCATGACTGGGAAAAGGGAAGGATAACTGAAGATGAGTCAGGATGGATGTGTGCATAAGAGAGAGCAGGTTTCTATGGAAGAATTCCCAGACTGAGTTAATATCAGGAGCAGTAGATATAGGAGACAAGTATTGAAGAGAGATGGCTGCTTGCAGTCCCTGTCAATCTACCTGAGTGAACTTCCTGACTCTTCAGGACCGAGGCAGCTCTCTGATAATAGCCATAAAATGTTGACTCTCACAAGCATATGATCAGATGAACCAATTGGATCAGAGGAAGAGCAGGGGACATTTGTGATCACCTGGAAAGTTTGTCATCAGCAAGTCCAGAAGGGAGGATTTGCCATTGGGAGAAATCCGAGTCAGAAAGTTTACAGATCGAGTCAGTCCCTGGAGTCACAGAAGTCCTTTGCTGACCTGCCATGGCTGGTGAGAGAGGTTCAAACACCCAGCCAATTTGTATGGTGACAATTTAAATCACAACATATGAATAAGAGAGAGTCGGGATGAGTGGATAAAAGTTGGTCCATGTTATCAAAGAGATGTGGATGGAGTCGTCACTTTGGAAGATGGTAGAACACACATACAAACAAAAGGTGGGAGCAGAGGGGAGGTCGTAGCTAAATATGCTCCTGGGGGTTGGGAGGTGTAAGATTGTAATACTCACTCCCACCGGGTGGCACTAAATGATACACATTTACATATGGAGAATTGGGATTCTCCACCCACCCTGAACACCTAGGAATATGAATTCTTTAGCATAAATATCTCAAGACTTTGTTAAAATGAATTCAAAAAGACAGTGTTATTGTTTTAAAATTCCAACATTTCCCAGTCATAAAATATATGAACCAATTTTTTTTTTTTAATTCATATGTTTTGAAGTGGTGGATTATTTAATACCACGTGTTGATAATATTTGTTTTTAACAATCAAGCTAACTCACAAAAGAAACAAATCATGCTGACCGCTACACCATCCTTCCACTCTGCCAGCCAATGCTAATGCATCATACCATCCTGTTTGCCTTGATGGGCAGAGCTACATATTTTGATCATATTGTGAAGATCACAACCAAACTTTGTCTCACATCAATAAACCAACTAACAGGAAAGTTATCTGCCATTCCATTTCATAATAGGAACTTCTTTTTGTTCTTTTTTTGACTGTACTCAGTGCAGACAAATCATTTATCTCCATGTTCTGATGCATCGTGCTCCAACAGGAGTGTGGACTATGGTATCGCCTCAAGGGGTAAGAAACATTCCAAAATATAACAATGACAAGAGAGTTATAGACTACACTATAGTACGTCCTCAGTGATGTTTAAGTTGGTTTGATACATTTGCATGCCCTGCAGACATTGTGCTTGTATCAAGAGTGTAGTTGCTGCAGCACATGGAGTGGAACTCGCACCCAGAGCAGTCACTTGAACACCAGCGCTCAGAACTGTCCGACATTACACCAAAGAGGTCAACGATTGACCGTACCATTGCTCTTCGGGTCCTCACTGAATGCTGACGAGTGTTTCTGCAGGGGCTGCTCGCAGCCTATATTGATCTCTGCAAAGCATTCGATTCAGTGAATCGGGATGTCCTCTGAGGGATTCCAGTTCTTCGTGGAGTGCCTCCAAAACTGATCAATCTGATTTCTGAATTGTACTCTGGTACAGAGATTGAGGTGTGGTGGTTTCCTCTGCGACTATCAGGGGTGTGTACTGGCCCCCACACTTTTCAGTGCTTGTAAGGACTGGATTCTGGGGAAGATGACAGAGAGATCAAGCTGTGGTGCATCATTTGGGAATGTCAGGATCTCTGACCATTATTTCACAGATGATGCAGTCATCTTTGTGGAGACTCTGGATATCCTTATGGGGGCACTTGAAGCGCTGAATGAGGAGTCATAGCCGCTGGGATTGTGGGTCAAAACTAAGATCCAGGCTTTAAATTACTTCTTGGATGCTGCTATATTGTCTTGGATGCTGATGCTGCCACCTGTTTGTGGTGAGAATGTTGAGGTCACAGAGAGATTCACTTACTTTGGTGGTAATATTCATGTCTTCGCATGTTGTGAGCCAGAGGTCAATAGACATCCGGGTCAGCCTGGGTTGTCATGAACTCACTGGAACATGGGGTGTGGCACTGTCTCGTGGTTGCAGTGGGTTGATCAGCATCTCAAGGAGATGGGGATGGGCCAGGCATCTGCCTGTGAAATGGCCAAATGGAGGACCCTGGAGTACTGGCAGAAAGTGGATGCAATGATGCACTGTTCTGATGCATGTTCCCATACCTGACCTAACCTGGAATAGAGTTTACTTCTGTCCGAATTGAACTCAAAGCTGAAACCATCTGCATTTCAATGCATGATTGAAGGATTAAATCACAATCCTGACAAAGGCATTGGCAATTCTCAAATTGCATTTATCAACATTGCAGCTGAGTGAGAAACGTTTACCCTCCCAAAGTAGTTTAATAAACTAATTATATTGGAGAGTAATTGATACGTGTATATGGCCTATGTTCGCAATGAGTGCACTATTTGAATATCACCATCTGATTTATTGTACAGGTTTAAAGGCTCTTTGAGGAGCTGTGACACAAATCACACACACATGCAGACAGATACATGAGACAACACCAGACATGACTTTCAAACAAACACAACCGGAGATTTGGGGAAGTGACGTCACTTCCAAGAGCACTCTGGGTACCAGCGACGTCTTCTTCATGGCATCACTTTTCTCTCTGCACTCAGTGGGGCATTCATGGAGAATTTACCTACTCCCCATGGATGCCAACCTTTGGGGTTGTTTGTCCGTACTCTATCCTTTCAATGCTGAGTGTCAAGCAAGGAAGCAGCACGTACCATTTTTAAAGTCTTTTGTTTGAATCGCTGCTCATGCATGTTAGCAATGAATTATCTTTGTAAGATAACTATATTTTTGGGAATGAATACAATGAAAACATTTCTCAAACATGTCTAAGTGTCCACATATTTTCCATCAACGCAACCTGCATGGTAGGAACGACCAACAGGACTGGGCTGACCTGAGTGAGTGCGCTCTGAATAATAGCATTCTTGTGTGCGGTCTGTGTGATCTTCAAACTGTGTTCTTCAGTGCTTGATAGAATGAAACAGCATTTGGGCCATTACTAAAGTACAGATGGAATGTGTATTTGTTTGTTCTGGACTCCTACAATTGCTCATAATGTATTCAACTAGAGCTGTATTATCTCCTAAGTTATGTATTACCAAGGGTGTAAGTTACATCGAAAATGATCCCTTTTTCCTTTACAGGTAAAGTGGTCCATAATTGAATAAATTATTCTTTGGAATCGTCATTGAACCATTTTTCAGATCTGTGAGCACCTGCTTGTGGTCGATAAAAGGCCGTGCCTGTTGTGGGAGAAAAAAATTATATTAATGTACTCTCAATTGTAATTGTTGCTGGTGTTTTATATATTTCATTTTTATGCTGTAAGTCGAATTGGATGTCAGTAATGTTTCCTTTAGCCAAGAGTATTCTGACCTAAATGTTAATAAAAGTAATGTCTTGCGATGGAACAAAGTGACCTGGTTGATAACAGCAACTTTTGCCGTAATTACATCATTCGCTTTTCACCTGGAAGACACGTATTGTAGTTGGAGTTCTTTTACCAATATGTTTATCAGCCCTCTCCACTCTCCTAAAAGTATATAAATGCCAGGAAATGTAATCTTAGCTTAGTGCAAATCATTAGGGATGTTACCATCTCGGTGGCTTGTACTCCTTGGTACCAAGTTAAAATAAAATTCTCTGATGTAATGTACTTTCACGTTGTGGACAGTGAATTAATTGTGGCTTTCATTTGAGTAACAGGATTTACATCGAGTCGGTTAACTAAAAGTAAGAAAATATAACGTTAAGAAATAAAATTCCACAACACTGTCATCGATATCCAACTTTCAATATTTCTCTTTGTTTTTTAACATTGTACCTCTCTGAGGGTATTTTTTTCCCACACCTAGCATTGAAGCACTGGCCTGTTCATATTCAACGGGATACAAAGAGTAAAGTTCACAAATTTAAGGTTTGAGATGTACATTGAAATGTTCATTTTACATCATAAAATGAAAAATGCTCCATGAGGCAGAAAATGCAATGACGTGAAATTATCAGTAATTCCTTCATGGAAGATTTTTCCTTGTCTCACAGTTGGGGAACTGCACCTGCCATTGGAGGGCTATTAAAATCTTCAAGGCTGCATCCTGTCCAAAATTTCAACACACACGAAAAATCAATATCCCTTTCCAGTGTCATTCTTACATTCTTGTTTTGCCTTGTTGTTCATATATCTTTGTTAATAGTCAATGATATCTAATTTTCAATATTCACACAAATATATATATATATATATATATATATATATATATATATATATATATATATATATATATATACGTTTTTCATTAAAAAAAAGTTGAAAAAAAATGGAATGTAAAAAAAGGAATATCTTCTTTTTCCAATACATTGTCGAGGCTTGAAAAAGAGCTAACACAGAATATTTAACAAAGGGAGCAGGAGCAAAGAGGGGCGGGAGAGGGAAGCACAAAACAGGAGGGAGCAGACATGAGGACATCTGTGGAAGGGAGAGGTAAGGGGCGGGGTACATGGGGAAATAAGAATGGACACCACAGGGACTTTCAAGTAAGGAAAGCAGGGAATTTGAAGGAGGTGAGCATTGAATGGATTAAGTCGGGTAGAAAAGATCATCGTTTTGGATGGGGGGGAGATAAAATAGGGTGGTGAACAGCTGTTTTGAAGACAGGGAGGGAAGAGTGGGATTGAAGAGAATGTGAGAGCTTGTTTCAGAATTGGGAAAAAAAGGATGAAGGAGTGAAGGCGAGCAGTGATTTTTGATTTTGGTAGTTTTACCAGAAGGGGGTTGCTGGCGGATCTTGAGTGCCCTGTGGAAATATGGGGGGCGGGGTGCATATCACAGACAAAGCAGGTGTGGGGTGGTGGCGAGGCTGGAGAGGAGATGGGAGAAGACGGAAAGACCATCGACTTGCTTGCGGTGAGAGAGAGTGAGAGACCGAATGACTGAGAGGCCCAAAGACTGAGCTTCATCGTGGGACATACCATTGATCCAAAATGCCTTGGTTTCCACAGTATGAAGCCAAGAGAGGTGTGAGGCGGGAGCACCAGCCCAGAGGGGAGAGCAGTACTCCATCAGGCTGCAGATGAAAGCTTTTCACGTAATCAGGAGCTCAGGGGTGCTAAGGAAGGACTTTGCACCACAGAGGATGTCTAGTCGACAACTGGCTTTGGAGGCCAGCTTGGAAATGTGGCTTTCCCAGGAAAGATCATTGCATATAGTGAGACCCAAAAGCTTGAAGGAAAGAAATTATTTAAGATTGTTCAGAAAGTAGATGGGGTGGGGGAGGGGGTGTTTCCATGCAGTCCTTTCTGAGAAACATATTGAGAGTTTGAGATTTGTCAGGATTGAAAGACATATTCAAAGTGTTGGACCAGTTTGTGGATTTTATCCAGATCTACAGGATTTTATCTTTTATTTTTATCTACAGGATTTCTACAGGATTTTATCCTGCTGATATGAGGGACAACAGATCATACGTCAGAGGGTGGAGTCATCAGCAAAGAGATAAAGACGATTATCCAAATAGTCGGAGAGATCATTGATGAAAATCAGAAACAGCACAGGGCCCAGAACGCTACCTTGAGAAACTCCAGCCTGGACAGGAAGAGGGGATGAGAGAATTCCATTAAGGGGCACTTGTTAACTGCGACAGGAAAGGAAGTCTGTGAGCCATTAGTGGAGATTGCCTTGGACAGGGAGAGAGTTTGGTGAGCAGGACAGTGTGCCAGACCATATTGAAATTGAAAATATTGAAAGCTCACGATATGTCTAGGGAGATGGCTCTAATCTCATGTCTGTCATTGAGGATCGCCATCCACTCTTGGGAGAGCAGAAGCAGCATGTGCAGGGTAGAGTGACCTGGTCTGATTCCAAATAGATGATTTGAAATCAGCCATGGGAGAAGAGGAATTATTTAATGTCAGAAGCGATCATGGATTCCATAACCTTGCTGATGATTGGTAGCAAGCTGATAACAATGACAGGGATCTGGCTTTGGCAGGGTGGCAAGGATATAGTGGCAGGGATCTGGCTTTGCACCGTATTTATGCACAGTGGTAATTTTTACTGATTTACAAGAAGGTGGCAGATGACCTTGAACAAATGAGTGGGTGAATCAAACAGAGAGAGGGTCAGCAAGAACAGCAGAGCAGGTTTTTAGGACACATGGGATGATGCCATCTGGACAGTTTGCAGAAGCAGAGTCGAGGTTTGACTGCAAACTCTCCACCTTGTTGAGAGAAAAGGACACAGGAAAGCAAACACAGAGTTTATACATTCAGCCTTTTCACGTGCAGTGGCAGCTGTGCAGCCATTTGAGGTAAGGGAGGGGATGGAGGTGGAACATACACCAGAAACAGACTTAACCAGATGCCACTAGGATTTGGACTTTGGAGACAGGTTTGAGAGTTCAGACTTGAGATGAGAAATATGTTGTTTTCTGGCTCTCCTGAGGGTAGATCCACACTTGTTCCAAGCTTTGTGGAAGGAACTGAGATTGCCTTCAGTTGGATTTGCCTTCCATGAGGCGACGGCAAGTTGTTTCAGGCTAACTGCTTCGCCACAAGCTTCAGTGTACCTTGGGCGGGAGGAAGGGTATGCCAACTAAAGACGAGATGGGATAAATCTGTGCATGATAGCGAGCAAATTTCTTTGAAAGAATTCCCAGGATAAGTTGATGTCAGAGAAAGTAGAATTTGGAGACCAGTATCCAAGTTTGATGGATGCTTGAAGTCCTTACCAGACTGCCTGAGTGAAATGCCAGACTCGATGATGCTGAGGTGGTTATCTCATAACAGCCAGAGAGATGTCCACTTTCACAAGGATGTGGTCAGATGAACCGATTGGATCGGGGGAAGAACAGCAGATATTTTCAGGGAAATTTGTCAAAATCAGATCCAGAAGAGATGGAGTACCATTGGTTGAGATCTGGGTCAGGAAGTTGACAGATCATGTCAGTGACACTGAGTCGTAGAAGTCTTTGCTGAAGTGTCATTGCTGGTGACAGAGGTACAAACACCCAGCCAAATGGCATGATGACAAATGAAGTCACCACATATGAGGAAGAGAGAGTTTGGATGAGAAGATAGAAGATGGTCCATGTTTTCAGATAGTTAGGTGTAGATGGAGTCATCACTGTTTGGTGGACGGTACAGTACACATATAAACATGAGGTGGAAGTAGAGGGGAAGCCGTAGCCAGAGGTATTCCTGGAGGTGTGGGGGAGTTTGGGCAGTGCATGGAGAGTGAAGAATAGAGTCTTTGATGAAGAGAGCAACTCCTCCACCAGGATGAGGCTCAGGTCTGTCATACAGGAGGAGGGAGTAACCAGGGAGAGATACTTGGGAATCAGAGATGTCTTGAGGGAGGAAAGTTTCTGTTAGGCAGATTATATCTGGTTTGTCAGTGACAACCTGAATGGAAAGATCTGTCAGGTTTGAGCGAAGACCCCGGATATTTGAGGTCCACACCGTTAATGAAGAGGGAGGGAGGAGGCTTTTGGTGCATGGGATGGGAGGGGAAGGGGAGGGTAGGACAAGAGAAGAGGGGTGGGGGAGGAATGAGAGTTGTTGAAAGAGTGTGGGGGATTGCAGAATAGCGAGGGGAGGGGGCCGGATGGGGATGACAAAAGGCTCTGTGGTGCTGGGAGAGAGTGGGGGCAGCAGAGGGGGCAGAAGTCAGTTGAGAATTTGAGGAGGCGAAGGGATCAGATGGGGGTGAGAGGGCACGGGAAGGAGGCAGCTTTGTGGATGTAAGGGCGGGGCAACTTTGAGAAGGGTGAGTGATGGGGTGAATGGTAGGAGAAGGGTGAGTGGGGAGAGTTGAGGAAGAAAGGTGAGGGGGAAGTTTTTGAGAGAGGTGAGAGGGAGGCTGGGAGGGAGAAGAGTGTGATGGTTGTTTTGAGAGTGAGGGGTGAGAGGAGTGATTTGGCACTGAAGTTGGAAAAAAAGAATGGTTGATGGAAAGCGAACATTCATAGCAAACTGGGGTCTAAATTGTTTTTAGGTCAGAAATGTGATTAAAGACATTTCTTGAGGGATAAAGACATCCCTTCAGTCTGTCACAAGTTTTAGTGGTTACAAAACACTGGTAACAGACAGACACACAGATGCAAAGACAGACCGATGGACAACCCCACAGTACTGTGTCATTCCTCCGGCTGTGGAAGCATAAAAAGATTGACTTTTATGGGTTAAATGTTGGATTTTTATTGGATTCGTTTTAAAAAAGAATCATAAAAGGTGAAGCATCAAAAGGCAGTGTCCAGAATCTGCCAACATGTTAATTTGTCAAATATTATGAAAATGGACTTCATCGTGTTCAAATTTAATCTTTCATGTGAAATTTTAGGTTTTAAAAGTTGTTGCTTCCTCTCATTACTTGTCTCGTCGGCCTGACAAGCGGAGACATTATACCTAAACTGGAGATTTTACTGTATTGTTCTACTTGAATGCTGATATGCCCACCAATAATTTTAAAAACCTGCTCTTGGTTATTATACCTTACTGGCTTCATAACCCCCCCACCACCCCCACCCCAATCGCCCTCCTACCCCCACCCAACACCAAACAGTTCACCAAAACGATTGAAATTATATTGAATTCTCATGCAGTTTAAGACAATTGAAGTTGCCACCAGATGGCACCAAAACATTACATTGCAATAGTTATAAATTTATCAACTCTGTCGTTCTTCCTTCAGTCAATTGTGATCAATATTTCTGTGTTCAACAAATCTTTCTTCGTTATCTCATAACATAAAACATTCTCACATTTGCAAGACTTAGTCTGATTGTGTACAGACCTTTTACTAAATCAAACCACATCTCTGAGAACTAAGAAAAGTACGTCTTGATTGCATCATTTTTTTGGACTCGGTAAAAGGTTTTGAGAGAGTTGCTGACAATCTCAGAATGAGCTTACTCAACATTTCCTTTGATAGCTAATCTACAAGCTGTCGCTCTGATGATTCTCACGATGGGTGTTGCACTGTGGAGTATGCCATCATTTCAGCAGGAAGTCAATCTGTCCTGTACATCAGCATTTACTGGTAGATATACAAAGTCCACAGTGCCCTTTGGAAAAAGTAGGCCATTACGTGCTACAAATTCCTGCAATGAATATTGCTGGAAAAGCGATGGCAACCCACCTGGAGCAATCGTTGCCTTGAGACTGTCTTTGGTTGGACATTTTACGAGAGATCCCTGACTGCTGAAAGATCAATGGTTGTTTTTTTGAGAAAAATCAAGGCTCCTGGAAGAAAATTTTGGAAAAATCATAATCGAGGATCCTGGAAGAGCTGCAACAGAATGGAAGGGAACAAAATGGGAAGTGAGAAACACCAATGGCAGAGTCTAAGTGAGAATGAGATCAGGGGAGGGGGAGAAGGACATATGGGGGTGAACAAGCTGCACACAAGTTTAATGAAACACAATAAGAAGAGGAAGGGGAATGTGGGGATGAAACAGAAAAAGGTACAAACCAACTGACAATTAACAAACGAAAAGAGGTGAGGAAGAGGGAGACACACCACAGTAACCTGGGAAAAGGGAGTGCATGGGAATGGGGTCATTTAATGTGTAAGAGATCATGAGCATGGATGGGGACGACTTGATGTGGTGTTGAACAGCTCTCTTGAAGTCCCGGAAGGAAGAATGGGGCTGAACGGACTGGGGAAGTTGGTTCAACAGGTGAGAGAAAGGAGTAACAAATGAATGGAGGTGAGCAGTGAGCCTGGATTTTTGGAGGAGAACAAGGGTTACTGGTACACCACGAGTACTCTGCAGAAATCTGGGATAGACAGAGCCAACAGAGGGCAGAGGGTGCAAGACCAAAAACGGAGGTGGTAAAATACAGTGAGGCCGCCAACCTGCCTGTGGTGTGTAACAAGCCTGGACAATCGGCTTCATCGTGGGAGATCTCAATGATTTTGAGGACCTTGCTTTCCAGAGCGTCAAGAAGGGCAAGGTGTGAGGCAGGGGAGCAACCCCAAAGGGGAGAGTAATACTCCAGCAAGCTGAGAATGAAGGCCTTGTATGTTGTCAAAAGTTCAGATTGACTAAGGAAATACCCTGCACGATAAACGACGACCAGTTGGAAACATGGAAATATGGTTTGTCCAAGAAAGATCATGGTTGATCATGAGGCCCAAAAGTTTAAATACTGTTGCAAAATAGTTTTGGACACTGCAAGAGTTAATGAATGACTTTTTAAATGATAAAAAAATTGTCCGTAAGTGTGGATTCTATTCCTCAATGTAGACATTTAAGGATTCCCAACATATCAATTTTAAATGATCACATATTGCACAAGGAAGGTGAATCTTGGTGTGAATCTTGCAGCTTTGGTTGTCGCGTCTTGGATTTTACAAAGGGTACCAATCATCTCTCAGTTGAACTGCTACCACTCATCTACAAAGGCTACCAGATTCAACAAAGGTTACCAGGTGTACCTCTCAGATAATAGAGCACACAACTCAAACCACGTGAGAATAGTGCATGGAAGCGGCTTCATTGTTCACTGACTAACACTTAGTAACATATCAGGAGGTAATAACATCTCGCTTATGCAGCATTTAGCTACTGGTTACATTATTTCGAGGGGATGGATATTTGGCTGAGACAGTTACCCTTTTGACCAGGGTAGATCAGAATGTAACCAGGAAACAAGAACGCAATGACCTTCCATTTCCAAGACTTACAAAAGACACTTGTGGGATTTTAACCTCTGTAAGTGAATCCTCATGCAAGGGACAGTCAGCTTAACCTCCCTGTCCAAGCAGGGCATTATGTTGGACACAAGACCCTGTGTGTGAAGCTTGAGGCTGATTGTTTGCAAGGACACAGGATCCTTCTCAAACAAACTTACAAGTGAAGTTCATCACGGTAAACAACTAGAATGGCACTAGGTAGAGTGCAGACCTCTGACAGGCTGAACAGTTTACGTTTTGTAACCCACTGATAGGCCGGATCTGCATCCAGACCTGAACAAAAATCGATTTGGCTCGTGCTCGTCACCAACCCAACTCATCCAGCATGCTTTGTCATAACATTTTGAAATATCAGGCTATATATTGTTTTTGGCCCAATCTCCCAATTGTGAAGAATCACTTAAAAATTCCAGGATCCGGATTCAGATATTCACCAAAATCTAATCAATTCATCCGTGTCACACACCCATGTCCAACAAGTTTTGGCCAAATACATCAATATCCTTTTGAGATATCTTGCTCACAAACAGACAGACAAACAGGGGTGAAAACATAACCTCCGAGGTAACCAGGAGAAAAAAAAAACACCCAATCTGCAGATATTCAAATAAAATATCTTGTTTTCAGTTAAAATTAATACAGAATACCTGTTTTACCCTTTGTTGTAGAATTGTACTTTATTGTGATGTACCTGAACCATTGCATCGAAATAATTTGGCCGTTTTCATTCCGGGCAATCAGCATTCAACCCGTGCACATCGGTGGGTGTAATTTTTGACATCATGTTTCTGAACACGGTGTACAGAAACGTCGCCCAGGCCGTTACAAATGCTTGCATCCACTGGTTTCCCCTTCAATACTCTCTGGTCAACTCCCCATTATTTTCTAACCCTCTCTCACATTTTCGACTCCCGCTAGACACCCCCTTCTTGCTTTGAAACTCCCCCATATTCTACACCCCTCATATTCCTTCCACTGTCACATCTCCCCACTTCCCTGTGTACCCCGTTCACATCAATCCCAATTTCCCACACCGATCCTTTCACCCTCCTCTCTCCAAAATGCGAAGCTCTCATATCCTGTCCCTCCCTGCTCCGTCGCTGTCTGGCCCTCTAACACGACAAGACTTTCTATTAACTCCCCAGATTTTACCATATGGGAAACTTCAATATCTGCAGGTATTGGGTCACAGAATATAGGTGACTCATTAGTTTGGTTACTCCCTCCTCATAAGAGACAGGGTAGTTTTACATTATTGATGCTTGTTGAACTGACAGCAACTGTAATTAGTACAAAGGGATCAGATAATTGGTAAAGCACCTCGATAAAAAGCGAGGATACAAGACTAACCTCTGAGAAATAATAGCTGATTGCATCTAAGCCATACATCCCACTGAAAAAGGACAATAGACAAGGTGCAAGTGTGGCTTTTGAGCTACGAGACCAAACGCTGGTGAAGTGTCCGGTCGTTTTCGAAATGCACTTGTTGCCTGTGATGACACAATCAATCAAAGCACGTAATATTTGTGGACCTCATGCGGAATAACTAGTACACAAAACGACCTCCCTCCCGAGTTCATCCAGCTCTCATCCTGGTGAAGGTGTTGCTGTCTATATCCGCGATTCTCTTCTCAGACAGACTGTTCTACTTTCTAATTTATTCTCACTCCAACGGCTATCTTCGACTCTGTGCTCCTATTTGATATACTGTCCACCCCTACCTCTGATTTCACCAAATACAACACTTTTTCTTCCTCATTGATTATTTTCCATCCTTTTACTCCAGCTAACCCTGGTGTTGGCGTAGTGGTTCGGGTGGCTGGCTTGGGATCGTAAGGTCCTGAGTTTGAGTTCCGTTGGCTGCTGAATTAACACCAGAGGGTTGACTTAGCCTGTCATCCTTCCGAGGTCGGCGAAATGAGTACCAGTGTCCTGGTCCCGGTGTATTCCCCGGTTAGAATAGGTGTACCATATCCCTGTGCGTCATAAGAGGCGACCAGGGTTGGCATCAGGAAGGGCATCCGGCCATAAAACATTGCCTCAAGAAAAGCTAACCCCTGCTCAGCAGGGAAAAATGGCTGTAAAAACGGCTGTTCTTTCACTCCAGCTCTCTTTTCCAATTCTGTGGAGACTTCAACTGCCACCATTCCACTTCAGTGGAAGTCAGTCCTCAAAACAATGCTCATGCTGTGGTTGCCGATGCTTTTTGCAGAGCAGCATGCCTTAATTAAATCCACTGCATTTCCAACTTACAGCACTTAAATGGTTCTCATTCTTTGTTAGTCTTGGTCGTGTCAAACCTCCCCTGTGACCTGTCTTGTTTGTCCTCTGCTCCTCTTGGCTCTTCAGACCATGTGCTCTTGAAAATATGTGTCCAGAGAGCCCCCATGCTGCTGCTGTGTTTACCATTTCAGCAAGGCAAATTAATCTGGCTTGTAATCTGATAATTCCTTTGCAGACTGCCCATCATCTCATCAGCTTCAGGTACCTATTTTTCCCAAAACATATTTCTCTCCTTCACTCGCTCATTCCTTAAAACATCCATCTGTCCTGGCAATTCAAATTCTCTTCCCTGGTAAATTGATGTGTGGAAAGGAGGAAATAACTAAAATGCAGATGCCATTCACCACGTGGAAGGCAATTTGTAGTTATGAACCTTTCACATATGGATGAAATCAACAGGATGTTTATTTAGGAATGCTAAACAATGTAGGAAGTTGAAAGATTCAGGTGTTTAACTTTCATCAGAGCAAAAAAGCACAACTAAAGTGTTCTGAGGAAGGGTTATCACCCGAAATTTCAGCTTCTCCTTGCTTCGCATGGTTGTTAGCAGATCTCAATCAACATCGTGTTGATTTCATCCATTTTTTTGTTCTACCTGTCCACCAAAGCAGATCAACACTAGCCTTCACTAGCGACTACTTTTTCAGTCCCTATCATGTAACCCGTAACTAATGTGTGTCCATCCTTAGATGGGCCAGAACTCAACATCAAGCTCACCTGAGGACAACCTTCTCAAATCTTGTTGTCATCGTAGAAAACCTATTGACAATTGGACAGGTCTTTCACAATCACAAAAGCAGTTGCCCATATGATTTCTACAATATGGCCATGTAACCCAAAAACTTAGGAAAATCCATGTTAAATATGGTAAACCATATGGGTTGACAGGTACATCATTATGGGATTCAAAGCCTTCATTGGAGATATATGGAATACCACTCCAAACTTTAACCTGTTCCAACTGCTGGCTTTTAATGGCCCAGTGTCCATATCCCTTCTCTATGGGTGGTTGAATCCAAGGCTCTTCATGTATTTGGTACTCATGGCAGGATGGTGAGTCCCATGCACTGCATCTAACCTATGGCAAGCAAAAGTTGGACATTAAATTATCCAGTGCCTCTCTTCTGGTGTCAATGCATCTGCCTTCTCTTCTGTCCACCCCCACACCACTGCCCAAAATATGTTGTTACAAATACCCACATCTACTGTAGTTACCCTCCCCAAGTCTTGACTTGATGCTCACCTCCATTCCTTCATCTTACTGTTCTTGCATCTGTGGACCAGACTCGTTGGAAATGTTGTCTCCTGCTGTTCCTCCTCTAACAGCTCTTCAGGACTGTTTCCAGTTATCACCTCATTGATTCTTCCATATCAAAAGTCCTCTACTCCAGCACCCTTCACATGTTTTTTTCTATTTTCCATTCTACTTCCAATAATATCGTTTGTGTTTGTCCACCTATTTTTGCACTGCCTCAGTGTCCATCTATTAAGTTGTCAATCTATCATTTAGCTCTTCTATGAGCCTCGATTTATGTAACACACACAGAAAAGGATGCAGAATGCAATGGGAATGACAACAGTAATGGGAAGAGTCAATGAGGATGCTCAAGGAGATTGAGTGTTTGTTCACCAAACTCATCAGTAGTCATTACCTCTGCCACCAAAGGTGGGCGGAGGTTGTGTTTCCACTCCTGTCTGTTTGTCTGTTAGTGAGCAGCATATGTCAAAAAGTTATGTACGGATTCAGACAAAACTTGGTGGACATGTTGGGTGTGTGACAAGGCCGAATTGATTCAAATTTGGTGAATATCTGGAACCGACCTATCAGTGGGATGCAAAATGTAAACTGTTCCGCTTGGCGTCGGTATGCAACCTTCCAAGTGCATTGTAGTTCAGTTCTCATTGTTATAGTATTGTGATTCAAAGTTTGAATAAACTCCAGTAATACACATCTTTTCAGGAACAATTCACAATTTTCTCATTCATGGTTTGTGGCCCTTTGCCAACGATGAGAAAAGCATACACACATGAAACAAGATATTTGTACACCTTTTCTGTTAACATCATGGTTAATATTCAGGGAAAATCTACCTCATCCTGCCATTAGATTAAGATATCTACTTTCCAACTAGAAAACGGTAATTAAGTACGTGAGTCTCATTTATAAGGCTTTTAGAATTTTATAACACAAGTTGATCACAAGACATCATATATTTTTCAACTTATGACAGAATTTTCAGATAAACTTCCCACGCCACCCCTCTCCCAAAGCCTTTCCATCTCTTTTACACTCCTATCTTTTACTAATTAACTTCCCCTTTTATCTTCACTACTTCCATACTCCCCTAACCTCCTTTTTCTCTTCCACTACCCCTCCTTCATTTTCAAAATTTATCTATCCTCAACCCTTAGCCCTGTTGATACATAATGAGTATATTGTCCCCACAAAAACTTAAAATAACAGGCAGATGGGTCATTATTAAGGGACAGAGAGAGGTGAGCTTGTTGAGGTTTAATGTTTGGTCTTTCCTTTATAACAGGTACAATAAAAGTAAGAGAAATGAGAGGTTTACGGGGAATCAAAGAGTATTTTAACTTGAGATACCTCTTCTTATTCTTATTCTTTGTGTCAACTTCTTCATTCACAGAGAGCATTAAAACTTTGAGAGTTCTTCACTCAGACTGTCAATTCAATAAATCGTTGTTGGAAATTTCTGGAGTGCAGATGCATGTGGTCGACACCTACAAAGGTTTACTATCAAATTATATAATTAATCATCATGCTCATCTTGCTCATGAAAACAAATTCAGTAGATATACTTACATTGTTAAACAACATCAATTCCACCTTAAATTTGCTGCACTATGCGATACTATTCTTTATGATTTAACGACCAAAGTCAACATCATATGTAATGCGAAAAAATGTGCTGTGCAAAATAAACGGAATTGAAACAGTATGTGGGATAAAATAATAACACATGCTACCTGAACATTTTATTGGCAACAGAGACAATAACATAGTTCAAAGACTTTAAAGATCATAGCTGGCTGCCTCAACCACACATTAGCTATCACTTACTGTTTTCTTTGCTGAGTTTCTTCTTAGAATTGCTGCTGTGCAGAGCTGCAATGATTCTGCGATCTTTTAATATCCTGTGTGGACCAAGGAAATAGAAAGAAGTCGAAAGCTTTTTTATGCATATTGAAGAACGAACAAACGAAAATTAAATTATACATATTAAGATGAGAACGCCACTCGGGAGAGCACATACACAACTCATTCACCAAGTTTCGGCCAGGTGGGTCCAACTGTTTGGCCCCATCTCTCAATGGTGATGAATCACTTTAATATTCCAGTTTCTCGATGCTGATCCGGACCTTCACCAAAATCAAATAAATTCGTCTTTGTTACACATCCAAACCAACGTGTCCACCAAGTTTTGTCCAAATGTGTCGATAACCTTTTGAGATATCCTGCTCAGAGACAGACAAACAAAAGTTGTGAAAACCTAACCTTGCATCCACCTTCAGTGGAGGAGGTGAATATAGTCAAACCCCAGTAATCATTTCATCATGTTTCATAAAAATCCATGATCTGTACATACAAGTTTACAAAGTAATTTTCTAAATACTGTACTTGAACTTAACATTATATTTTTACATGCATGATACCATCTATTAGGATGGAGAGGTAGTTCACGTGTCTCCAAGCTGCCAAATTTTGGTTTTATCCTCGACTTTATTGACTCGAAACTGTCGATTACTGATCCAAATATGCCATCGCTCAGATGGATGGTAAAAAGAGGACACGTCTGTGAGCATTCGTTGGTGGATATTGAAGATCCAAGCCTGGTATTGGCTTAGCGGATAGGGTGGCTGGTTTGGGATGTTAGGGTCTTGAGTTTGAGCCCCGTCGGCTACTGAATTAACACAAGGTAGGGTTTACTCAGCCTGTCATCTTTCTGAGGTCAGCGAAATGAGTACCAGTGTACTGGTATGGAGGCACAGCATCAGAGGCACAGCTGCACCCCAACAAAATGATAGCTACCCGGAAGCCAAGCTGCCATATGCAAGAAGAAGATTGAAAATTTCAATATATCTTTCAATGACAAGTAAGTGAGCTATAATCAGCACCTTGGCCAAATTACAAATTTCTGCCTTCACCAGCTGCAGTCTCTAATGTTCGGTCTGATCAGCGATTTCGTGAAAAATTTGGGTTATCCTCGCACAATCTATGAGAAACCTTCCCCCAGACTAATGGGACAAGATATAGAGGACAATAAGAATAGCAAGCGAAACACCACCAACATTTACCGAATGAAAATAAGTTTTCATCTCCAAATATATATTTATAGGCATTGCAAGCAAGAGCTATATTCAAACTATACAAGTCACCATCATAATCAAAAATGAGAGAAAGAAAGATGCAGAAACAGTACTTGAAACCTCACTAAAAGTACGCTTAATTATAGTCTTGTTTAATTACGAAGAAAGTTTGAAGTTGTGTTGAAAAGTTGTCAAAAATTGCAAAATAAAATTCAAATGTGCAGTCAAAACAACAGGGTTAGGCAAAACAAAAGTAATCTTTGATACATTACCTACTCAAAACAAGAGAGTTGGGGAAAGCTGGTAAAATAAATAAAAATAAAATTGAGATAATGAAGCGAAAGAAATAGGAGTCGAGGGAGAGGAAAGTAAAACTTCCATAATTTCTGCTTATACGATAGATGGTCCCAAGAGCACAGCAGAGAAAGGTGAACTCTGGAAAGTATTGAAATCTAAAAAGTGGTAAAACCTCATTTGGTTACAATATGGCCTCTTTAATTAAAATAATAATAATAATAATAATAATAATAATGATTATAAGGTGTGCGTAAGCTGAAGTTTGGCAGAATGGTGTAATTCGAGAAGACTACTGAGGATAGCAGAGTATCATATTGCAGGATGATGTCTTCATTGTTTGTTCTTCGGGACTTTAACAAGGCATGAGGTCCAAACTCAAAGGAAAACGTACTCCATAAAGCTCTGGATAGATGTTCGATGGTCTCTCCTCATGGAGATCAATTGATGTCTTTATGATGTAGATTGCTTGAGGTGTTGACCTGATGCTGCAAACACCTGCCATTTCATTTTGATGGAGTCGACTCTGAATAAGAAAACTTTGACCACATGCTTGGGGCATAAATACATGCTGATGTATCACACTTCAGGATTGAGTTACAAGGGGCTGTTATGGATCAGGGGGCCTGGATCATGCCATCTGGAAGATTTTTTTAAAAATTGAGCTGCATAAAGAACAAGGGAGTCTCAGGTTTACGATTGATATTCTTCCTTTACACATGGTGGAAGCACCACCTGTCTCAGAGAAAAAGTTGAAAATGCAAGGTTTTTCATATACCCCTGTCATCAGCTTCAAACAATGGCAAATAGAGATATTTTGGTTACATGCTGCATCTTTTATTTGAACAATCTTTAACCAATTTTGTTAGATTTTCCGACATATCTACTCCTCTATTGCATGGTTTGCTGAAGATGTCATTTTATGCAGCCAAGTGTGAAATTGTACAACAAATCAAATGATAGATATTTATCGCATAAAAAAAAAATCTGAGCTGATGGGAGGGTGAGGAGGTGACAGAGTAAAAATACAGTGATATGACAGTGGGAAAGTGTGAACACATGTGGATACAGAAAGAAAGGGAATGAACAAAGAGGGGAAAAGAAGAGAGGAGGGGAGGGAACTTGCAAGTAAGATGGTTGCGTTGGGTAGGGGTAACGGGAGTACAAAATATGACAAGTAGAGATTATGGATGACATAAAATGGTGATACACCCCCTGAATGACGTCCTGGAAGAAAGCATGTGATTGAACTACCACTGGAAGACAGTTCCACAAATGGGAGAGAAAAGCAATAAAAGAGAGGTGGGTGGCAAGCCCTGGATTTTAGAAGTTTAACCATAAGGGTGTGGGGGGGGGAGGGGAGAGACTACTTGAAGAATGCTTGTGTCCTGGAGGATCTGGGGCAGGTCGGAGAGATGAACAAGCAGATGGAGCTAGGATGCGAAAGCAAAAGGCCTTCTGCTTCAGCCTTATTAGACAAGAGGCAAATAATGTTGAGAAATGTAGATTGCATGTACAGAATCCAGAAGACAGAGTGTGATGCTGAGTTGCCCACTCGAAGGGAAGAGTAGTACCCCAATGAGCTATAAATAAAAGTCATACAGGCTGAGTTATTCTGATTTTCCAGAAATAACAGAGGATGCCCAGTCTGTGCTTTTGGAGCTTTGGAGGTCAGATTAGCTACACTGTCAGCCGAGCAGACGTCACAATGAGGCTTAGAAGTTCACGATGGTGAACATTTTTCAGTGGATGACCATAGAAATAAAAAAAGATAGATTAAAGCAACAAGACGTTGATTGAGATATGCAAACTGCCATGGGAATCAAGGAAAAGATAACGTTTTTGGGGTGTTAACCTTTTGTCAAAGCAAAGAAGAAGGGTTAATGCCCGAAACGTCAACTTCTTGCTTTCCACAGCTTTGAGCATACCTCAATCAATTCCCTGTTGAGTTCATCCATTGTTCTACCTATATGCCAATGCAGATAGACCCCGGCATTCACCAGCAAGACTATTCTTCATTCTACTTGGAAATCGATAGGTGTGCTCATTTGGAAATCCTTCCAGAAGAAAAGGGTTGGACTATGAAATTTGTCAGGAATGAATGTTATTTCTCAGACTATCATGCAAACAATTCCACGTCAGCATAAAGTGAAGCAGCTGCTAAACGCCTGCTTGTGGGATGGGATACTGCAGGACACAACACGAAGTCAAAAGGGAAGAGGATTTTCAGAGTATCGTAGAATTTATTTATGTTGGTGAAGAACAACACTGGACCCAGAACATTGCATTTGGGCATCTCGCCTCCACCTGCACCGATGCAGCAGAACTGAAAAGATTTTCAGCCCTTATTGATTCACATGGGTCCAACCAATCTAACTACCTTGGAGCACTACTGGAGTGCTGATATTCTGGGCAATACATCATTTTTAGTGGTGTTATGAGACTATACTGCTTCCAAATGTTCGCGTTTTTTTTGGCACTTTGCAGACAATTCCGAACTTCGCGATGATCGTTTGTACAAGGTTGGACGTCTCACGGATCACGTCAACAATGAAATGATCCATATTTACGATCTAGGGAGGGATTTGTATGTGCATCGACAAGCCTATGGCAATTTGGCTTGGCAGCCTCTTGTTTCGACAGTACAGAAAACATAAACGCCACAAATATGGAATCAAACTCTATGAGCTATGAGAATGTCATGGTCTGGTGCTGATATACTCTGGAACTGGCCTTGATTATGATGCCGGCTTGGGAAAGGCTGCAGCTGTTGCACTTGATCCATTGGGCAACTAGAAGGACACTCAGTAGAGCACATACCTCCGCCATGCAATGCCTGATCCAAGAGAATATATCTGGCCCATTACATTTTTGAAGTATCATGCCGTACAGTACGATATCGTTTCTCGCCCAATCTCTCAATGGTGAAGAATCACTTTCATAATTAAATAATTCTCGTATCCAAATCCAGATTTGGATCTTCACCAAAATTTAATCACTTCTTCCTTGTCACACAACTTTTTGTGTGAATCTGCCCAATCACACAACATGTCCACCGAGTTTCATCCGAATCCGTCCACAATTTTTTGAGATATTGCGCTCTTTATTAGTTTATCCCTCTCTTTCAATGGTGAAGAATCAATTTAAAAATTATCAGATCCGGATCCGGATCCAGATCTTCACCAAAATTGAATCAATTCTTCCTTGTCACACACCAAACGTATGTGCACCAAGTTTCGTCCAAATCCGTACACAACTTTTGAGATATCGTGTTATATATTGATTTTAGCCCTATATCTCAATGATGAAGAATCATTTTAAAAATTGCCATCGGATCCGGATCCAGATCTTCACCAAAATGTAATCAGTTCGTCCGTGTCACACACCCAACCTGTCCTCTGAATTTTATCCAGATGCGTCCACAACTTTTTGAGATATTCCGCATACAAACAATAAAACAAGCAGTCGTACACTGGTACTTACGAAATCGTCAACTTGACCTCTGACCTTGTCTAATAAAAGCTGTCTCGAGAGAAGGTAGCGACACAAACCAGAAGTTTCTACGATGATTCTGTACAAAACCATCAAAAATCGAATATTTGACCTCACTGTGACCTTGACCTTTGACCGATTTTGACCAAAATCTAATCAGCACTAGCCATCACCCTGCTGAATCACGTGGTGTAATTTGACATTGGTAGCTTCTTCTGTTCTCGAGTTATCGTGCCTACAAACAACACACACACACAAACACACAAACAGAGGAAGGAAGTCATCAATATACTTATGAAATCTTTAGATTTCATAAGTAATAAACATAACCTGGTGTTGACTTCGTGGTTAGGGTGACGGCTTGGTGTCCCAGGGTCCTGAGTTCAATCCCCGTTGGCCGCTGAATTAATACACCAGGGGGTTGACAGCCTGTCATCCTTCCAAGGTCGGCGAAATGAGTACCAGTGTGTACTGGTAGAGGGGCACTGCATCAGCGACACAGTCATGCTTCCAAAAAATGATAGCTACCCCGGCAGCTAAGCTGCCATACGCAAGAAGAAGAAGAATAAAATAAACACCTAACTATCTTCAATGCCATTATTCCCTCCAGGTCTTCAAAACAGCTTTTCACCACCACCTCTTATCTTCCCCCATCCAAAACTTCGATCTTTTCCACCTCCGTTAATCCACTCCAAACCAACCTCATTCAAATTCCCTGCCTTCCTTCCCAAAAGTTTCCTGTCGTGTAAGGTCCTGAAAGTCCCTGTGGTGTCCATCTTCTTTACCCCATGTTCCCCACCCCATCCCTCTCCCTTCCACAGATCTCCTAATGTCTCTGTTCCCAACTGTTTTTTCCTTCCCTCTCCCACCCCTCGTCTTCTGCCCCCCTTTTGTGTTGTGTGTTAGCTCTCATACGAGCCTCAACAATGTTCACAAAAACAAACAAGAACAAAAAACAAAACAAAAAAAAACGACACAAACAAACAACAATAATATGTCATGCAGAGCACGATACTTGCAAAATCCATAAAACAAATTTGACCTCAAAAATAATTGGTGGTTGAATTCAATGACCAAATATGGAAATCCTCTTCAAATTTCAAGTCAAATGGATGAAAATTGAGGATGTTAGAAATACCACCTTAGTTGTTGACCTTGGGCCGATCTATGTTGACCTTTTGGTCTTATTTGACCTCAAAAATAATTGGCCAGTTGAATTCAGTGACCTGAAATATAAATACTCTTCAAATCCCAGGGCATTTGGATTAAATTTGACGATTTTTCAAATGTAGTTTGGTGATTTTATAAGTTTGACCTTGAGTTGACCTTTGAACTTTTGACCTCAAAAATAGTTGTTTTTCTAATTCAGACAAAATATGCAAATCTTGTTCAAATGTCAAGTCAATCGGATGAAAAATGACGATCTCTGAAATTTGACCTCAAGATGACCTTTCACCTTTGACCTCAAAATCAATAGGTTTCTCAATTGAGACTACCTCTACAACTTGGTAAAGTTTCATGATGATCGGTTTAGAATTGTGACCTGTGGGCGACAAACAAACAGACAGACAGACAGACAGACAGAATAACAAAATCGACTGACCAATATACTTGAAAAATCTTCGATTTTGCAAGTAACAAACAGATAGAAAGGGGTGAAAACAAAACCTCCTCCACATTTGGTGGTGGAGGTAATAACCTGGACGAATTTCATGTTTTGTACACTGATAATTGTTACAATTCTGTTGGTCTGGTGAAAAAACTGACTGAGCGATCAATCCTACGTAGCATATGTGGAACAATCCGTTTTGACCCAAAATAAAATCCAAAGGATGTGGTTCAGAATGAACATGAATGGCAGCGGTCAGACTCAGTAGTAGTTTATACAAATAAATGGAAGGACAAATGGGATGTGCTCACAATAAGCAACATGCACAGAGTGGAGATTGTTAATGTTGTGAATTGGAATAATAAACTTAGAAGAAACCCAATATAATAGGCGACTACAACATTGCCATGTCCGGGATAGGCAGAACTGACCAGATGTCGTATTACTCAGCTCTACGTAAGACATTTTTTAATGCTAGGGTACAAGAAGACTGCCCTTCACATTATCAAGATATTTATTCTGAACACCCACATTCTGCACAATTAAAATAGAGGGCAACAAATGAAACTCTTGAAGTTTCGTGAACATGTAACAACTCATCTGTTATTCAAGGCCAGGGAAAACGTGCAACCTCAACCTCAACAGATGAATCGTTTCACTAACTTGACTGTTTGCCTCACACAGAAAAAAAAAAAAGAGAAGCCCACCAAACCATGTCATGTCTGCAGAAAGGCTGGGAGGAGACAAGAAAACTGCTTCACATATGATGTCTGCTCTGAAAAGCAGGCCTTCTGTGTTAAAAAATGTTTCAGGGAATACCATGAATACTAGAGTTGGGAAAAGGGGATTGAGAGTTGGAAGACTTAGGCTTGGGATTTGGCGGTTGAGGACTTGGGGTTCAGAGGGGGATTGTGGACTTGCAAATGTTTTTTTTTGGGGGGGGTGGTGGTGATGACTTTAAGAAGAAAGGGGGAGGAGATAGCAGAAAGCTGGCATGGGGGTTGAGGGCAGAGAGGGCAAAGAGAGCTGGGAGAGGGTTTTGGACACTTTGGTTTGAGGACTTGGGGTTGAGGGGTGGGGGTGGAGGGGAGTTGAGGATTTGAAGAAGAAAATGGGAGGGGGATAGAGCTGGGGTGGCAGGCAGATCGGGGAAAGAGAGCTTGGAGAGGGGTTTTGAGGACTTTTGGTTGGGGGGGGAGGGGGGAGAGAGTTGAGGACTTGAAGAAGAAAATGGTAGGTAAGGACAGAGCTGGGTTGGGGGGCAGAGAGGGGACACAGAATTGGGATAAGGGGTTTTAAGACTTGCAGTTGGCGATGGGGTTGAAGATGGGGTTAGGTTGGGAGAAGGGGAGTGGGGTGGGACAGGACTTGAAGTCACATTTTACATGATGTGAAATTTCTACAGCTCCCTGCTAGTGTCCAAATATGCACATTATTCATCACCAGCAGAGTACCCACCCGATGCGGGATCTTGTTTGAAGCATGCAACATGTTCTTCTGATGCAAACCTTTATTTGGGCGGTGCATAGGCAACTGACAGCTTTGTGTTGGCAAATAAAAATAACCTGGGTTAAGTGTATGAAGCAAAAACATATCCACTGCTTATAATTCAAAACACCTCCCGACAAAGGTAAACGTGGGGAAAGGAATACTGTTCTGTAAATGGTGGAGACTTGTAATACCCTCCCCCACCTGGAGGCGGCTCTACATGATACACATTTACATAGAGAATTTTCATCTCCCCACTCACACTCCCCCACACCCAAAACCCCCCCCAAGACCACTATCAAATATAAAAACACCCCTATGCATGATTTGGGATCATGCTGATACTATGTAGCAAGTGTGGATGCAATCGGCCAAGAACTGTAGAAGGAGTAGCACGACACACACACACACACACACACACACACACACACACACACACACACACACACACACACACACACACACACACACACACATACACACACACTGGTCCATGAATTATAGTAAGGATTCAAATTATCAATGTGACAAAAATTAAAAGGGGCTACATTTGCCCAATGACATCATGAATTTGCCCCATTATTCTTGCACAACATTGCACTGGAGGTGACTTTTTGTCAGCAATACTTTTGTTACTATTAAACAGAAGAAGAGTAGGGGACTACAACGACCACACTTGTAAAATGTTTGAAGCCACAAACATTATTATTCAGGTTCATCTGCATTTCATCTGATTCGGATGAAACCAATGGATGAGGGGGGACTGACCCACAATTACCTGGCATATCTTCCAGGCAGATGACCCAAGGCAATATCAAAAGCTGTAATGGTGTTTCAACGATAAGGATTTGGGATCACAAATAAATCGTTCCATTATTAACTTATCATTCCACCTAGCCACTGGAGATTACTTGCAAACGTGTCTCAATAAAATAAAGGTGCCATTAACTGTGACAGGATGATGGAGAGGTCACACACTTACTTCAGCACTGACCAGTCTGGGATTAATTATTGGACTGACGATAAACTGTCGGATTGGTACTTCGCAGGCAGGGTGTTGTTTCAATGTTGCATGTGCCGCCCCATGGATGGATGTTAAGGTGAGAACCCATCTGCTGGCATTAACTGTCAGGGGACACCATAGATCCAATGATGTCTTGTGACAAATAATAGGTGAGGTATCACTTGCATCCTGGCCAAGTTAGAAATCCCTGCCTTAACTTCAAGGACACTGCTTATATGGAACAACCGCAGCCCTTAGAAAACATTGCATACCTGCCAGATAAACTTGTAATTGACTCCAGGTCTAATAAGCATACGAACAAACAAAAAAGCTATGATTAAAACCAAACAGCTCAGTTGCTGCCACCATCTGAATTTAGGATAGTGTCTGCTATTTTTGCAACTAGCAATGGGTCATCTAGGGTTATGATGTATATGTAGCTTGGGAAGATTGAACAAAGATTTTTTGCTGTTCTTATAAGCTCAATGTTCAGTTTGGAGTGGGCAAACTATGTATGGATCTCAGCACATAAATTAGCTGTTTGGTGAGATAAACACGTTCCTACAACTGCAAAGAGCGGTGTGATTTGGGGGCAGCTGGAGCATCTAAATGTAAATAGAGCAGTCTTCCCAACGCAGCTTATCTTGAACAAAGTAATTGCTTTCATGAAATATGCAAACATTTTTCAAAAGCTGAACTGAGGTTCATAATAAAGGAAAAATATGTCTGCGGCTTTATAAGGACAACTTACTGACAGTGAGGCGGAAAGATAATGGAGAGAAAGTAATCATGAAGGAATACGAAGGTCACACATAGATATTGGTCGTAGACCGAGTTCAGGGTAGACAACCTTTGTTTGATGAGGACTATGCAGAACATGTTATGCAGGAGAATATGATGAAAAAAGTGGAAGCAGGCAGACAATCTAGAACTATACGAATGATGCATTTAAGTGGTGAGTAGATGAGTGCATGTGTTTTTCCTGCAAAAGTGAGTAAAGGAAGGATTTCAGAAAAGGCAGATGTGGCAATGCCAGATATGTGACCAACCCATATATATTGTTTAACATGAAGCTACTGATACTGTACTACAATTATCATGATCATTTTCTCGTATTAAGGGGTTGGTCAACTCATGGTCCTTCTTCACTTAGTCCTGTCAAAAGCATCATCCTGCATTAACCTCAACAACTGTGTAACTCGACTGATCACATCATTTAAGGTCTTTTTCGGTCTACCTCTTGATCTTTTCCCCTCCACGACTAAACGAATGACTATCTTGATAGACTTGTCTTCTCTCTTTCCCGCCACATGCCCAAATCACCTTCGTCTTCTCTTTCTCAACTCTTCTTCAGGACTATTACATTTGAGACCCTTTATTATGTCCACACTACTCTGCTTATCCATTAGTGTTACCCCACACATCTAGCTCATCATCCTTAGCTCTTTCCACTTTATTCTTCTCACATCTTCTACCTTCTTTCCGAATTTCTCAACAACGGACCAGTGGGAGCTTGTACACATGTTGCTACATTTGAGACGAGGGTGTAACTGTTGAAATCTATCTGTCTGGGTTATTCCTGTCATCCTTTGTTCTTTCTTTGTTCCTTTCTTTCTAATTCTTTTTTCACAATTCTCTTTTTCATTCTAATTCTTGTTTTTCCTTCTCTTTTGTATTTTACTCCCTATTCCTCATTCGTTATCTATCTCTCCAAGGAGAAGTGAATTATTGCAGAATTTTTTTCTGTAAGGCTCACTTGCCTGCGCCTGGATGGGTTTGAGGGTTGTGGAGTAGCGGCTGAAACCCGAATCCTATTCAGGTTCCTCCTGATGACTCCATCTTCGCTCTTTACTTCTCCGGGTTCCTTCTCGGTCTTCCGTTTCATAACGTACATCAAAACTCGTCTAATACAAGCTAAATATACTGTACACTACTTTTTTTAGTTTGTTTTTGGATTTTTTTTAGTTAAAATGCCACTATTTGCATCTAACAGACTATATCTCCAAAGTAACAAAAACTCAACCTTTTCCAGGTTAACTTCAAGCTCCATATCCACCACCCCCACCATGTTCTCTACATGTTGCTTTCCACCAATACACTTTTTAACTGTACATCTGAAACTGCCATCCATTATATCCAAACTTCCCTTAATTCCACTGTATCTCCGTTGACAGCACAATTTGGAAAACACACACAGAATAGAAGTTTGTTTGACATGACAATGTTTTACAGGAAGCAGACTGCAAATCATGGAGTTAAATTCCAGAACAGTATAATACTCTACTGTTGCATAAATAGCCTTGTACATTCATTGCTATGAGCATTAAAAGATTTAAAGGGGGGGAGGACGGATTTTTTTGTATTTACTGGAGAAATGTGCTCATTTTAAGACAAATGCAGCTTTTCAATTTCCTCAGTATCAAGCGACTAAACTTCTGTTAAGCTTGCAGTGGAATCTGCTTCCTGGAAAATAGTTAGAGAAGAAAATAATTACCTTTGTGTGTTGTGCCAGGCCTTCATTAAGTGCAGAGAATACAGCTTTCTGTGTTCCTACAAAATGCACGATGGATTCGACATGCTTGGTGAGGTTGAGCAATGAACCAGAACGGGACATCGTGCACATACCAAGCGAGCTGACCTCCCAGTAGTGATAATGGTGAGTACAATGATGAACATGAAATTGTTATAAATACAGTAAATAGACGATTGTAACAAAAGTTAAAGGATATGCACATAGATAGAAACGTCATTTGATTTGTATACAAAGTCGAGGCTCATGGAGGTACTAATTGGTGTATTAATGTATTATGTATTATAATGTATTGAAAGATTCCTGAAAAGGGGAGGAATGTTCTACTGGACAAGCAGCTTTTGTGGACTTGCTTTTACATTTTCAGGTTTAACATGTGTTCAAGAAAAAAACATTTTGAGTCAAGCATTTATTCCATTAAACATGTCGTGTAATGCAGGACTGTAAAAACAGCTATGCCAATTATTTTCTCCTACCGAGCACTGCAGTAAAAACAAATAATTGCTAAATCGATGCGACGTTAAAGAAATATAAAAAAATACAGGTGTCTACCTCGTGCCTTATTCAGAGCACATGAACCTCCCACATCATATTTCATTCATAATTGAGGTGTTTTCATAGTTTTGGGATTTTAGTATAGATTACTGCACGAATAAAGTAAAATAAAAAAATCAGCAGCATTGGTAATCGCGATATTTCTGTTAAAATTATACCTTGCACAATGCTCAAATGACATATTGTAAGGATTTTTGTTTCCGATAGCAGAGTTTAGCTTACTTATTGGACGGACAAGAGGGACAGAGGGCGGGAGTACCCATGTGGCCCCACCGAACACGGATGGCCGCTTTGTGTCCGTGGAGGCAAGGAAATGTAAAATTATCAAGGAAAGCATCACGATCAATGTAGTAATCACCAGGATGTCACGAGGTGTGGAAAGTGTGTAATTTGCCACACCACCTAGAATTTTGATGGACCGGTAGCTGCTGACAACGATAGAGGAGATAACAAAAGACACAAATAACAATGCTGGGGCTTTGTGTTGGCTTAGTGGTTAGGGTGGCTGGCTTAGGATCTTCGGGTCCTGAGTTTGAGCCCCGTTTGCCACTGAATTAACACCAGGTAGGGTTGACCCAGCCTGTCATCCTTCCGAGATAGGCGAAGTGAGGACCAGTGTACTGGTAGAGGGGCACAGCATCAGCGGAATAGCCACACTTCCAAGAAATGATAGCTACCCTGGCAGCCAAGCTGCCATGCGCAAGAAAAGAACAAAACAATGCTGGGAAAAACAGGCATACCCAATTGGTCAGTGCAGCGATCAGTCACTGAGTGAAGGGAGAAAAGGACTCACCCAATCAGTCAGTGCCATGACCAATCGACAGGTGATAGGAAAAGTAGGCACAGCCAATTGGTCAATACCATGACAAATTGATGAGTGAATATTGCTGAGATTTTTTGACATTTGACTAAAGTCATTATAAATGTATTTGCTGAAAGAATTATGTTGCACAGGCAATTGGGGGTTGTCAAATTAAGCTACTGATACTGGAAGAAGTTCAATTTCTTGTGTGTTGGGGTGGGGGGTAGCCATTTCAATTTTTCCATGATGTGGGCTTCTCTGCAGCAGATTGAGATCCAGCCTTCACAGCAATGGCAACACAAGTTTATATCATTCGCATGTCTGCCTGCCCATGGCTTAGGAATAAGTCAGAAATTATATATCTGATATGCATGCTTCATACAAGATCCGTTAGTCTTGCTTTGGATCAGCTTAACAGACGACATCTCAAATAATTTGTCAAGAAAAACACATCTTTTCTTCTGCACCTGCTACAAAGCTCAGTTAAATATTGCTTTGCTAATAACAGTATATCCCTCGTGCCAAACGGTGTGTTTCAGCTGATTTAAATATAATAACTCAAGTGACGTAACCACAGGATCTGTTTTGAGTCTCAAGAGGATTGAATGAGCTCATCTATCTGTCTGTTTTTCCACCTGGCTGTCTTTCTTCCCATTCATTTATTACATCAATGCCTTCAAACTTACACAGACTTATCCATTGTGAGTCAACAGGAAGAAGTGTCAGGCTTAACTTTTAAAACCAGAACTTTGAGCTCCTGACTTCCCTAAGACTGTATCAAGAAATATTAAGTCACAAAAGCAGAACGAAAAAAATCTACTATCCTCTGACATTATCCTTTCCATTTATTTTACTAAGTAAGCGAGTACAAAAATGTCTTCATTGTAAGAATTCACATGAAGATTAAGACAATTATACAGAAAGTAAACTTGCAGGAGGATACAAGGAGGCTACCTTTTCACTCTTTATCTTTGAGAATACTGTTTGGCTAGGATTGAGAAAGTTGAGGAATATGTCTGGCTCACAGCCACGTGCCCCTGACATCTCATATTCACATTAAACTCAAAAGAAAACTTGGAGTGAAGCGGGGTGGTTAGTGTTATTTCCTGCGAAAAATTTTCCACCTTCTGTGACAACTAAAAGACCAGATGATTATCATGAATATGATACAAGTGTGGGAAAGCTGTACTTTTTATAGTGGAATGTCCTTAGGTATGTCAAATTAGTGACGTGATCCAAAATGCATGGTAGGGGCATGTGTGTTACGGATGGGTTTCATGAAAGAAGGTTCTTTTGAAAAGTTTGTCTCAACTCCTTTCTTTCCCTTAAACGTCCCATAATTGTTGGTTTGTCATGAAAAGGCAGTATTCATCATGACATTTCAGTTTGCATCACAACATGATGGTGCCGATCTCCTCTCAAGGTGTACAAAGCTAAGACAAATATTTTGATAGTGGATAGAATATTCCTAACATAAGTAATTCAGAAGGTAGTTAGGCTTTTCTTTTTTTTTTGGTAATTACAGTATTTTTTTTAATTGGCCATATTTAAATTAGTATTTTTTTATTTGTTAACAAAAAAATAGAAATTTGGCAGTGACAATTAAGGAGTACACAATAGCCTGCTCATTTGGAAAGGTGCTTTGGAGGTCTTCAACATCCATAAGTGATTGCTATTAAATAAAAGAGTAAAGTTAACATTTCCTCCAAAGCACAAGGTGGCCTGAAAGTCATGTTACCCCTACCCAGGAAAGTATTCGTTCTTCAACTCTTTTAATATATAGGTTTTATTGTGCAGTACTGTACCAACAACAACTAATCAGTCATTGTATTCATATTATTTCATCATTAGCAGAACATTATTACTAATGATTTTTCTAGTGTCATGTTTGGTGTCATCATATGTAAAAAGAGGCCAACATGTAACGTAAACTGCCTACTACAGTTGGGGCATTCAAAGCTGAAGCTAGAATCCGTTTGAAATGTTGCTTTTCCCCTTTCTCTATTTTGCTTTGCCTTTTCAACTCACCTTGTCTAGAAGGATAGAACTCCATCACTTACCCTCATCTTCCGTTCCTTTCTGTCCAGCACTGTAGCGTCCCATGATTTTTCCAACAGGTTACAGTCCTTCAAACCCTGTTGACACAGATCTTTAAAGCAAAGCTTTGGCCTTCCAAGTTTGTAGATGCCCTCATCTAGAACGCCCTGAATGATTGATTTGGGCAGATGCTCATCATTCATAAAGGCCCAAGCCACTGTAGTCTTCGCCGCTTCAGCGTCACCATGATATAAACTGACTTAGCCACAGTCAAAACTTCTTGGTTAGGACTGTTGTCTTGCCAGTGAATCCCAAGGATCTTCCGCAGGCATTGGAGATGGAAAGAGTTCAGCTTGCACTCTTGCATGGTGTACAAAGTCCATGTTTCATTAGCATAGAGAAGTACACCAAGAACACGTGCTTGGTATATGTGTAGTTTTGTGTTGGTTGTGAGACTATTGGTTATTCCATGCTCTCTTTCGCATTCTGCCAAATGCTATAGCAGTTTTGGCAATAAATATGCGCTGAAAACTGTTCATCTGTCTAAGTGGACTTGGTGTGCATAGAGCCAAGGTAAGCAAACTGTTCAAACTCTTGCTACTCTGTACCACGTATTTTCAATAGGATGGGGTCATTGTAGCACTGTTACATCTTCACTGTCTTCTTTTTGCTGAGAGTGGAACTCAACTTGTCACATATTTTCGAGAAAGCATAATAGATTACCTGCAATCCAAAGGCCAAATGGAAAACATGGGTGGCATCATCAGCAAATAACAGCTCACAGATGAGGAGTGTTCTGTCCGAGTCGTGGCATTCAGGCAAGTAATAATGAAGATAATTCCATCACATCTTGTTTGAATGTACAACCCTCATTAGTTCCAATAACTGCATATGACAACAAACAAGAAAATAAGATTCCGAAGAGTGCTGGTGCTAAGACGCACCTCTGTATTGTTTTTTTTTTTGTATACATTGTCTAGGCTCGTAGAAGAACTAAAACAGAACATGTAACAAAGGCAGCAGAAGACAAGAAGGGTAGGATAGGGAAGCACAAAACAGGAGGGAACAGAGACATCAGGAGATCTCTGGAAGGGAGAGGGATGTGGCACGGTACATAAAGTAAACAATATGGACACGACAGGGACTTTCAGGAAGGAAAATAGGGAATTTGAGGGATGTGGGTTGAGGTGGATTAATGGGGGTAGAAAAGATCATTGTTTTTGATGGGGGAAGATACAAGATGTATGCCTAGTATTGGCTTAATTGTTAGGGTGTTGGCTTAATGGTTAGGGTGGTGGGCTTGTGATCCTAGGATCCTGAGTTGAAATCTCACTCGGCTGTTGAAATAATACCAGGTGAGGTTGACTCTGCCTGTCATCCTTCTGAGGTCAGCAAAATGAGTGCCAGCTTACTGGTATCCTGTGTCGGAGTGGTGACCCGTCCAGTGGTGTGCCCAATAGCCAAGGAGACTGCTTCGGCAGCACCAATGCTCTGCACAGAGTATGGTCTCAATGGATGGATGGAAGATATGAGATGGCGAACAGCTGTTTTTAAGACCTGAAGGGAAGAGTGGGATTGAAGAGAATGTGGAAGTTTGTTCCATAGGTGGGGAAATAGAGGAGTGAAAGAGTGAAGGTGAGCAGTAATTCTTGATTTTGGTAGTTTCACCAGAAGGAGGTTGCTGGTAAACCTTGAGGGCTCTGTAGACATACAGGGGAGACAGAGCACAGAGAGAGCGGGGGGGGGGGGAGGGGTGGCCGGAGAAGAGATGGTAGAAGACAGAACAACCACAGACCATCATGCAGTGAGAACGAGAGACCCAAAATCTTGGATTTATCGTGGGAGATACCAATGTACATAAAAGCCTTGGTTTCCACAGCATGAAGCCGAACTTGGTGTGAAGCTGGAGCACCAGCCAAGAGTGGAGAGCGTTACTCTATCAGGCTGCAGATGAAAGCTTTGTTTGTGAATGGGAGCTCGGGTGTGTCAATGAAGGACTTTCCATGATGGAGGATGCCCTGTCGGAGACTGGCTTTGACAGGAAGAGGAGACAACAGAATTCCATTAAGGGCCACATGGTGACTGCGACAGGAGAGGAAGCCAGTGAGACATGAGTGTGGATTGCCTTGGATACCAGAAGAAGAGAGTTTGGTGAGCAGTGCGGGGTGCCAGACCATATCAAAAGCTCGCGATATGTCCAGGGAGATAGCCCTGATCTCACGTCTGGCATTGAGGACCTCACGTCTTGGGAAAGCAGAAGCAGCATGTCCAGAATAAAGTGACCTGGTCTGAAAACAAGTTGATTATCAGATTCAAGCCATTGGAAATTGTAGAAGAAGAAGGATTTAATGTCAGAAGCGATGATGGATTCCATGACGTTGCTGATGATTGGGAGAAGGCTGATTGGTCTGCTGTTACAGGGATCTGTTTTTGCACATTTTTTATGTAGGGCGATAATGGCTGCTCATTTCCAGACAGACGGCAGATGACCTTGAGCAAATGAGTGGGTGAATAGAACAGAGAGAGGATGAGCAAGAGCAGCAGAGCATGTTTTTAGAGGACATGTGGGCTGACACCGTCTGATCAGGTTTCAAAGTAAGAGTCGAGGTCTGACAGCAAGCTCTCCACCTTGTCAGTAGAAAAGGACACATTGTCCAGGAACAGCTGGGTGTGACTGGGTAAGGTGGGTACAGAGAGCAATGGGTTTGGGAAACAATATTTAGAAGCAAATAGAGTTTAGGCATTCAGCCTTTTCACGTGTCATGTCAAGCTGTGCAGCCATTTGAGGTAAGGACGGGGTGGCAGGGGAACATACATCAGAAACAGACTTGACCAGACACCACTACAATTTGGAGGAGGGAGACAGGTTTGAAAGTTCAGTCTTGAGATCAAAAAGATGTTGTTTCCTGGCTCTCCTGAGGGTAGATCCACACTTGTTCCGAGCTTTGTGGAAGAAACTGAGATTGCCTTCAGTTGGGTTTGCCTTCCATGAGGTGAAGACAGGTTGTTTCAGGGTGACTGCCTTACCACAAGCTTCAATGTAACATGGGGGGTGGGGGTGGGAGGAAGAGTAAGACAACTGAAGACTAGATGGGATGAATCTGTGCATAAGAGAGAGCAAATGTATTTGAAAAAATTACCAGGATGATTTGATGTAGAAGGAAGTAGCAATGGGAGACAAGTCTAAAAGTTTGATGGTTCCTTGGAGACCCTGCCAGTCGGCTTGAGTGAAATTCCAGACTCCACGGCACCGAGGTGGTTCTCTGATAACAGCCAGAGAGATGTCCACTTTAACAAGCACGTGGTCAGAAGAACCGATTGGAACAGAGGAAGAACAGCTGATATTTTCAAGGAAATTTGTCGAAATCAGATCCAGAAGAGATGGAGTACCATTGGTTGAGATCCGGGTTGGGAAGTTGACCGAATGAGTTAGTCCCAATGAGTCGCAGATGTCTTTTGCTTAAGTTCCATGGCAGGTGAGAGAGGTATTCACACCTAGCCAACTGGCATGATGACAATTGAAGTCACCACATATGAGGAAGAGAGAGTTGGGATGAGAGGATATAAATTGGTCCATGTTTTCAGAGAGCAAGATGTAAATGGAGTTATCACTGTTTGGTGGATGGAATAACACACATATATACAAGAGGCGGGAGCAGAGGGGAAGCCATAGCCTCGTACTCCTGTGGGTGTGGGGAAGTGAGGGCAGTGCATGGAGAGTGAGGAATAGAGTTTTTGATGAAGAGAGCAACTCCGCCACCAGGACAAGGCTCAGGTATATCATACCGGAGGAGGGAGTAACCAGGGAGAGAAACTAAGGAGTCAGAGACATCTTGAAGGAGGAAAGTTTCTGTTCAGCAGATTATGTCTGGTTTGTCAGTGGAAACCTGTATGGAGAGATCTGTCAGGTTAGAGCGAAGGCCACGGATGTTTGAGGTCCACACCATGAAGGAATAGGAAGGGGAGGAGGCCTTGTGTGCAGGAGAATGGAGGGGAGGGGGAGGATAATTTGATGGAGGAGTGGGGGAGGTAGGGAGAGCTGTTGACAGTGTGTAGGAGATTGAAGAAGAGCTATGGGAGAGGGCAGGATGAGGAGGAAGACAAAATGCTGGGTGGTGATGGGATGAGGCACAGTGGGGAGTAATAGGAGAGGGGGGGCAGAAGGAAATGGAAGATTGGAGGAGGTGGAGAAACGAGTTGGAAGAGAGAGGGTGGGGGAAGGAGACAGCTTTGTGGATGTGAGTGGGGAAACTTTGAGAAAATAGGATGAGGAGGGAGATTTGAAGGGAAGGGGTGAGGGGGGAGATTTGAGCAAGAAAGGTGTGGGGGTGAATGGAGGAAGAAAGTTGTGGGGGGAGCTTTTGAGAAAGATGAGGGGGAGGGGTGAGAAGGAAGCTTTGAGAGAGAGGGGAGATGATGAGAGCAGGCACAGCCATGGGAGAGGAGGGGAGAGGGGAGAGAGGAAGGATGAGACTGGGTGGTGGAATGGTGAAGATGGGAGCGGGCAGGGGAGGAACAAGATGTGAGAGGGTAGCAACATGGGGAGGTGTGATGAGAGGAAAGAAAGAACATGAGATATTTGTTCGGTTGGAACAGGACTCACAGATGTTTGAACACCACACAGTTTGAGACACCATAGGAGGTGCTGTTAGTAGAGCAGAGGACAGTGTAGAGGTGCTAAGAGAGGAGCTAAGAAGCGGGGCAAGAAGGGAGGTGCAAGGAGGGGATATTGTTACAATCTGGCAGCCATTTGCACACAACAGCCAGATTCCCCGCAGTTCAGTTATTTCGATAAGTATGTGTTTATAGTTAGTGTCCTGTCCCTATGTTTAATGGGTGATTAAGTGTATGTGTGCTGCAAGTTATTATTTAGTGAGAATTAATATCCACCAACAACAACAACAACATCCTCCTTCAGTCCTGCCACCATCGGCCTTCCTCACGCACATGCGACGCCATTACTCACATGATATGGCTACAGACATAGGCGGAGCTTCCATCGCTCCAGATCGAGACCCCACCCGGTAAGGCAAGGGCGTGTCCCTTGCCCAATGAGGAATGAGATTACCTTAGACGGCGATTTTCCCATGACAGCACCGAACCAATGAGGAATGAGATTACCTCAGACGGCGATTTCCCATGAATCCCGACCAATGAGAGAAAAAGCTACCACCGATCCACCACCCAACAGGAGGGATGATATAAGAAATGCGAGGTTCCTCTGAGGGTGGTCGGGCGGTCAATGAGAGAAGGGTTCGTGCGGGTGATCGTCATTGCTGCCGGTTGGTTCGTGTCTGGGCTCGTCGCCATTACTCCTGTTTCGCCCCATGTTGGGCGCCGCATCACCGTTGCCGAGTCTGGAGTCTCAGCTGCTCGCCATCCAAGCTCCCACGGACCACGGGTTGCACACGTGCAGTCGCGGGCCTAACCGCACGAGGCGGCCAGGTACCGACAGGACTCTGGTCCCAAGCTCGCCTTTCCCTCCTGGGCTGAGGGGCCGAATAAAGACCCAGGGGGTCCATTTCTTTTTGGATGTGTGTGTGTGTGTGTGTGTGTGTGTGTGTGTGTGTGTGTGTGTGTGTGTGTGTCTGTGGGCCCAGTCTTTAAGTAGAAACGGTATAAGTGCCTTGCATCATTGTACATTTGATTATATTCGTTGTAACTCTGCTCTTTGTCTCCCTCTCTCCATTATAAATAAACTGTGTTAAATGTACCAGCTCGTTGCCTGTTGTTTCTATCATTGACCCAGCACAGTACGCGCTTGAGAAATAGGGAGGCCATTTGTGCAGTAAATTGTTCATGTGGTCCGGCAGGCTTTGGTAATCTCCGCTCGGTTACGCCGGATCTGAGTCAGTAATAGCGACTCGGTTCGGACAAAGTCAGCCGAGGGTGTGTCTTCCCCGGTAGTTAGACGGCGTGGGCACTTAGGTAAATTGGAATTAGACAATTAACCCTACCCCACGCCATCGAAATATTGGCATCCACGGTCCACTAAGGGACCTGTGACCTTCGGAGTTATCTGAAGGTTACGACCTTCAATTCCGGTGTTTGGTGGGAGACGGCCCAACTGCTCAATCTTGAGGTCATCCTCGCCACCGAATCCGGCACCACAACAATATAACGGGACGATTGAGGAGGTATATTTAAGGAGGTGGGGTGAATTAGCATTGAGGTTGGAAAGAAAGAACGATTTATGGAATGCAAAAATGCATTGCAAAAACAGTGGGATTGGAAATTTGGATCGGCAAGGAGTAGGAGGGAGAGGAGGAGAAGGAAGAGGAAGAGGAAGTCACGTGGTTACGGGAGGTGTAAGGTTAGAAGAGTAAAAGGAAAAAAAGGGTTAAACAATTTTTTAAAGATTTTAAGACATTAAACAGAGGGTATAATTTGGAGAAATTGAAAGAGTGGTTTAGGGATTGTGGTAAAAAAAAACAAAAAAAAAACTGAAGGTAATAAGAACACAATAAAACATGATTGTGCACATAAATAAGGAAAAGAGTAGGCCTCAAGGAACCTGATGTGAAAAGTCCGACGAATACTCACAAATTAGCAAAAAAATTAAAAACAAAACCAAACTATAAACACAGTAAATACAGAGATAAAAAAAATAACAGAAAAAACGACTGAGAAAAGTTATCTTTAAGAAAGTCAGCAGAGACCATGCAGAACACCACCAAAGCTCAAGAATTGGAAACCAGAAGTCCAAAACTCCACTGAGAATGGAGAATGGTTCAGACTCCTTGCCATCAGAGATAATACGTGCCTGCATAGTGCATAGCATTATTAAATGACTTGATCAGACAAAGCAGGGTAAGGGGACAGCCAAGCGATTTCATTAGCACAAACAAACCATTGTGATTGACCAGGTCAAAAGCCTTGGTGAGATCAAATGCCACATGAAGTTCTTTCTGTTCTCTACATTTTTCTTGTAGCTCTCTTAAGTTAAAAATAATACCTCCTTTCGATGTTCCCGCTCTAAAACCGCATTGACTCCCAGGATAGATATTGTCAGCCAGCTTTTACACTCTGTTGAACATAACATGGGCAGTAGGGGAAGAATACTGATTCTGGCTCACTTTTCCCCATGTAAATGAATGGGGGATTTTCAGCGATTCATATTTTTTTCCCTAAAAATAAACCCCCTTTTTATCCCAAGGTATATTTATTTGTCTCCCCTTTTAACTTGGAGGTTGAACCTCATTGAATTGAACACCTGGGGGTTGAACAGCTCACTCATTGAACCTATAAAGATTTGTTCATTCTCAAATTCCTTCAATAGTTTAATTTTCTTTGCACAATAATCCCCATCTAAAATATTGACAAACAAAACATTTGAATCTTTATATTTTTTAAGATACCCCATTTGTGCCATTACGAAATGATAAACTTCTCTTAATGCTCTCATCTGACCACCTCCTGAGCCACATATCATTTTGAGATTATAGTAAATTGTTTTTTCATTGTTCAATTGATAACCATCAAAGTTTTCAGTCCATTCAAGGATATTTATTTTTTCTTTTCATCCTCTAACTTACTAGTTTTTAAATTAATTTGCTTATTTGTTTTATTTACCTTTGTTTTAGTTATTTTTTCAATAAGACTTATTTGATATTTTTCACATTCATTATGTTTTCCATTTATATACCAAGACTGAGATTTTCTCCACTCTTTAGTTTGATTAATACTTGGTTTAACCATTTATATATTGTGAAAAACCAAGTGTAGCCCTTAAAAAACCCTAACCCATCTTCCCATCGTTAAAACATAATCTATTTTATACACTCTATCATACAATATCCATATGGAACACAATCTATTCCATTATCTAAAATAAATCTCTTATCATCAAAGGCTCCTAATGCCTTTTTATTTACTTCTTCACTATATATGTTATGTTTATAACTTCTTATTGTATTCATTTTCCTATATTCTTCTTTCTTATTCATCAAACAATTATAATAATTTCTAAAAGTTATTGATTTCTTTATTACATATTTCTTTATTCCCTTTAACCTCTTATCAATCTGTTCACCATACTTATAAGCATATGCCTTTGCTCTCAATCCAATAAACTCACTCATTACTTTTCCACCCAACTCATCCTTAAACTTACCAATAACCTTTTCATTCTTTTTGGAAAATAACTCACTCTTCTTACTGAAATTACTTGTATCATATACTCCAATATTTTTCTTCATATCTTCATAAACATCATCAGTTTTTATATCTAGGATAAAACTATCAGTATCCATATACAACAATGAAACATTTTCACCATACTCTTTCTTTAAGTCATTATACAAATAATCATTCATCAATATCTTTGATAAATCAAGAACTGCTGTTCCAATATAAATTGGTTTATCCATTACAATACTTTCCTTTTTCATATGAATTGCAGAAAAGTTCTCTGAAAAAACCTCTTCTCTCTCAAAACTTGGTTTATTTATCAATCTCGAAGCTTCTTTCCAAGATGTTGCGAATCTAATGTTTTGCCTGTTTCTAACATTTTCCATAGTCTTTCCAAATACAGCATTATTCATTAATTTATAAAAGTCCCCTTCAAATTTTACTTTTGTATTTGCTCTCATATCTGTATTGAATTGAATATACTTTTTCACCCAAGGACTTTGTTTAAATTTTAAAACTCTATGAATTTTAGCTACTCTCAATCCTTCTCTCAAAAACTGTTTTAAGCTTCTCTGATGCAAAACATATCCCTCTTTATCATAGAATGTTGTTAATAACTTTTCTGTTGATTTACCTTTAATATTAAAACTTTTATGATAATCACTTAACCATTCTTTCTTTGGAGTTTCTTTCTCACATGCAAAAGGAAGATCTTTATGCTTATTATGAAGATCACTCGGGTACCTCAAATCAACTTCAAAATAATAACCTTCTTCTTCGTCATTCAATTCCTCTTGAGAAGAAATAACAATATTCATCAAAGCCTTTTCATAATCCTTTTCTTCCACCCACTCTAATTTACCATAAGGCAGAGATTGAGACATTGCCCATCCATACAAATTATTAGCATCAAAATACATCAAATAATTACTATCTTTTTCACTATCATAATTTGGAAGATATTTATTATTTGCTTTAGCATATCTTTTTGAACATACTTGTGATATTCCACCTCTCTTGGACTTCTCAATCATCAAAAGCATATCCACATCACTGATTAAATCTATATCTTGTTTTGTCATTTTCAACATTGCACTCCAAGCTAAACCAGGAGCTGTGAAATAGTGGGCAGGATCGAATCCATAACAATTTTTATTATGACAGAGTGATCTAAAAGCTTCAAACACATCAGCTAACAATAAAACATCTGTTTTTAGATATAAATCGTGATATTCTCCAAGGTTCTTTATCTTAAATATTTTCCATATTTCTTGTGCGTGTTTATATTCCTTATCACTTATCTCTTCTTCATAAAGGTTATTATAGAAACTTTCTTTTGAAGGAAGTTGTGTTTCTTTAAATCTCATAAATGAATCCATATAATCATAAGGATAAATTCCCTTACTTGTAAGAATTTTCTCTTTACTTTGAATTTCATTCCTTGTTTGAATTTCCTCTCTCGTAAGAATTCCTTCTTTAATCAGAATTTCATCTTTAATCTGAATTTCCTCTTTAGTTCGAATTTTCTTTATAATTAGAATTTCATCTTCAGTTAGAATTTCTTCATTAATTAGAGTTTCCTCTTTACTTTGAATTCTCTCTTTAATCTGAATTTCCTCTTGAGTGAGAATTTCCTCTTTTGGAAAGAATGAATTAAGATTTGGAAAAGAGTCCATGGAGCTTAGATTTGATGCGAGGTAGGCTAGTGGTGTTCCCATAAACTTGTAAGAATCTAAAAACCTAATACGAGTTATAGGTTTTGTGAATATCATTTTTGAAAATGAAATATACTTTTGACTTGTGTTTGTTATGGCAGAAATATTCCCTGGTGTTTTTGAAAGTTCATTTATAAATAGATGTGTATCATAGTTGGCGCTGTTGTGAAGACAGACTGGAATAAAAGAAGGTAATTTATAATTAAGATTACAACAGGAATGAGCGGGACCTCTATATTTACCAGTAAGATGACAATGGTCTCTAACTTTAGACTCCTTAATTTCCCCCTCACAAATATGACAGATATTGTTCATTCTAAATTCTAATTTTTCTTCTTTGGTTAATTTCATCGGTTCATTTGTTTCTTTCATTAATTTAGTGAGTCTTATACAATCCTTTTCTAATCGTTTTACAAACTCTTGTGAAGCATTTTTTCCACGATAATGTTCAAGTTTGTTATACTTTTCTCCAACAGATGATTTGATATAATAACAGAAACCACAAGGAATATGTTTTTGATATTTATTTGTATATGGTTCTTTTGGATTAGGAGAAGCAGTATTTATCTTTTAAGGACACATGCAAAATCAGCGAATATCACAAATGGGTGCATGATAGATTTATTATAATCTTCAAAATAAATCTTTTCACCAGGTTTAGGCATTGTAATTACAGCTGATTTATGATTACTACAATATTTTGAATGTTGTTCTAATCGTTCTTTTGTATGAAATGAATTAAGACATCGCTTACAAGGATATATTTTGTTTGCTGTTCTGAATACCTGAGAAGAGATTAATCTTGATAAATTATTGATGTATGTGTAATGTGAATTCTTTCCAACACTAAAATATAAAAGGTCAATGTGTGTTTCTTCATTTTTATAGTTGTTTGAAATTTTTAATATTTGAACTTTGTTTGTATCCGTTAATCCATATACATTAATAGAAAGATTATTCTTTTTCTCAAATTTAGGAATATCTGTTAGTGGCATTGGGAATTTAAAATCTTTAATGTCTAAGGTATTCTCATATTTCATATATTGTTTTACTCTTTCTGAATTACATTTTGGTGGATGTAAGTGAGCAAGAACAGACCAGAGAAAACATTTATTATCATTGTTCTTAATATTAACAACTGCCTTCTTTAGTTTTATTTCTTTTGGTAATTCAATATAAGAAGAAGCTTTAAGAGGGTTTGATTTTAGAATGTGTATATCTAAAAAGATGATTTTTTAATATTGAATCCACTTCCTACCACTCTATTATCAACATCCTCCTCTTGTCTTGATAGTTCTTCATAAACCCCACTATTCAAAAAATCTTGAAATGATGTTATAAAATGAAGATCTGTTCTCATATAAGGAGTTTGTTCTTCATCTTGTCTTTTCATATTCATTTTCACTCCCATATAAAACTTTAAAGTTTTCATTTCTTTTAATGTCTTTTTAATAAATTTTTCAACATCGGGTTTCACTATTTCAATTGATTCAGCTATTGATGATGGACCGGGTTCTCCAAATTGAAAAATCCTTATTTTTATATGCCCTTTAAATGCCTCATCAGTGTTTTTAATATAATAGTCTCCCTTTACTTTAAACTCATTTTTCTTGTGTTTTTGTGATTGAAGATGTTGATTATAACTACTCTTCAAAACATCCTTTGAACAGATATCACAATGTTTTATTTCCAACTCAAGAGGAGATATTTGATGAAATAGATTAAATGTGTGTTTGTTGGTTCGGAGGTGTTTTCTATAATGTTTATATTCGTGATTACAAACATCGCAGTACGTTGTATTCACCATATTTATAGAATAAAACTTTGCTTAAACTAAAATTTTCTTGATGAAAATTTCGTTTAATTTATAGGTGAATCTGTGCTTAAAAACATTTTATCCTCCAACTTTTTCACTTAATAAATACAATGTTTCAAGACACAAAAGACAAGTTTCAATCAATCTCTTCATCTGTTAAAGATACTGAGAAATATGTCAAGGATGTAAAATTGAACAAAGATAAATATAACAACTATTGGATAAAAACTATTATGGTAAATAATATGAGTTCTTCAATTTCCTTCAGTGGAAGGGCTTTTAGTATACCTGGTAGAACATCAATTAAAGTATCTCTAACAAAAGTTTCTCCTCTCCTTCTAGTAATATATTCAAAACTAGAAAAAGCAATGAAACAAGAAAAAGTATCAAAGAACAAAAACCTTATGGATGAAGCTTTAGAAAGAAAAGATAAGACCATCTGTAATATGCAAGGAGAAATTTGTATTTTTTTCAACAACCCTAAAGATGTAAATCTTGATGAAATAAAGGATGTTAATATATCAGGTGAAATGACATTTCGTTCAATAGTAGTTAACGATAATTTTAAAATTACCTTTAATATAAAAAATGTTGTCGTTGAATCTGATAATGAAAAAAAGTATATCGATATCGATGGTAATATACAACTGAAAGTATAGATGAATTTCAGTTTAAGTAAAGTTTTACTTTATAAATATGCCAGACTTTCCTGATTCTCCATATGACAAATTTGAGAATTGTCCTGCGTGTGAAAGACGGGGATTAAACACAGAGTCAAAAGCCTATAAGCAATGTATATTCTGTGATTATCTTCTAATTAATGATAATAAAAAATATAAAAAGGAAAATAATTCTTTTAGATTTACACCAAAAATGAATTACTTTACAAGATTGATTAGAGAAATGAATGTAAAGTATGAGGATGATAACACACCTTTCCTTACAAGGGAAGAAACTGAACGTATAAGAGAAATGTTCAAAGGATTGTTGTTGTATATTATTCATGGATGTAATTTTCAGGGAAATATCAACACAAGATATTGTATAAATAAAATAATGGATTATCTTGAAATTAAACCTGAACTTAGGATAAAATATAGAGTTTCTAAAAAAGCCAATAATAAATTAAATAACCTGTTTTTCAAATATATAAATGAATGATTTTTTACCTATTTGGGAAAATAAGATAAAATTTAACAACCATAAAAATCTCCCAAATTCATTAAGATGTCTCATAGTTGGTTCAAGTGGATGTGGAAAAACCTGCTTACTTTTAAAAATGCTCCTCACTCCCAACTTTTTAGATTATGATAATTTAATAATTTTCACAAAGTCGAGTTTTCAACCAGAGTATCAACTACTCTCACAAGATTTTAATGCTGGTCTTCAAAAAGAAGATATAATAGGTTTATTTAAACGAAAAACCTAAATGATTATAACATTGAAGATATAATTCAACTATTTTGTGATACACAGAGATGTAAAAAGAAATCAAATCTTATAACTTGTATTCTTAGTGATAATACGGATGATATACCGTCTCCCCAAGATTTGGATAAATCAAAAAAGAACCTCGTTATCTTTGATGATTGTGTTAATGAGAGAAACCAAACGGTAATGGACAGCTACTACACAAGAGGGAGACATTCTTCTTGTAATTGTATTTATCTTAGTCAATCGTACTTTCAACTTCCTCGTCGTTCCATCAGAAACAATGCTAATACTTTTATTTTATTCAAGTTAAATTCAATAGATATCAATAATTTTTGGAGAGATAATTGTTCTACATTATGTAGTAAAAAGAAATTTGAGGATTATATGAAGTACACGACTGAAAAATATAAATATATTGTTGTGAAACAAGATGAGATATTAAGGGATATATTTTTTGTTTTATAAACAATTACATATATAAATGACAACTATTATTATAAATCTTGTGGGTAAATCTGCTTCTGGAAAAAACTTTCATAAATCAAGGTTCTTGTGTAGTACAAATGAGAATATTGTAAATTTACTTAAAAAACACCCCGTGATACGCATTGTATCAACAACAACTAGAGCAATAAGACCTGGAGAAGTAAAAGGTGAAGATTATCACTATATTTCAGTGGAGGAACATATGCGATTGAGGAATGAAGGACAAATATTTGAGGAGGTTTCTCTTGGTACAACAAAATATTCACATTGTAAGAGTGAGTTAAAGACACTAAAATCTGGTGGTGTTGGGATATTAGAAACTAATCCAGAAGGAACGAGACAAATTATTAAATATCTGAGCGGAGTGAAGATTTTATCATTCGGTTTTGATGTTGATGAAGAAACTCAACACAAACGTATGAAAAGCAGAGATGCAAGGATTAGTGAAGAAGAAATTACAACTCGCATTAATGTTAATAAAGAATTTGATGAAATATTTAAAGAAAAGGATTTATTTGAACACATCTACTTGAATGATGAAGAAAAGGAAAATTTCCCTGTTGATCTTTACAATTCATTAAATGATATTTTACAATAAATAAATGGATACAAAAGAAAGAGCAAGAAGATTTAAGGAACATCAAGAGTTGGTTTCAAAAGTTGTAAAACAACAGGAAGACATAAAGAAGAAACGCAGACAGAAACTAACGGGCGAAGAAGCATTTGAAAAAAAACAAGATAAATTTTTTAAACCACTTTTAAAAACTTCCCAAGAAAAAATGAAAGATGTTTCCACAGTTCCCACAGTAGAATATACTCCTAGAAAGCTTCAAATGTTAAAAGATTTTAGTCAAATGACGGAGGAAGAATTGGAGCATATTGGAGAATTAGAACATGATGAAGGTTTATTTCAACAACTGGAAGAGATTAATCAACCCCCTGATTATATTGTGAATGCTGTTCAAAACAATGAATATTCAGCGGATTCAAAAACCAAAGCAGGACTCATTCCAACAGAACAACCAGCAATATTTCATCTTGTTCAAGAAAAGGTATTGATATTTAATGATGAATTAAGGTTCTTAAGTTCTGCTCAACCCCCTGTTAAACTAACTCCGAGATTAATGTTTCTTCTCACAAAAGATGGAAGGCAAGGTTCAACTGTGAGGGATGAATCAAAGTATATTGATAAACCATTGGATATGGAAAATAATGATGATAGAGTATATATTGATTTGCTGAACACTCTAAATTATAAGGTTATTCTTTCTGGTAAAAGTAGGAAGAATGAGAAGGAGAAACACATTATTCAGGCTTTAAGTATCCTTGGTTCAGGTATTAGTTTTCTTCCAAATGACCCATCGCAATTAGTTAATAGACTGTTATTGTTGTTCGGCAGTAAGAAGGCTGGAAATAACAATTGTTTTAATGAAGCATCAGCCATTTTAGACCAGTTGATGAACATGAAAATAATTAATAAATCTCAATATAAAGACATTTTATCTCATATTAAATAAGATGAGAAGCACAATCCTGAGTTTTAATTTCACAACAAGCGACCACACATCTTCATTCCCATACCCACTACAACTTGACACAACAAAAGAATATGAGGCATCTTTATTGTCCATGGAGACTTATAATACCTTATTTAATATAACCGAGAAAAATGACAAGTTTAGTTATAATCCGGGAAGTGGATACAAAACGATAACAGTCTCACCCGGAGCATACGAGATTTCTCAAATATCTTCCGAAATTGCTCGTCTTATGAAAGAACAGGGTGATGAACCAAAAAATATTGTTATAAACATTCAAAAACATACTTCAAAATCAACGATTAAAGTCAAAAATAACTACAAGGTTGATTTCACAATTGATAATTCATTTAGAGAGTTATTAGGTTTCTCCTCAAAAAAGATTGAAACTAATGGGACGTTTTACAGTGATAATGTCATTCAAATATCCTCAGGAATAAATTCGGTGTTAATTCACTGTGATTTGATTGATGGTGCTTATAATGATGGATTAAAAACAAATACAATATTTTCATTCAGCGCATACTCAACCCCAATTGGTTATAAATTCAATATGGAGCCTAAAAATTTGGTTTATCTACCTGTGTCAGGAAAAACCATACACAGAGTAAATTTTAGGATAACCGACCAAGATAATCGTGTGATCTCTTTTAATGGAGAAGTTATATCCATCAGAATTCACCTACGTGAAGTTTTTCAATAAATAAATACGATGGTTATTGTGAGGAAGCACGAGTTGGGAAAATATAAAATAATTACAGGGGATGGGATGTTCCTTTCCCGTACTACAAGGGTGAAGGTATGTATCTTGGTAGAGGATACTATAAACCTAAGAGACAAAGGGGTGTTGGACATCAATTTAGAGGAGATGGGATAATTGATACTCTCATGGGTATTGGTTCAACTATTCTTAAACATAAAGACCTAATTGGTTCAACTGCTTCTGCTGTGGGAAATGTAGCAGGTGCTGTAAAGAGTATAAAAGATGCTCAGAAAGAATCTCATAAATTACAAGCAATAAAAGAAATTAAGAAAGGTAAAACTCAGTTGTCCCCCAAAGAACGACAGAAAATAATTCAAATACTTGGATCAGGGTTTCAAAAGTTTTAACATCTTTTTCCTAAATAAATACAAGTATGGAAGCACATGATGGTATCTATGATTTGAATGATACTATTATTATCTCAAACTCCACTAAAAAAGAAGATTACTTCAAGGTAAATGCAATAACTGGAACAGACTGGAATACAAATGGTACAAAAAGTTTTGAAATAAATAATCAACAAACCTATTTGAATCTCTCCGAAAGTTTCTTGTTGTGTAAATTTAAATTCACTAAGGCTGGGAATAACACAAACGCTACACTTGTAAATGATTTCTTCTGGAAAATGTTTGATAGTGTGCGATTGTATATTGGAACACAAGAAGTTGAAGCGGTTGATTATGTCTCTGCTGTATCTGAAATGATGAAATTTACACTCTATACATTCAGTGATAGAATGGGAAAGGGGTCTGTCGAAGGTTTTATTCCTGATATGTCAACGGGAACAAACACAGACCCTGGATATATTCAAAGGAAAGGAATGTATAATGATGATACAAAAGCAGAAAATAGTTTTACTGTGGCAGTTCCTCTTAAAGGTATATTTGGATTTTGTGATTATGATAAAGTTCTGTATGGTCTTAAAATTAGATTTCAACTACAAAGGAATGATAATGAAAATAGATTGCTTTTTGGTGTTGGTAATGCTTTTGGTGATCAGAATAAATTTGTAATTGAGGAGATGAGTTGGTATATCAGTGAATATACTCCTAATCTTAAAACAGAAGAGATGTTGAATCGAAGACTTAACTCAAAGAAACCACTCAGTGTATCATACCTCAAAAGAAGATGTCAACACGTTAAACTCAATCAAACTACTTACACGTGGAATTTGGGTGTTCTGGAAGGAAAGCCACGATATCTGTGGATGATTTTTAAAAAGCCAGATGGTGATACTGCGACTGATAAGAATAATGCATTGAGTGATAATGCTAAGGTGAAACAACTTCGCGTTTCTCTAGATGGAACATTTTATCCACGAGATAGATTGGAAATTAATTGGGAAAAAAATGATTTTGCTGAAGCATACAAGTCTTACCAAAAGGTGTGTGAAAGTAATGGAAATAAAGAACCTATTTTGGATATGACAGCATTTAAAAGTTTGTATACAATCTATACGTTTGACCTGAGCGCTCAAAAAGAAACTATAAAGTCTAATCGAGTGGATACTTCCCTATACATTGAAAGAGGAGAGAGTGAAGAAGTTGATACATATTGTTTGCTTTTGGAAGAAACAGAATTGCAGATTAATACAGATAATGGTGTGATGATTAGTCTCACATAATTTTTTTGTTAAATAAATGAGTGGCAAAGTACCAACTGGGGTATATGTTAATCAAATCAATCTTCATAAACTATCATCTTGTGTTCAAAATCAAAAGCCTTGTACGATTAACGTTAATACAATTCAGAGAAAAGGAGCAGTAAGAATTGATGTTTTGCTCACAAGAGAACAGGTTAAAATCTTGAATGACACTGGCTCACTTAAAATTAAAATGACAAAACCAATGTTGAAAAAATATTCAATAAGAGAGACGAGTGGAGGATTTCTCCCATTTCTAATTCCTTTATTTGCTGGTTTAAGTGCGGTTGGAGCATTGACGGGTGGTATTTCAACAGCGGTCAAAACTGCCAACGAAAGGAAGGCTCAACTCCATGCTCAAAAAGAATTGGAAAGACATAACAAAGAGTTGGAGAAACAAATTAGTGGAAGTGGTGTAATTGTAGATTTTGCTGAAAAACTTGAAGGTCTGCCTGATAAAGCGAGATTGTTAGTTGGAGATATGCTTTCTTCTATAGCACAAGCAGGTGTAAAATTAACGAAAAGAGGTAATGGATTATATCTTTCTAATAAATAAATGAGCATTGATGAGTGGTTGAAAGAATTTGGAAAGAATACAACATCAAATTTACAACTTGCCAAATATTGTAAGAAATTAAAAATTCATAATGTGGTTATTTGTATGAGAGATGAATTAACAAATGTGTCGAAACATACAAAGAATATTATTATGAACTTAGAAGATAATGATGGGAACGGTTCTCATTGGGTTTGTATTTTTAATAGTCAAGACAAATATTATTTTGATAGTTTTGGTCTTCCACCACCTGTTGAAGTCATAAAATTCTTACAGAATGGTGTTTATCAAACATTTCAAGTCCAAGAATTAAATTCCAAGTGTTGTGGTCAATTATGTCTATATGTGTTATTTCAACTCAACAAAAATAAAAAATTTTATGATATTATTTTTAATCTAATATAAATGACTTATGTTGGTAAAGATGGTTCTATCTTTGGTGTATCTCAAGAACTGGATATTGATTTATCAAATTATTACACAAAGGCACAGGCTGAACGACATAAATATAATATAAACAAAAATATTAACATGAAAAATGCTTATAAATTAAAAAATTATCCAAGCCCGACTGACACGAATGACTTGGTGAGATTAAGCGATTTATCACAATATATATATACTTAAATAAAACGGCTGTGTATTCCAAAGATACAGAAGTGTTGATATTATCTCCAGGTCATACAGAATTCACAGTTCGAATTAAAATAAATTTTTATAAAGAAGGGCGTATCGTTTGTATGAGAATAGAACAATGGGGGTATGATATGAATGATTTAGGGTATAATTGGTCATTTAAAATTAACCTCGAAGACCTGGAACAATTAAATCAGTCTCGTAAGGAAGAATATTATCCACTTGGTATCGAGAATGAGTTTTGTGGAGCCACGATTAGTAAACAACAAATAAAAGAATTTAATAAGGGTAAATATAATAATGGTTTTGCCCTTGTTTATCTCATGAAAACAGAAAAAACAGGATTATATGTAATAAGTAAGGAAATACAAAATGATTTAACTATGGGAAGATGGGGAGGTGTTTCGTGCCATAATATTATTCTAACATATATTTCTAATACATAAATGACAGCAAGAAGGCTTCAAGAAAATTATCATTTCTGTGTCCAAGCATACCTTCAAGAAAAGGGTATTCGGTATTTTAATAAATATGTTCTACAACATAAGAATGAGGTATTTTCAATAAAAGATTGGCATTATGCTGATGTTGATAAACCAACAACTTTAGATTTAATTAGAATGTTAAATAATGAAAAAATTATAAGGTTAAGAAAAGGTAAGGCTCTTTTAGAAATTCAAAAGAAATTTTATTGGTTTCCTGTTGTAAAAAAATTATTTTGGATACAGGAATAACAAGAAATCCTGATGAATATATGTATAATATTCTATGGGGTGTAAACGATTCAAGTATAGTAAGGGATGAGGAAGGAGTTGAAGAAGAGAGGGAAGAGGAGGAAAAGGAGAAGGAGGAAAAGGAGGAGAGAGAGAAGGAGGAAAGAGAGAATAGAGAGAGGGAGAATAGAGAGAGGGAGAAGAAAGAGAAGGAGGAAAAGGAGAAGAGAGAGAAGGAGGAAAGAGAGAAGAGAGAGAGGGAGGAAAGAGAGAGAATGAATAAATATCAAAATATGGAAACCAGTGAGATTCAAAAAGATTGGTGGTATTACAGAAAATAACTCAACCCACCGAGGAGGAAAACAAAGAATTGACAAGTCTATTTGCAATACTTTCGACAAGACTATTAGCATCGACAAGATATGGATTTTAATTCAAGTTTTTTCTTAAATAAATGGAGGAGAGAGTGAAGACATTTCTAAGGATTCTTTATGTTTTAAAAATTAAGATTCAAATGTGCATGTTGGAAACTAAAAAGGTTTTTGCACTCTGCAGGAATTTTTCTCATAAATAAATGAGTTATTGTCTCAAATGTAAAAGAAAACTAATACTAAAAATATTTCATATATTAAAAGTAAAAATAACAGGGTTATACAAAAAGGTATATGTTCGGTGTGTGGTTCAAAAAAATCAATTTATCTCCAAACACAAACTCGGAGGAGATATACAAAAGTTTTTATCAGGAAGTAAATTTACAACTACTGGAATACCAGGGGAATTACATCTTCCAGGGTATTCTTTCTGTGGTCCAGGCACAAACTTGGATAAAAGATTAGATGAGGCAGACAATCCTAAATCCTGGAGTAAACCAATCAATAGAGTTGATGAAGTGTGCATGAGACACGATATTGATTATGGGAATACCACAACGTTGGAAGAAAAGCATGAAGCCGATAGAGAAATGTTATATAATTTGTCTCTGATACAAAATCCAACCTTGAGAGAAAAAGTTGATAGGTTCATCGTGAAGAAGATGATTAGTGCTAAATTGAAACTTGGACTTGGAAATTCAAAAACTTATAGGCTCTAATGATGCCATTAAGACTGAAGAGCAATTAGCTGATGAATTACATAAACCAATATTCACAAAGTTTCAGAGAAGGAAAGTTTATTCCAAGGAAGTTGATTATATCTGGTCTGCTGATTTGATTGAACTCAATAATGATAAGGGGTACAAGTATGCTTTAACCGTTATTGATTTGAGGAGTAGATATGCGTGGGTTGTCCCTTTAAAAAACAAAACAGGTAATACTCTTATGTTAGCTTTTCAACAGATATTTAATAAAAGTAAGAGAAAACCTAAGAAATTGTGGACTGATGAGGGTAGAGAGTTTTATAACAAGACATTTATGAATTTTCTAAAAAATAACAGTATTACATTATACAGTACCTTTAATGAAGGGAAGGCAGTTGTTGTTGAACGTTTTAATCGTACCTTAAAAGAGAGACTATATAAAAATTCACACAACTCGGTTCACAACAATGGTCATCTTTTATTCAGGATATTGTGGATAAGTATAATGACACGATTCACACGTCAACGAATATGAAGCCATCAGAAACATTTACAAAATTAAAATATGAAAAAGAGATTAATGTCAGAAAACCTAAGTTCAAAGTTGGTGATATCGTAAGAATATATAGGTGGAAATCTCATTTTGAAAAGGGTTTTACTGAACGATGGACGAAAGAACTTTTTAAAATTGTTGATGTAATAGATACAGTTCCTTGGACTTATAAAATATATGATTTGGAAGGGGAAGAGATTTTAGGTTCATTTTATTCACAGGAATTACAAAAGACAAAACTAAGCAGATAATACACCTTTGTGGACACTAGAGGGACAAGTCCGAGGTGTATTACAGTATATAATGTGTGTCAAGGGGGACGTTCTTAGATCTGTGAACCCCAAACACAGAATCCTCAACTGAATAGTCAAGGCTTAACTTTTGTTTGTGTGTGTGTGTGTGTGTGTGCAATGGGAGCAATAGGTTGGCGCTTCACTCCCTCCTACTATACACCGTTGTGGACACTCGAGGGCCAAGTCCGAGGTGTATAACAGTATATAATGTGTGTCAAGGGGTGGACGTTCTTACATCTGTGAACCCCAAACACAGAATCCTCAACTGAATAGTCAAGGCTTAACTTTTGTTTGTTGATGTGTATGTGTGTGTGTGTCCCAACCCTCACATTCAAAATCTCAACCCCAACCCTCACATTCAAAATCTCAACCCCAACTCAATCCTCGCCCAACACAATGTCTTTTTCAAAATGAGATTTCCACCTATATATATATATATTTTTACGTTTTTTTTTTCTTCTTCCAATTCTGTCTTTTAAGGCTTTCAGGTTTGATGACGTAGAAAGAGGGAGTAAGCCTGCACTTTCTTCCCAGAACTTTCTTGATCTTGCTCCCATCAAGCACCATCCGACAAAGAACTACATCGATAGGTTTAGATCCCAAAGAGTGATAGCAACTCCAAAAGTCTCCAAAATATAAATAAATAAAATAATAATAATAATAAATAAATAAATAAATAAATAAAAGCCCCCAAAAAAGTTTCAAGTGTCCAACATAAACCCAACTTTCCAAGTCTTCAAGGTATAACCACATTCCCGTTGAGTTTCCAAGATATGTATCACATTGTGAGTTATCAATCCAGAACCCACATTTCAAGTATTCAAAGTAAAACCAACTTACAAAGTCTCTTAAGGATAACTCATTTACTGATTTTTTCAAAATTTGTGAGTCTCCAAGGTAGGACCCATATTTAGAACCATCTTGGCAGAACCCTTTTCCTGAGTCTCCAAGGTAGTTATTTAAACCATCAAGGCAGAACTCATTTACTGATTTTTTCAAAATTTGTGAGTCTCCAAGGTAGGCCCCATATTTAGAACCATCTTGGCAGAACCCTTTTCCTGAGTCTCCAAGGTAGTTATTTAAACCATCAAGGCAGAACTCATTTACTGATTTTTTCAAAATTTGTGAGTCTCCAAGGTAGGCCCCATATTTAGAACCATCTTGGCAGAACCCTTTTCCTGAGTCTCCAAGGTAGTTATTTAAACCATCAAGGCAGAACTCATTTACTGATTTTTTCAAAATTTGTGAGTCTCCAAGGTAGGCCCCATATTTAGAACCATCTTGGCAGAACCCTTTTCCTGAGTCTCCAAGGTAGTTATTTAAACCATCAAGGCAGAACTCATTTACTGATTTTTTCAAAATTTGTGAGTCTCCAAGGTAAAACTTGTATTCTGGCTCATCAAGGTATAACTTGTTCAGTGGGTATTGTCTTGATAACTCACAATGAGTACTATTGCTGTAAAACTCTTTTTCAGGATTTTGCTGGTCTCCAAGGTATAACTCTTTGGTTGGGTCATCAAGGACGAACTCGTTCTGTGGGTCTTGGTCGCTCATAAGGTCTTCAACCAAGCCAACAATTTCGCCCCAAGTTGTAGCAAAAGCAGTATTTTCATTTCGTATTTCAGACACAATTTCCTGTGAGAGAAAATAATAATGTATTAATTAAGTTATTTAATTATTAAATGAGTATGCTTCAATCAAAGTTTGAAAATAGGAAAATAAAAAATCTTACCTCAATAGATAAGAGGTTTGAATCCAGTTCATCAACTTGAAGGTTTAGTTCCATACAAGACAGAGAGTTCCAAGGAACACCAAAGTCATCCCACTCAAGGTCTTGGTCGCTCATAAGGTCTGCAACCAAGCCAACAATTTCCCCCAAGTTGTAGCAAAAGCAGTATTTTCATTTCGTATTTCAGACACAATTTCCTGTGAGAGAAAATAATAATGTATTAATTAAGTTATTTAATTATTAAATGAGTATGCTTCAATCAAAGTTTGAAAATAGGAAAATAAAAAATCTTACCTCAATAGATAAGAGGTTTGAATCCAGTTCATCAACTTGAAGGTTTAGTTCCATAGAAGACAGACAGTTCGAGACAAGCACACAGAACACCATTGCCAGCAAAAACAAATGTTTAAAATGGAGCCTGGGTTTGAAGCTTTTATAGAGAAAGACTGGTGGGTGTGGTTTCCTTTGGAAATTCCCTGGGCAAGCCTAGGCAAGCCTTCATTGGGAAATTTTTCAAAACCATAACATCCTGTAATTTTCTAGTGATTTCTTTGTGAGTCAGAGATGAACTGGAAATGATGTAAGAGTGGGCGGGGCTTAGCAAAAGTAGGCGGAGCTTAGGAAAAGTGGTCGTGGCTTAGAAAAATACCTTATGAAAAGTGGGCGGAGCTTAGCAAAAGTGGGCGGGGCTTAGGAAAAGTGGGCGTGGCTTAGAAAAATACCTCATGAAAAGTAGGCGGAGCTTAGCAAAAGTGGGCGGGGCTTAGGAAAAGTGGGCGTGGCTTAGAAAAATACCTTATGAAAAGTGGGCGAAGCTTAGCAAAAGTGGGCGGGGCTTAGAAAAAATGGGCGGGGCTTAAATAAAAGTGGGCGGGGCTTATTGAATACCTTGTGGAAAGTGGGCGGGGCTTAACAAAAGTGGGCGGGGCTTAAAGAAAAGTGGGCGGGGCTTAACAAAAAATAACCTGTGGCTCAGGAGGTGGTCAAACAAGAGCATTAAGAGAAGTTTATCATTTCGTAATGGCACAAATGGGGTATCTTAAAAAATATAAAGATTCAAATGTTTTGTTTGTCAATATTTTAGATGGGGATTATTGTGCAAAGAAAATTAAACTATTGAAGGAATTTGAGAATGAACAAATCTTTATAGGTTCAATGAGTGAGCTGTTCAACCCCCAGGTGTTCAATTCAATGAGGTTCAACCTCCAAGTTAAAAGGGGAGACAAATAAATATACCTTGGGATAAAAAGGGGGTTTATTTTTAGGGAAAAAAATATGAATCGCTGAAAATCCCCCATTCATTTACATGGGGAAAAGTGAGCCAGAATCAGTATTCTTACCCTACTATGGGCCATCACTTTCTCCACTATACACAGCAATTAAATACCTCTGTAATTATTACAGTCAGATTTATCTCCTTTGTTCTTGTACAGGGTGATGATTTTGGCATCCTTCCACTTTTGGGGAACCTCTCCAGCTTTCCAACCTGAAAGTACAAGTTGGTGTACTCTGTAAAGTAGACCAGTTACTCCATGTTTATGAATCTCGGCAGGGATCCCATCTTTGCCTGTGGCTTTTTCACATTCGAGGGTATCAACAGCTAAATGAACCTCCTCATAGGATGGTAACACATCAAGATTCAATTTTGTTCAGTGTTGAATGAAGCCAAGAGCCTCTCAACTGATTTTATTTTCACATGAATGCAGTTTGAGGTAATGCTCGGTCCAATGTTCCATTATATCTTCATCAGATGTTAAAGACTTTCCTGCTAAATTAGAGATGGTGGAAGTTCATTTTTTTGATCGACCAATTGCTTATTTGAGCAATTTATTGATAATTATTAATAATTTATAATATTGTTACGGCCACGAGTACCGAGTGTATTATGAGGGGGTTAATCCTCGTTTCTCCTCGGAAGAGCCGGACCTGGGGCCACCGCTCACAATTAACTTTGTGGTATGGTGGGTTGCTTTACAACCATGAACACCAATCAGTTAGCCACGAGTTCCAGTGTCCACTATCATATTTGCCATTACCTCGAGTCACGTAACTTCATGAACGGGGAGCATGCCCTCGGCAATGCACCAATCTTATCTTGATTAGATCTTAATTAGGGTGGCCGAGCGTTTACAGCTGGAGCATGCCAACTATGACAGGTTAATTACTTTGGGAATTACCTCCCAGTCTATCAGTTCTGTATCAATGGAAAGAAAAGACAAGCACGGATAGGTTGGAAAGTCTACAAGGAATTTATTTTAAATAAACTAAATAACTTTTTATTTCTTTGTGGTGAAAATAGGTGAATTCAAATCAATCAGAACCAGCAGGAACGGTCCAACCGTCACCCACCACCAGGAGCTATCGGGAGCTGTAACCAACGGACAGCTGTAAGAAGCTGCAAGAAGCTGTGAGGAGCTGTAGCCAGCTGTCACCAACTCACCAACTGTCAGTCAGGAATTGTCACTGACTGACTGGAGCTGCAAGGAACTGTCACCCAGCTGTCACCATCTGTCAGGAAAGTGGTCCCCCTGTCCTTTTTATAGGCGCCAAGTGTGGGCGGAGCCTCAAGCAGACCAGCCAAATCCATCTTGTCTGTTGGTGCGTCGTTGCACACGACCAACCGTCAACCTCGCAATCATTCCTTCCTTACAAGAGCGAGATGCAACGCCAAATCAGCACAGGCCTGGCTTATAATGCCATGTTTTGGGTGCTGGACGAATGGCAGAAAGCAGCCATTTGTCAGAATTACCGAGCAAAAACATGAAGTGCTCACAAAATGTCAACAATAACCATCACCTCTCCAATCAGCCTGACATGAACAAGAATCAGCCAGAATCCATAGAGCCGCCAAACGGGGCATCAAACGTCGATGAAAAAAGGTGGATATCAAACGTCGACGAAGGAGAGGTGGGTGTCGAACATCATTTAAAGAGACGTGGGTGAGGTAAGTGATCCACATCCATATTTGACCATCAGAATAACTGCTCAGAAAAACCCCACGGTGTGCTTAATCAAATGTCCTGTAAGTCCAAAGTGTAAATAAATCGTCCACCTCCAAGACAATGTGTCCCGATGGAAAGGGGGTAGAACGAGCCTCCGTTGGGCTAATTGCTATCTCTCACGTGCATGAACGTGTCGTAAAGAGGAAAAGGCCATCCCATAAGAAAGGGAATCTGTTCTATACCCTTCTCCAATGCATCAAAGTTAGAATCCCACCAGACAAGGGGATGGGTCTATCCTGGACATGCATTTCTGGAAATAACTGTCTGAGGCCCTGAATGTTTTTTGCATTAGTCAGATCCGATTCTGAAATCCATAACAATATAATTTATAATTGCTTATTCATCAGGGGCAGCAGAGCTGTGGCACTTTCTCTGAACCAGTCTGGGTCTTTTCTGCAACGCAAACCCAAAACCGAATTAGTTGTTTCATAGATGGTATCTCGAGTCTGTGTCCCGAGGGTTTCTGGAGCTAAGTAATCAGTAGTAGGTCGGTTGTCCATGGCAGATGTGGGTTTTTTCTTGGAGGTGTTGCTGGGTCAAAGGATGTTGTATATTGGTAACGTTGAGCCTTGGATGGGCCAGATGTATTTTCTTGAGTTTATGCTTACAACAAACCAAGGCATGGTCAATGTTGTAGGATGCACTGTGCATTGCCCAATATTGGAAGATTTGTTATATATCTTGCTACCTTACGAGCACATGGTCAACTGTTGTCACGATACATTTAAAAGATCAAGCCAATAAACCCATAACAAAAGGGACTCCCACATTCTACCCTCTACCTTCTCCCATCTCCCCTTGCCTTTCTTATTTGAGAATAAATGAAAAGAACATTGAGGTGAGCTGGCAAACTGTATTATGTAGTTGTAAATATTGAGTCGTACGCACCTCATCACTGAAATAGTGACCATGAACCGTTGTCACAACATTACTTGCTGCAAGAGTTCTGATTAAAAGAGGGTGTATGCCATGTATCCACACTGAGGAAACACTTACACAGTTTAAAACGATTTTGCTGCTGGGAAATAGCTATTACAGTTAAAAAGGTACTTCTGGTAAAAAGATACTTGATGGGATACCATTTTATGATTGATGGCCAATTAACTGCAATTGCTTTCAAGGATCAATTCCCTTCCCAATGGGTGAGCTAGCATTTTTCCTCCATTTATTTTCTCCACGAGAACATGGCTCATGGAAGAACAATGTTAAATTGACAGTGGGGTATTTGGGGAACAATTGGGTACAACCAGCAATGGAATGAAATGAACAGGAAAGGAAGAGACAGAGGACAAAAGGAAAGACTGAAATCAGCAAGGAAGAAGGATGGGTTAGGAATGGTTAATGAGGGTAATCAGGATTATTGGTCAGGATGGGGAGTTACACTTCTTCTTCTCCTTACATATGGCAGCTTGGCTGCCAGGTAGCTATCGCATTGTTGGGGCACAACTATACCGCTGATGCTGTGCCCCTATACCAGTACACTGGTACTCATTTCGCCAACCTCAGATGAATGACAGGCTGAGTCAACCCCACCAGGTGTTAATTTATCGGTTAACAGGGCTCAAACTCAGGACACTAAGATCCTCAGCCAGCCACCCTAACTGCTAAGCCAACACTCAGCTTGGAAATGACACACAATGGTGGTACACTGCCTACTTGAAGCCCTGGAGGAAAGAATGGCAAAGAATGGCCTCTGGAAGGCAGTTCCGTAGAAGGTAGAAGTGAGGATCAAGAGTTGAAGGGTGAAGAAAGCTTGAATTTTGGAAGTTTAACCAGGAGAGGGATAGTGGTAGAATGAGAGCATCCAAGAGTTTCTGGGGATGGTCGGAAGATTGAGAAAGGAGAGGGAACAATATCAGAGAAGAGGCGGCAGAAAATAAAGAGATCACTGACCTGTCTGTGATGTGAAAGCAACAGATGTGTGCTTCAACCCCATTGTGGGATATTGCAATAATGTTGAAATCTTTAGATTCAACAGAATCCATGAGAGACATGTGATGATTGCCAGCCCATGGGGACAGGAGTACTCCATTGAACTACGGACAAAGGACTTGTAGACTGGGATTACGTTTGATCGTCCAAGGAATGACTTGGATCGATGAAGGATGCCCAGTCTATGGCTGGCTTTGGAGGCCAGCTTAGCGGATTGGTCAGCCCAGGAGAGGTCAGAGCTGAAGGTGAGGCCGAGAAACTGAAGAGACCGAATCTCTTCCAGTGGATGACCATGCAAATAGACAGGTTGGTTAATTTAATGAAATGGGTTTGTTTAATGATCCTTCCATGTTGACATTTTCCAGGATTGAAGCACATGTTCCATGTATCACATCATCATATAATCAATTCCAGATCAGCAGAGTGATAAAGATGCAGTGGGCCTGGTGGTTGGATGTGGTACTGTACGACACAATGTGGAGTAAATTGCAAAAAGGAAGAGAGGGTTTTCCAGATCATTGGAGAGGTCAATCAAAAAGATGAGGAACAAGACTAAAAACCAGGTCACTCTACCCTGGATATGCTGCTTCTGCTCTCCCATCAATGGATGGAGGTCCTCAATGCCAGACAGGAAATCTGAGCCGTATCCCTGGACATATCACGTGCTTTTGACACAGTCTGGCACCCTGCCCTACTCATCAAACTCTCTTCCCATGGTATTCAAGGCCATCTCCACTCATGGCTCGCAGACTTCCTCTCCTGTCGCAGTCAACGTGTGGCCTGTGCAGGCTGGAGTTCCTCGAGGTAGCATTCTGGGCCCTGTTCTTTTTCTGGTTTTCATCAATGATCTCTCAGACTCTCTGGAAAATCCTCTATTTCTCTTTGCTGATAACTCCACCCTCTGCCTTACCATCTGTCATCCCTCAGACCGGCAAGCAGCAGCTTCTTCGCTCACTGCAGATCTGGATAAAATCACAAACTGGTCCAACACGTGGAACATGTCTTTCAATCTGGACAAATCTCACACTCTCACTATGTCTCTTCGAAACGACCGTTTAGAAAACCCCCCATCCACTTTGTCAACAATCTTCTGGAAGAAGTCTTTTCTTTCAAGCTTCTGGGTCTCACTATCTGCCATGACCTTTCCTGGGAAAGTCACATTTCCAACCTCGCCTCCAAAGCCAGTCGCCGACTGGGAATCCTCCATCGTGCAAAGTCCTTCCTCGGCCCTCCTGAGCTCCTGACCACTGACAAAGCTTTTGTCCGTAGCCTGATGGAGTACTGCTCTCCTCTCTGGATTGGTGCTCCTGCCTCCCACCTTTCTCAGCTTCACGCTGTCGAAACCAGGGCATTTAAGATCATCGGCATCTCCCGCAATGAAGCTGAGTCTTTGGGCCTCTCACTCAATCACCGCAGGTTGGTCGGTGGTCTTTCTGTCTTCTACCGACTCCTCTCCAGCCTTGCCCCCCTGCTCTCTCTCTGCGATTTGTCCCCACCACATTTCCACAGGGCGCTCAAGGTCCGCCAACAACCCCCTTCTGGTAAAACTACCAAAATCACGAATCACTGCTCATCTTCACTCTTTCATTCCTCTTTTTTCCCGCCTTTGGAATAAACTTCCTCACTCTATTCTTTCCCATTCTTCCCTCCAGGCTTTCAAAACAGCTGTTCACCACCACCTCTTATCTTCCCCCATCCAAATCCTCGATCTTTTCTACCCCCGATAATCCACCCAAGCCCACTTCCTTCAATTCTCCTGCTTTCCTTCCTGAAAGTCCCTGTAATGTCCATCTTCTCTTCGCCATGTTCCCCGTCCCATCCCCATCCCTCTCCCTTCCACAGTTCACCTAATGTGTCTGTTCCCCACTGTTTTGTCCCTTCCACTTCCGCCCCTCTTATCTCATGCCTCTTTGCTGTGAGTTGTGTTTTAGCTCTCATACGAGCCTCGACCAAGGTATACAAAAAAAAAAGACTGGGAACTGCTCAACACACTGCCTTGAGGGGAGGAGAGGGTTCCATTGATAGTTACATGCTGACAACCTGAGTGGAGGAAGTCAGAAATCCAGGAATGAAGGTGAGCTTGTACACCACAGGCAAAGACTTGGAAGCAAAGTAGGATGCCAGATTTTGTTGAATGCAAATATATGTCCAAGGAGATGGTTCTGACTTGTTCTGACTTTCCCTCCCCCCCACCAAAAAAAAAAAATCACGAACTCATTCTGCCTGTACTTCCTCCACTTCATTCTTTATCCCTTCCTTTTATACCTCCAAAATGAATTTTTATTGAATGAAATGCTTCTTCCTTTATAAGTTTTTAAATACATTTTAAAATGCTTCACTTTTCTTATACAGTAGACCAGGTGTAAGTCGGCAGCGTGTAACTCGTCACTTCGCCTAAGTCGGCAGCGTCAAAAAGTCCCGAATTTATCTCATGTTAAATCCCTTTGAATAAAGGGTCATCCCTCTGTAAGTCGTCATCTCTAAGTCGTCACTTCATCTAAGTCGTCAGATGTTGTCCATTTCCACGTAATGGAAACTCAAGTAAATTACCACTCCAAACTCGTCACACGGAATTGCTTGCTGCCTCGTGAGAAGCCCGATTTCATGGAATCGTGATGCTCACTCATTGGTTTACACAGCCAGTGATAGGCTATTTATAACTGCGTACACACGTTGATCGCACTGCAGGCAGGACAATGGCGACTAAGCGTAAGCTTACAACTAAAACCTACCAAGAAAAATATGACATTACCCAGTTTTGTGAGGCAAATCCACTGATGAAGAAAACAGACATAGCTGATAAGTTGGACATCAAACGGCAGACAAAGAACGATATCTTGAAGAATAAGGGCAAGATATTTGGACAAGTGGAGAAGATCGTGAGGCCGGTGGGAAGTGTGAAATGCGTGAAATGTGTGTCCTTTGAAGATGTCGATGACGCGCTCATCATCTGGTTTTGGCAAATGTCGGCTCAGCCAAATATTCGGTTTCGGCCGATTCGGCCAAATATTCGGCCGATACTGTCTTTCGGTGGAGGATTGCCCAGCCAACATCATGGAATACAATGACTAGTTTGAGTCCTTTCTCATGCACCAGATGCCCAAGAGTTTGAGGCATTCAAACATAACAGATTACTTCGCGAAGAAGTAAAGGATCGATCGAGCTTAGTGTTGAAGTCCGATCATGGTTTTATCTTGGCTTGTTTTGTACATTACCACACTCACTTACACATAGGCATTGAGTGGTAATCATCACCACGATGACTGTGTGGCATGTAATTTGTCACCATACCATCACCGATGGTACACGAGTTGTCTTACAGAGTTGTTCATTATCTTTACTTTTGATAAACTGATTCATGAATTCCATCTTTGCTTGATCACTTTCCAACTCACCAACTCACCCCCACCTATGCCCCAAGGATTGTGTTTTCCTTTTGGTACAATAGCCGGCTCTCACACATATGTGTCCAGGCCACACACGACTTCATCCTTCACCCCACAGTCATCATGAATGTTCTTATATGCGCAAGTCGTCACATTTCTAAGTCGTCACTTTTTTCTCGGTCCCGATGGTGACGACTTACGCCTAGTCTACTGTATCTCCATCAGGAACACTTCACTGTAATTCTCCATCCTGATATGATCCTCTTATTCTTCTTCTACTTCATATAATTATTTTGCACTCCCAAATGCTTTGTCCATCAACTCTCCCCCTATACCAACAGCACCACTTTCCTCCGTGCCATCAACAATCATCCTTTACACCCCTCCAATGATGTCTGCCTACGTATATCAAGATTTGGAATCTTGGGAAGTCCAAAGACTTCCCTTCACATCCATCAATGATGCCAATCTCAGCATATCAGCACACTCCCCAACATCTAAATGCCCACGTCCTTCCATTCCCACCCATTCTATGTGTCCTCATCTTCAGAATCCCAACACTTAATGTCTCCTCTTTCTGCATCCTGTCAAGCAACCCCATCAAAGCCACCTCCACACCCTACCCCATTCAATCTGCATCCTCCAGCCATCTTCGACCTTTCCCTGGCCCCTCCCATCTCTCTCCCCATTCCAATCTTCCCCTTCTCAGCTTGTTCCTCCCAATTTCAGCACCCTCGCAGCTTCCCCCTCATCCCATCCATTCTGAGCTTCCCCCTCAACCCTCTCCTCCCAGCTTCTCCCCACCCTTCCAGCACCCTTCCCACCCCTCCTCCGAGCTTCCGCCCCCATTCCATGCCCTCCCCATCCTGCACCATCACCCCTGCCTCCACACCCCCTCCCAGATTCCCAACCCACACACTCAGTTTCCCCTACACCCTGTCTCCTCTGAGCTTCACCATAGCACACCCCCATTCCCAGATCCTTTCCACATTCCTGTACTCTTTTGCAGTCTGTTGAGCATGAACAGCACCTCCTTGCCTGTCCCTAACTGTGTGGACCTCAACCATCCATGGCCTCTGCTCCCACTTGACAGATCTCTCAATCCAGGCCACTGCTGAGAAGTTAGACATCATCTGTTTAAAAGAATCCTTCTCCAGGACATTCTTGACTCCTTAGTGTCCCTCACTGGCAATTGTCTACTCCAATTGGATGGGCCTGAACCCCATCCTGGTAGCGGAGTTGCACTTTATATCAAGAACTCTCTTTCTCACTGTCCGTATACTGACTATACATCCCCAAACCCCAGGAGTATGTTTGAATGCAACTTCCTCTCCTCTCCCATGTCTTGTTTGTCTGTGTTGTACCATCCTCAAAACAGTGACGAATCCCTATCCATATATCCATATCTCTATTTCTCTCAGACACACACACACACACACACACACACACACACACACACACACACACACACACACACACACACACACACACACACACACACACACACACACACACACTTTTATCCACTCATCCCAACTCCATGTTTATCATACGAGTTAATTTCAATGTCAATATGCTAATTGGCTGGGTGTTGGTACCTCTCTCACCAGCCATGGGACTTCAGCTTCTCTGTTCTTGTGTATGACAGCTTGGCTGCTGGGTAGCTGTCATTTTTTGGAGCACAGTTGTGCCACTGATGCTGAGTACCAGTACACTGGTGCTCATTTCGCCGACCTCGGAAGGATGACAGGCTGAGTCGACCCCACCAGGTGTTAATTCAGCAGCCAACGGGGCTCAAACTCAGGACACTAGGATCCCAAGCCACCACCCTCACCACAAAGCCAAGACCAGGCTGGCACTTCAGCAAAGGACTTCCAAGGATCCAAGCAAATGACTCAATCTGTGAACCTTCCAAACTAGATTTCTCCCAATTGCAAATCCTCCTTTCTGGATTTGGTACTGACAAACTTCCAGGCAAATGCCTCCTGCTCTTCTTCTGTTCCAATTAGTTCATATGATCATTTGCTTGTGAGAAAACATCTCTCTGGCTCTTCCCAGAGAGCTGCCTCTGTTTCAGTGAGTCTAGCAGTTCACTCAGGCTGGCAGAGACTGCAAGCAGGCATTTCACTTCAGGACTGGTCCCCCATATATACCACCACTGATGTAAATTTTGCCTGGGAATACTTCCACAGAAGCCTGCTTTCTCTTCTGCACAGATCTATCCCATCTTGGATTCAGTTATCAGACCTTACACCCGTCCCATCGTCTTACAACCCATTGTACACTGAATCCTGTGATGAGGCAATTGCTCTGAAACAACTTGCCTTCTCTTCCATCCATTCATTGGGACCATACTCTTTGCAGAGCGTTAGTGCTGCCAAAGCAGTCTCCTTGGCTATTGGGCACAATCCTGGATATGTCACCACTCCGACACAGTTTACCAGCAAGCTGGCACTCATTTTGCTGACCTCGGAAGGATGACAGGCCGAGTTAACCCCACCTGGTATTAATTCAAAAGCTAAGCGGGATTTGAACTCAGGACCCTTGAATCCAAAGCCCACCACCCTAACCATTAAGCCAGCACCAGGCATACCATTGAGAGATAGGGCTAAAAACAATATATAGCATGGTATTTCAAAAATGTATTGGGCCCAATATGTTCTCGTGGATCAGGCATTGCGTGACGGAGGTATGTGCTCTACTGAGTGCTCTTTGTCATGGTAAGAGTCTGCCATGAAGTTCTCGATAGAGAGATACAACTGCAACCAGCCACCACTATTCTTGAAGAATTTAAACAGAAGAGAAAATTTAGCTTCATGATGAACCTTGTGTTGTATTCCTGGATTTTCTAAAATTATTCGAGGCTTTGCAGTGATTAAATATTTCACTCAATTGGGTACAGCTAAATCAAAAACAGTGAGCTACTTCGAAACAAATGTCACACAAGAAGCCTCCTCGTATAAAAGCAAAGAACATCAGCAGGATACCTGCAAGTGAGGAGTTGTGCAACAGAGAAAGCAAGCATTTGTAAAAGCATTCCAAGGAGGAAAATATATTGTCGTGTCCAGGTGGTTTAAACCCTATCTGGACAGATGGCAAAGCTTCTCCCTTGAAGGCTACAACCGAGAGTCAGAAATTAATGCGTGCGCATTAATGGGGAATAATGGCGGAGAGGTGATCCACCCAGGAGGAAGCACAGCACAGGGGTGCTGCACCATGACAGCACACGGCTGCAGTTTCTTAAAAGGAATACATTTAATGAAAATAAATGAATATTTACAATGGACAATAATTCAAGAAGGTAATGATAATAATAATAATAATAAAGTAACTAAATCCCACAGTCAAGGCGACTCCCACATAGACTCAAATACAGACAAAGGGAACACAAAATGAAAAAAAAAACCTTCCCTTTTAACTATTTCTGAAATTAGCTTGGCCCAGAGCTGATCCTTGTGGAACTGGAATTGAGGCGCTTCTCTCGTAGCGGGATGAATGGGGATGAATGCCTCCTACTCGTCCACAGACCAAGCAACTCTACACGATGATATATTCCTGATTAGATTCTTTCATCTACCCCCACAATCGTAACAATATGAAGTGCAGAGAAGAAGATAGATTCGTCCTTGAGCGCACTTGCAGTTTTTATATCAATGGCGAGGGAGGATAAAAAAACAATATTTTTTGCAAATGTAACATCTAGAAAGCTCATAATATTTTTCCAGTATTTTCCTACATTCTTGCAAGTCTCTGAAAGGGTAATTTGCTTCCTGTTATTAACACTTGTGCTCTTCACCTTTAAATAAAGCATTAGTTACGCATCAGGTACGGTCCAGCTTTGAATATGAGAATCATAACTTTTTAAACCAAACGAATACCCAGGAATTCAGTTTTACATCATAAATGCCATGCTTTTGCCAGCTGCAGTGAAACAATGATTTATTGCATGTCCTTCTGATCACACACGACTTGAGAACACCTGTGCTGAACATCGAACCCAAGAGGTGAATTAATGGTGCTGGTATGGGAAAACCAGGTGCAAGCTGGCGTTCCCATACCAGGCTGAGTAAGGAAAAATGAACGAAGTGTCACTAATCTGCGGTCCCCATTTTTTTTTGAAGACCCCAATATCGAATGGCAGTAAGTGTGACAACGGATCATTATCATCGCATGCTGAAGACGACTATAGAAAAGGGTTTGAAATAATAAAAATCTGCAATTTCAACAGGATGGAGCGACATCCCACACCTAAATGAATGTCTCGCTTGGCTGAGGGAGAAATTTCCTAATCACCTTATCAGTCACATAACTGAATTTCCATGCCACCCACCCCCTCCCCAATGTGATCTGGGGACCGGCAGTTCTAAATGAAGCTTCCTGATTGGTGCGCTCTCATTGTCGTGCAGTTCTTATTGGTCGAGCCCATGCTCCGGCAGTGGGGTCGATGACGATTTCACTCCATAAATGGTGCTTTGTTCAGACTGCGCTATTTTATGCTTGATGTGCTTGATGTTATCCAGCACGACCTGGTAATGTTCATTGTGGCTTTGATTTGTATGGTGGTTTTGTCATGTTGTACGTGATGCTGTGTGTGATGATTGCATATTACAAGACATGTAGGGATGTGCTGCAGAGGTGCGGAGAGAGAGATTGAGAGATATCGAGAGAGGGAGATAAAATTAGAGGGAAAGACAGAGATGGTTTAGATGGAGGAGAAACACAAAGGGGTTCAAATCTTTATTCACAAAACACAACACATTCCCCTTTCCACCGATTCAAGGGGAGAGGTATCTGAGCTCGACACAATTACTGATGATATAACTTTGCACAACAAATGCAGAAAGTGCATCAGCCCACACCCCCATCCCAATCCGCAAGCAGAACCAAAACACGGTCTTTTAATAACCCGGAGATACTAGGACATGCACAGATATTTGTGCATACGCATAATTACAAAACCAGATTAAAAAAAAAAAAAATCATGACCAGGAATCAGTGGGAATCCAATGATGAGTAATATTGCCACATACTGACAACCAAAAGATGTGTGCATGCTTACACACGTGACTGTAAGTTGATCGCAATAAATGGCCATGTGTGATGAGATGTGACCCTTGGCTTGAGAAAGCTTTCGGACCACAGTCGAAATGTCACCTGAGGAGGACTCTTTCCTGATTTTTTACAAAATTGGGGAGTAGAGTTTACTCGGACTTTGTTCGATCGACTGATTGGCTGGACTGTGTAGCTGAACGATGTATTGTCCCAACTGCATCAATTTCATGCTAAGAATATATGTGTGTGTGTATATATATATATATATATATATATATATATATATATATATATATATATATATATATATATATATATATATATATATATATATATATATATATATATATATATATATATATATATATATATATATATATATATATATATATATATATTGTTGCGGCCATGGAAATTGGCACTACACCATGTAGGTCCTAAGGTCAGTTATACCGATAAGTATATGTGTAGTTAAATTTCCCCACCGTTGTTTAAAGGGAATTTCGGTGTTCACAGGGCTGTGATCCTTTGAGTTAGCTGTTTTTCTTTTCTCTATCATTATTTTGGACCAAGCATCCCCCAACAATCAGATCGCGACCACCAACACCATCCCCAAACCACCACAGCAAACGCCCACCACCTTCGCCTTTCTCCCTCCACAACCATCAACAAACACCACCCGCAAACAAGAAGTCGCCTTCGTCCCAGAGTCAACACTGAAGTCGCGCTGTCCAAAGCCCGTTCGGTGATTTTTACCACGTCCAGACATGATTTGAACAGAGAAATAGAACACGTTACCGAACATCGTGCCATTGGTCGTGAATGGGATCCTTTTGAAGGAGAAATCGGATCAGGAATCATACACGCCCACTTTTCATCCTTCCAATGGCTGAGCATCAGGTGATGTAGGCCTGCCTCCAAACCCGATGTGATCCTCAAATTTGCATATGAACTCCTTCACGGACGGACTCGATGCATTACACGCATCGGGTCAGCGGGACAGAAGCCCCGGCGAAACCCGCATACACACATCGGATGGTCGGGTGAAACGAAGCCGCGTGGCGGACGGACTCGATGCATTACACGCATCGGTTCGGCGGGACAGAAGCCCCGGCGAAACCCGCATACACACATCGTCTGGTCGGGCGAAACGAAGCCGCGTGGCGGACGGACTCGATGCATTACTTGCATCGGTTCGGCGGGACAGAAGCCCCGGTGAAACCCTCATACACACATCGGCTGGTCGGGTGAAACGAAGCCGCGTGCTGGACGGACTCGATGCTTTACACGCATCAGTTCGGCGGGACAGAAGCCCCAGCGAAACCCACATGCACTTATCGACTGGTCGGGCGAAACGAAGCCGCGTGGCGGACGGACTCGATGCATTACACCCATCAGCTCATCGGGACGAAGCCCCGAAACACGCACACACACACACGTCAGCTGGTCGGGCGGGATGAAGCCGCATGGGCGGATGGAGCTTGGTGCATTACACGCATCAGCTCGAAGGGGTAAAGCTGAGCTGACAGGGCGAGGCTTTGGTGATTTCAACGACGTACGCTTTGCCGGGTCATCGGTCATGCTGACAGGGCGAAGCTTTGGTGATTCCTACCACGTCGGCTTTGCCGGGGTCAGGGGTCACGCTGACAGGGCGAGGCCCTGGTGATTTCAACCAGGTACGCTTTCCAGAGGTCAAAGGTCATAGGTCGGGGGTTGGATTTTTCCACTCCCCCGGCCTATATAAGGGCGAGCACAACAGAGCTGGCAGCAGACGGGGGCAGACGGGGGACGGTCGATGGAGAGGAAGCATCTTCGGAACGAAGCTCAGGTCGAAGTTGAGGGTCGAGGAGGACGAGTTGCTGAGTGGAGCAGGGACGCGGAGAAGGGCTCAGAGGCAAGCCAGAGGGCTGAGTGGGGACCACCGCCGGATAGGGCGTTATGGAGAGGGCGTTGTGGAGGCCACAGCCAGCAGGAGTTTTGCCGGAGCCAGTGTGGTCCAGAGGGCCAACTCACTGAAGGGAGCGGCAGCAGTTCCCCTCTCCCAAACCGAGCTTTGCACTGAGAGAGCGCCGATAACCCCCGTCTCGCCAGGAGTGCATCGACATTGCTAAAAGAGCCTCAACAACCCTCCCCATACCGGGCATCAACAACCCTCCCCATACCAGGCATCAACAATCCCCCCCAGCCCGTCCACGCTGAGAGAGGGCCAGTAACCCCGTCCGTTCCCCTCCCCAACCGTGGTGCCGAATATGAAACACGTGCCTGCGCGGAGAACGCCGGAGAGAGCTCACTGGCCATGCCAGGGGCACGAAGTCAGGCGCGGCTACGCTGACATTGCGGCTTGCCCGCCATCGCGCCAGGAGGGCGTGGGTAAGACCCCTCGGTCTCGTGGACCTGGCCGCTCATCCAGGTTCCACGTACATTTGGTCCATGGACCTGTCTGCCACCCTTGTCTTTGAGGGTGGCTTTTCTTTGCTTTTGTGTAAGTGCATGTGGTGGAGCCATCTTGTAAAGTAAACCTGTTTAAGTAAATGTGTGAATAAATATTCGGTTGTAACTCTTCAATTGCTTTCACTGTGTTACTGTTCTTATGTGCATGATTTACTGTATGGCTGTAAATACGTGCCTTGTCTGAGTGAAATAAATGTGCTTGTTGAACTGTTCCCCATTTCGTTGCGTCCTTTCCCTTGTTTGAAAGTTGCATCTTGCATCATGGAAGAAATTGGTAGAAGGGTGTAAGCACCCAGTAAATAGAATCACATCCGTCGGGGTCGGCGATAACACCGCTCGGTTATTACTGAAGCACGGAACGGACCGCTTAAACGGTTCGTGTCCTAGGCCGGCCAGCGGCGAGGTACGATCGCCCGGTTAACGACTCGCGTAAGTAATTAGGTAGGTCGAGTTTGGCGAACAACCCTATCCTGCGCGTTTGGCCAAATGGCACGATTGTGGTGAGGTCGAAAGACCCACCCGTGACTAGCTCGCGGCGTTGTTCCGGGAGGGTCATGACTGAATTGTCTGTTTTGGTGGGCGACGCGGTCATGATTCGAGTTACGTGGCCGATCACACGCCGGGCGGACCGAAATTCGAAACAATATATATATATATATATATATATATATATATATATATATATATATATATATATATATATATATATATATATATATATATATATATATATATATATGTTTCCAACCACTGACTAACTGATATTACAATGATCAGTGCCTTCAAGATAACGGAGAAAGCTGAAATTTTGCGTGCTGATGGAAATCGAAGCCCAAAAAAAAAAATCACAGAATCGTCTGACAACATCCATAAATAACAAGCTCAAATGTGCTAAGGTCCTCGTCCTCTTAATGATTACGTCATAAAAAACGAATATGACGTCATTGTGATTTATCAGGTTTGTGATAAATTATCTGTGCTGATGCCCGGCTTGATTCCCATAACTAAAATTCAAACAGCTTGCCTAGTTTCGGAGATAATGGTGTAGGCGATTTCCATTAGTGGCGATCTTATGACATCAACTTTTTTTCTCGGAAGAATTTCCAAATCGGAGATGGTTACTGCATGCGCGTGGGCTTTCTGCATATACATGGCAAGTTTCACGAAGATCCGATGGAAACTCTGGTTTGTGAAACAAAAAAGTCAAAAAATAGGAATGACGTCATAAAAAATGATATGACGTCATAGTGTTGTATCATATGCGCGGTAATTCATCTCTGCTAATTCCCTGTTCGATTCCCACAAACAGAATTCAAAAAGCTTGCCTAATTTCGGAGATAATTTTTTAGGCGATTTTCAATAGCAGAGATATTTTGACGTCATAACATTTTTCTAGGAGGAATTTTCAAAATCGGAGATGGTCAGTGTCTGCGCATGGTCTTTCTACATATATATGCCAAGTTTCAGGAAGTTTCGATGAAAACTGTAGAATGTGAAATAAAAAAGTCCACAAGAAGATGATGAAGACCAACAACGTGAGTAAGACTAAGAGATCCTCAACGAGGATCTAAAAATATAAATGAATGAAAACAAAATACAGGTGAGTGGCCCGAAACAATGAGGAAGGTGTGTGTGTGCGTGTGAGTGTGAGTGTGAGTGTGAGAGTGTGTGTGTGTGTGTGTGTGTGTGTGTGTGTGTGTGTGTGTGTGTGTGTGTGTGTGTGTGTGTGTGTGTGTGTGTGTGTGTGTGTGTGTGTGTGTGTGTGTGTGTGTGTGTGTGTGTGTGTGAGTGCGTGTGTGTATATATTTTACCAATGAGTGGTTGTGCACTGAATAGATGAGTATCCAGATCCGGATCCGCACCCTCACCAAAATCAAATCAATTCGTCCTCGTCACACACCAATCCTGTCCACCAAGGTTCATCCAAATCTGTCCACAACATTTTGGGAGATCGCGTTATATATATATATATATATATATATATATATATATATATATATATATATATATATATATATATATATATATATATATATATATATATATATATATATATATATATATATATATATATATATATATATATTGTTTTTAGGTCCATCTCTCAGTGGGGAAATGCAGCTTTTTTCACACAGGTGTAATAGCACGTGCACAGAGTGGGATTTACATTAATTTTCATGACATCACTTCCGTTCATTTGAGGAAATCGTTAACGTTAATGGAGTGGCAATAGTGAAGGAAGTTGAACCAAGTGCTGGAGCAACACATTGCCTCATTCATGGAGAGGTATTGGCAGCCAATCAATTGTCTCCAGAGTTTAATTATGTCCTTATTTTCGTCATTAAAATTGTGAATTTTGTGAAAGCCAATGCACTCAATTTTTGCATATTTGCGATGTGTGAATAAATGTATGCTGACTACAACCACCTTATTTTACATGCTGAAGTGTGGTGGCTGTCCCATGGTAAAGTACTAAACCGAGTGTATGAACTGCGATGTGAACTTGAAGTCTGTCTCAAAAGAAGTCTCCTTTGGCAGAATACTTTTGGGACTCACAATGGCTTGCCACAATTGCATATCTGTCAGATATATTTGATCACTTCAATCACTTAAATATGTCTATGCAGGGAAATATATCCTGTGTGTTTGAAATGGCTGATAAGATCAGAGTTTTTAAAAAGAAGCTCAAAGTCTGGAAAGAAAGAGTCGGGTGAAATTGTTTTGACATGATTTGAAGAGCTTTCGAGATTTCCCCTCTGACAGATCCACATAAAGGAAAGCAAAGTATCTGTGACCCATTGTTATCTGTAGATACATTGTTGCCATTATTAGAGAGCAAGTTGCTGGAGTTGTCAAGTGATGAGGGCCTGAAGTTGCAATTTCAAATCATGATTTCACCTGCTTTCTGGATTAAAATCAAAACAGAATATCCAGCACTCGGTGAACCTGCAGTCAAAACCTCACTGCCATTCCATTGTACTTGTCTTTGCAAAAATGGATTTTCAGCAATGGCTGCAACTAAAGCCAAGCACTGAAACAGATTGAGCAATGGAAATATGCTCCGAGTATCATCGTCTAACATTCATCCCTGGATTGAAAAGCTTGCGTTGACAAGTTGGCAAAGAAATCTCATTAGGATATGGTGAGTGAACCCATTTTTGTTAAAACTAAATTATCTGGAATGTGCAAATGTAGAATAATAGCGAGAGATCTTGATGTTGTTGTTATACCTTCAATTATGTTTTGTAAAAAATACTGCACTGGTATCTGCAGTTGACTTTGGGAATGGAATGTGTGTAAAAAGTAAAGGACTCCCTCCAACTTTAGTAGAGACACATTTTAAAAAGAAATGACCATGCTCACATCATGTCATAAGTTTCTTCTAAATTGTTAAATTTCAACAGAAAAAAATATAAAAAAAATTCACAATTTTTTTTATTATTGGTCCTAAATATGGTGAGTTTCAGATTATTAAACTTAATAAAACCCCAGTGTATGCACTTTCATTTAATTAATGTAATAAAAAAAATTTTTGACAAAAATGACCTGGACCTTAAAAGAGGTCCACATCAGTTTAGGAAGGTAGCCAGCCGGTCCCTGGCATCAAACAGTTTGAGAAATACTGATCCTGCCAACTCATTCACCAAGTTTTGTCATAATCCATCCGCAACTTTTTTGAGAAATTGTGCCTTATATCGTTTTTGGGCTTTCTCTCAATGGTGAAGAATCACATTAAAATTTATAGTATAAACATCCGGATCCGCACCCTCACAAAAATCTAATCAATTCGTGCTTCTCACACACCCAACCTGTCCACTAAGTTTCAGCCGGATCCCTCCATCACTTTTTCAGACATTATGCAATATATTATTTTAAGTCCCATCTCTCAATGGTGAAGAAACACTTTAAAAAAAATTATCATATCCGGATATTCACCAAAATCAAATCATTTTGTCCTTGTCCACACCCAATATGAAAACTAAATTTTGTCCGAATCCATCCACAACTTTTTGAGATAATCTGTTCACAGACTAATCTCAAAATCAATAGGCTTCTTGCTTATGACCAATTCAACGATTTGGTGAAGTTTCGTGAAGATCAGATTGAAATTGTGATCAGATTAAAATATATCCTCTACAAATTTCAAGTCAATCGGTTTAAAACTGATAAATTTTAGAAATTTCACAAAGTTATTGACCATTGGCCTTTGTTGACCTTTTGACCTCATTCCATGGGCTTCTTGCTTATGACGAACTCGACTATTTTGTGACGTTTTGTGAAGATCAGTTTAAAATTGTGACCTGTAGGCGATTGACATACAAACAAATAAGAAAAAGACGTCATGCAGAGCACGATACTTGCAAAATCCACCCCCCCCTCTCCAAAGGTTGCCATGGATACATCAAATTATCCATTTCATTAAGATTAAAATTGACAATCTTAATCAAAGCTCAGGTTAATCGGATGAAAATTGAATATTTTTCAGATTGAAATTGATGATTTTAGAAGTTTGACCATTGACCTCAAATATAGTTGCTTTCGCAATTCAGTGATGGACTTGCAAATCCTGTTCAACTTCACACCCACCCCCCACCGACATCCTCACAGAAGGAAATTATATTTTGGGGAATTGAGAATGGTGAGGCATGGTTTCCAAATCTCTATCATTAGGATAATACATCCATCCATCCATCAAACGGGACCATATTCTGTGCAGATTGTTGGTGCTGCCTAAGCAGTCTCCTTGGCTTTTGGGCACAATCCTGGATGGGTCGCCACTCCAACAAAGGTTGCCAGCAAGCTGGCACTCATTTTGCTGACCTCAGAAGGATGACAGGCAGAGTCAAACCCACCTGGTATTAATTCAACCTTTGAGTGGAATTTGAACTCAGGATCCAAGGATCCCAAGCCCACCACCCTAACCATTAAGCCAACACCAGGCATAAATTAGAATGATTGAGTAACATATTATATTGACCTGATCTAACAGCTAGAAGGGGAAGTGTAACGCCGCTGTCATGCATGGTCTGATCATTTCAATGACCTGATGTAACATATCATGGAGTACCGTAGTATTCCATATAGAAGGATGATATTGGAAAAAATGGACACCCATTCAAATGTGTACACAATGATACACTCCGAAACTCGTAAAGAGTGAAGTAGTAAGCATTTAAAAGCCAGAACTTTTATTCTCGAGCCTTTTCTGAACTGCCAAGACTTTAAAAGACGCCAGAATACATCGCTGAAGTTCCACATCAGGAGATCGCTAAAACGCCAATTTGTACTTCTGCTTTTAATTCTTCCCCTCTAAAAACAATGTAAAACTATAGCTCAACCTTCCTCAATTACTGCTGAAGCTATGATAGTGATTCCAACGTGAGGAAGTTACTTTGTCTCTGGGCCAGTGTACGCAACCCAAAATTTAAAAATATATTAAACATTCATTGTTTTATTACAAAAAGAAAACGAATGTAAATGCGGACTCAGGCCAGACCAAAGCAGGCCAGGATCATGAGGGGGGAGGGGAAATGGACAGTGGAGAGAACCATTCCAAAAGCAATACATATCCAATCTAATCCATTGGGACCATACTCTGTCCAGAGCATCAATGCTGCAAAAGCAGTCTCCAAGGCTATTGGGTACAATCCTGGATGGGGTGCCACTCCAACACAGTATACTCAAAGGGCTCAATCATCTAAGCAGGCTGGTACTCATTTTTCCAACCTCAGAAGGATGACAGGCTGAGTCAACCCCACTTGGTATTAATTCAACTGCCAAGCAGGATTTGAACACACGACCCAAGGATCCCAAGCCCACCACCCAATCCATTAAGCCAACACCAGGCATACATATCCAAACCATCCCCCAAATCAACTGAAACAAGTATTAAAACAATATAATCACATAGATGGATTTCATCCATACCAAAATAACAAAATGTATATAAAACATTAAGCATTTTGTTTTTTATAATGACCGGCGGTGAGTGGCACCAGCAACCCGCCATCTTGGAACACCCCAGGAAGGATGGTCAGCTGCACTGGTTTCAGTGAAACAGCTGGTGTTCTGTTGTGCTTTTTTCTGCAATCAGGCATTCCCACCAGTTAAAAGTGACCAAAAGCATCACTTGGCACAAGTAAGGGAACGTATTTTATATGAAACTCGCAAATACAACCCGGCGCTTTGCTGACGGGAATATTAAGGGGGCGGGGGAGAAAGAGAGAGGGGGGAGGCAGAGAGGACAGAGGAAAGGGAGGGGAAGCGTGGAGTGGGTGAAGAAAGGGGAGCGACGAAGGAGAGAATAGCGAGGAAGGGATGGGGAGAGTGACGAGAGAGAGAGAGGGGGGGGGAAGAGAGAGAGAGAGAAACAGAAACAGAAACAGAGACAGAGACAGAGACAGAGACAGAGACAGAGACAGAGAGACAGAGACAGAGACAGAGACAGAGACAGAGACAGAGACAGAGACAGAGACAGAGAGACAGAGACAGAGACAGAGACAGAGACAGAGACAGAGACAGAGAGACAGAGACAGAGACAGAGAGACAGAGACAGAGACAGAGACAGAGAGACAGAGACAGAGACAGAGACAGAGACAGAGAGAGAGACAGAGACAGAGACAGAGACAGAGAGAGAGAGAGAGACAGAGAGAGAGAGAGAGAGAGAGAGAGAGAGAGAGAGAGAGAGAGAGAGAGAGAGAGAGAGAGAGAGAGAGAGAGAGAGAGAGAGAGAGAGAGAGAGAGAGAGAGAGAGAGAGAGAGAGAGAGAGAGATATGGGGAGTCGGGAAGTTACCAGAGAGAATGTTATACTTTATGAACACACACACACACACACACACACACACACACACACACACACACACACACACACACACAACACACACACACACACACACACACACACACACACACACACACACACACACACACACACACACACACACACACACACACACACACACACACACACAACACACACACACACACACACACACACACACACACAGACAATTATTAGTATACGTCAGTGTTATCAATTACAACCCGTCACTTCACTGAGAAGAGAAGGGGGTGGGGGGTGAGGAAGGAGGGGGAGTAATGAAGGAGGGAGGCAGCATGAGGGGTGGGCACGTGAAGGCAGTGTGAGGGGAGGGTCCATATGAACATAACCACCATCTGGACATAACCACCATCGAGATATGTCAAGGGAAGGCAGTGTGAGGGGAGGATCCGTCTGGACATAGCCACTGTCCACTTACGTCTGGAGATAGACCGTCAGGACACGTCCGGAGAAAGACCGTTTGGACACGTTCAGAGATAGACCGTCTGGACATGTCCGGAGATAACCACCGTCCGAACAACAGATATGCTAACTGGGCGGGGGAGAAAAAGAGGAGGGAGAGAGGGGTGAATAAGTGAGGAGGTAGGGCAAGCGAGTAGGGGTGGGGGAGTGAGTAAGCATGGGGGAGCTAAGAGTGGTGGAAGAGCGAGGGAGCAGGGGGGAGCGAGGAGGTGCAACAAAGCAGTAAACAATGTGTAAAGACGTTTTACAAATAAAAACATTAAAATGAATTACTTTTTCATAAATGTTACCATGATTGGGCTTGGATACAGAACATATTGCTTGTTGCAGGCTTATTCAGGTGTGGCAGGATGTACAGTTGAGGTTGAAGGCTCAGAAGATGAAATGGAGGCTGATTCTCTTGGGGTGTTTTTTTGAAGAAGTTCATAATGGAGACTTGAGCGGCTGCCTTCATTTTCTGTTTGTTGACCTCCTTGTAACATTTCACTACATTCTCCATCTCTCTCCGCTCCTTGAACTTCTCATGTAGTCAGGATCGTGCTCATCAGGAATGACTCCCTCAGAATGATGGAGCACGAACAACTTGCTCAGAATGACGTAGCATGAACAACTTGCTTAGAATATAAGAGCACGAACAACCAACTCAGAATGATGGAGCACGAACAACCAACTCAGAATGACGGAGCACGAACAATCAACTCAGAATCACGAAGTACGAACAACCAACTCAGAATGATGGAGCACGGACATCCAACTCAGAATGATGGAGCACGAACAACCAACTCAGAATGATGGAGCACGGACAACCAACTCAGAAAGATGGAGCACGGACATCCAACTCGGAATGACGGAGCACGAACAACCAACTCAGAATGACGGAGCACGAACAACCAACTCAGAATGATGGAGCACGGACATCCAACTCAGAATGATGGAGCACGAACAACCAACTCAGAATGATGGAGCACGGACAACCAACTCAGAAAGATGGAGCACGGACATCCAACTCGGAATGATGGAGCACGAACAACCAACTCAGAATGACGGAGCACGGACAACCAACTCAGAATGACGGAGCACGAACAACCAACTCAGAATGATGGAGCACGGACAACCAACTCAGAATGATGGAGCACAAACAACCAACTCGGAATGATGGAGCACGAACAACCAACTCGGAATGATGGAGCACGGACAACCAACTCGGAATGATGGAGCACGGACAACCAACTCAGAATGATGGAGCACGGACATCCAACTCAGAATGACGGAGCACGAACAACCAACTCAGAATGATGGAGCACGGACAACCAACTCAGAATGATGGAGCACGGACAACCAACTCAGAATGATGGAGCACGAACAACCAACTCAGAATGATGGAGCACTAACAACAAACTCAGAATGATGGAGCACGGACAACCAACTCGGAATGACGGAGCACGGACATCCAACTCAGAATGACGGAGCACGAACAACCAACTCTGAATGATGGAGCATGGACAACCAACTCAGAATGATGGAGCACGGCCAACCAACTCAGAATGATGGAGCACGGACAACCAACTCAGAATGATGGAGCACGAACAACCAACTCAGAATGATGGAGCACGAACAACCAACTCAGAATGATGGAGCATGGACAACCAACTCAGAATGATGGAGCACGGACATCCAACTTATAGTGATGGAGCACGAACAACCAACACAGAATAACATCACACGGTTGTTGGTGTTGTTGCCATTGAATTACATGCGTGCATTAAATTTTACTTTTGCTGTGTGATTATGATGGAACAGGATCAAAAGATATTGTGATGCTAAACCATAAGAGGATTGGTGTGTTGTATTGTGGCATCGTAATGTGGTGTCATTCTTGATTGTTATTCTTCAAGGTAGACTCCGAGCAGAGGCAGCCTGAGGGTCATGCAACCCATGCAATTGCACGGGGCCCCACACGACCGAACATGGTTCACAATCTTTTGAGACGAAGCCCCCAAGCCTACAATTGCATGTCGTCCCACACAACCGATCATAGTTCACAAAATTTCGTGACAGAGCCCCCGAGGGTGGGATCTCGTTTTGCTGACAAAACATATCAACTTATGAATGGTGATAAACACAGCGGAAAAGGGAATGCTGCAAATGAAGGAAAGCAAGCACTGTTACGTCATGAATCGATTCCAAAATATAATTTCCCTGTTGTTTAACTCGACAGGACCATTACAAAATTAGTGGGAGATTTCATGTTAGTAGAGAAAGCAATTGGAATAACAACTACGTTTAATGCACACAAATACAACAATAATCACAATAAATTGTGTACATAATTCCTAATGTTAATACATATCGATATTGTTGAACAAATCCACATTACAATTTATTGTATGATCACAAAACACCCCTGAAAAATAAATTAACTCACCCATGGACACGAGAGAACGTTGGGGGCTTTTGAAATGAGAGCACCTCTCCTCGGGATGAAACAAAATGACCCCAGCAGTGCTGAAAAGTTAAAAAAAAAAAAGCTCAACAACAGCGAAAAGGGTGAAAAATCACTCCAAATCAACTTTTTTCGTTACACAATCGGCAGATCCCAAAAATCCAAAAAAATAGATCCAAAAAAGGGTCTTCGGCCGGTCTCGCACATATGCTGAGGTGTGTTCACTTGCCAGTCAGCTTGCTATCGCTTGCTAAGCCAGTCGTTCCTTATCAACGGTATTGTTGGACTGCTCACTTGATTGTTTAAGCCACTTGGTGAGTGCTCTACAAGAAACTTTTAGCTCTTCCACAAGCTTTATCTATGTATATAAAAACATAATAATAAAATAAAAACTTGGTAACTGAACACACTCCTGCAAAGGCGAGGGTGTGTTCCATCACCAATGAGCTATGAGAGTACTCGCAAAGTGGCTTAATCACTCAAGCAAGCACTCAAATGAAATGGCTGACAAGGAATGGCTGGCTTGGCAAGCGCTAGCAAACTGACTGGTAATGGAACACCTTAACATGGCATTTTCTTTTCGAGGGAGGAAAAAGGAAATACAACATAGGAATTCCTCCGGATTTTCTGCAGTAGAGTATAAAGCAACATCGGATAAGCGAGTGCAAAAATAACACCGAGTCCTCTTTTGGGGCCTTTTTGTGCTAAATAACACAGAGTTCTCCTTTTTTTTTTTAGCTTTTTGGGCCTAAATATTTTTTGTGCCCAGTGTCCCCCCCAAAAAATCTTAATTCGCCTCTGTACGTGTTGAAGCAGAATAAGGAAGATCTTCACCACCCACACTTGTTAAAGCAGAAGCATTAGCTGGAAGTTCATCAACAGGTAGATCGTTTTATCCAGGATGCAGCTGCATGGTGGAATTGACAAGGTGGAAGAGGAGGAACAATGGACAGCAGCAGTACTTGGAGGCAGAGGCTACTGGCATTGTCGAATCTATGGAAGAGACTTCAAAGACTCCAGTTCTTACTTGGTTGAGCCTGCTGCAAAGAGTGCGAAGATGGTGAAAGCGGATCACAAACTAAAGGATCCAATTGGAGATGTCGCTGGTCCACAGAGGATAAACAGCAAATAATCACTGTATTCCAGAAAGCTCAAGCAGAGCTGCCATGCCACTGTGTGAAATTACTCACTCGGATGAACACTCTATAGAAGTGTAAAGAGGATGCCTTCTGAGGCCCTATCCTCTCTATCATTTGGCCATAACGTACCTGGCTATTCCTGTTGCCTCAATTCCCTCTGAGAGAGTGCTCAGTTCCTCTGGCAACATCATGAATGTGAAGTGTTCTTGCTTCCAACCAGAAACTGTGAACATGCTTGTGTTCTGGCAGAGAAATTTTAGTAGTTACGAGTGAAGCATCCCCTACAGGATAGGGGGAGGCTTATACCTTTGGTAGGGATTGTTTCTACAATTAATGCCCCCAATTTTTAGTTGTACCTCAGAGTTTACTTGATCCCCAGGAATACTAAACCACCATTTGGGCTTTTATTTTCTTCCCTTTTCTGCCAATGTATCTCAGAGCTGGCTTGGACTTTTGGAATGAAATTTTGTTGTCAATAATGGGAATAAAAGGTGTGTGTGGCACACATTTTTTTGACCATAACCAAATTATAGACAATTTAACATTTTTGCCATAAGTAGAATAAGGTTTTCCCAATCAGAACAAAATTGCCCTCTCCAGATTGCCTAAACCCCAGAGCAAGTCACATTTACGTTTAATTTACATCATACCGCTCCGAGTTAAAGATCAAGGTCAAGTGGCAGTCTGAAAAAAAAAAATGTTGTTTTTTTGTCATCGCTCAATTTTGCCAATGCAGAATCTTAAATACCTCTCGGCATTTCAAGATATCTTTGCATCATCACCGTCGACCTGCACTGAAGCTATGCATCTGATATTTGATTAGTGTCCTTGACCAACTTTTTTCGGATAGTGACCAGATTAACTAAAAACACCTTTTTGATCACAACTTGAATAATTTTCCTCCGATTTTCTGATGTTGAGTTTTATGGATAGATTGTAGACAGGGACACATTTTCTTAATTTACACTGTATCCCTAAATGTTGAAAGTCGAGGTCATATGGCGGTTTGAAAAAAGATATGGCCATCATTGGATGACGGCATGCTTGGGGAAGCTTTCTCTTGACGATCACTTTGCGATCACAGATATAAAGTAAACAGTAGTTGGTTATTCAGTTCTCATGCACACCTGAGGCGATGACATTGTGGCAATGAAAACAGTGAACCCAACACTGCTCTAATTGTTATCAACATTATCAGTTGGGATCTCAACAATTACGAGAATTATATAAATTGTGCAAGTACAATATTTTATTATATAATCGGTGTGGTAACATCAGTGTGGTTAACAGTTGATGTAGTTAATTTTTGAATATCCTTCTATTTATATTTTATTGTCAATGTGGTAATTTTGTTTCATTTTTTGGAAAATTTTCATAATTTTTGAATTAACCATTAATTAGTGCTTAAGCCTTTTGAACAGCATCCTTTTATATCTAATTTTTTTTATTTATAACAAATAATTTATTAATTGTCCCTTTAAACCAAATAATAGTCTATATATATATATATATATATATATATATATATATATATATATATATATATATATATATATATATATATATATATATATATATATATATATATATATATATATATATATATATATTGTTACGGCTGTGGAAATTCGCAGAACACCATAAAGGTCCTTAGTTCAGTTATATCGATAAGTCTGTGTTCAGTTAGATTTCCCCACCGTTGTTTAATGGGCTGTGATCTTTGAGTTAGCCGTTATTCTTTGCTATCGTTATTTTGGACCAACCACCTCCACCACCAACATCGCACTCAAACAACCGCTTCAGACCCACCATCCTTCCACCACCACAACCACACGCGCCTCTCAACAAACCACGCCATCCTGATCACCTCAACCACAATTACACCAATCACCGAACCACCTTCCCCGCTACGCCCACTACCGATCACCTTCTCCACAACCCCGCTGAAACCCTCTCCGCTTATAAAACCGTCTCCACCAAGGAAAAGGAACAAGGGGTTCCAATAAAGCCATGGGAAATAAGAAGGTATTCCGATGGCACGCGGTTTTTCCCTCCTGCTTTTCCCGCGCTTTGGTATGGGGGAGATGCGATTCGAGCCAGAGGTCAAAGGTGAAGTAGGGTGGGGGCCTGATTTTGGGGGAATAAATGGCCTGATTTTGGGGGAATAAAAATGTCCTGCAGGGTCACCGCAACGATTTCCTCGTCCCCCGCGCTCCGCGAGGGGGGGGGGCGAGAGGGTTGGAAGTGGAAAACGCCTCCCTTCGGGATGCTTCCCGCAGGAGCTGAGAGGGCGGGCGAGAGCGGAGGGCTGGAGCGTGGGGATTATAAGGGCACGCAGAGCGCCAAGTCGGTCTTCTTCTTCTTAGTCTTCTTCTTCTTTTTCTGCTTCTCCTCTTGTCTTCTGGTGGTCTTGGTGGAAGGAGTCGGGTTTGAAGTCTTTGTGGTCTTCGTCTGTGGAGAAGCGGTCCGTGGAGCGACCCGTTCGTTGGAGCTTGCAGTCGGTGGAGAGTCCGGGCGTCGCGAAGGAGACGCAGACTGGAGGCGCAGCTCTGCCAGCGGTGTCGTGTGAACCTGCGCGCTCGTGTGAGGAGAGCCGGAGAGAGCTCGCCGGCCACGCGGAAGGCCCAAGCTCAGGCGCGGCTACACTAGCTGCTGTGGGGACGGGACGTCGAGGCTCACACCACAAGGCACCACGAGGGTGCAGGTAACCTGCAATGGTCTCATGGGACTCGTCGGTCTGCCAAGTCCTACGCCATAAAGGTCTACGGGCCGAGCCTGACCCCATTGCCTTTGATGGGGTCTTTTCCTTTTCTTTTGAATGAACGATGTTGCGCCGAGTCCCGAAAAGTATAACTGTTAAGTGACTGTACAAAATTGCTTAAAGACGGTCGGAGCACCTTTTGCTTTGCTTTTGTTCTGTATACGTGCATGTTAGTGTTTGCATTCCTGGCTGTATATGTGCATCTGTGTAAAATAATAAATGTGCTTGTGTGAATGTTAACCTGTTCGTCGTGTCTTTTTTTCCCCAAATTGAACTGCCATCTTGCTTTCGGAATACTAGTTGGTTTTTGACTACCGATCATAGAATCCGGTCCGGCGAGGTCTGGCGATAATACCCGCTCAGTTATCCCAGAACGGAACGAACCACTAAAGCGGTTCGTGTCCAAACAGGCCTTCGCCGAGGTACGGTCCCTCGGTAGGTTACCCGCGCGAATACTTAGGTATATCGATATTCGGCGACTGACCCTGCCGCGCGTGGGTAGAATACAGACTGGGCCGTTGTGGGATTAAAAACCCATCCGTGACTGGTTTCTGGCGTTGTTCCAGAAAGTCACGACTGAATTGTCCGTTCGGTCAGCGAGCGGCCGTTATTAGTTAACGCGGTCACTCGCACGCCGGACGGGCGTAGATTCGTAACAATATCTGTGTGTGTGTGTATATATATATATATATATATATATATATATATATATATATATATATATATATATATATATATATATATATATATATATATATATATATATATATATATATATATATATATATATATATATATATATAGTTGTGGATTTCCAACACTCCGGCTTGCGGGCGACCGCTTTTAGCTAATTGCGGCCACGCGCCCACCGACTGTGGCAATCCAGTCGCAGCTTTTGGATCAACGCGGAAATCCAGCTACGGGTGGGTTTTTAACCACACCGTAAACCAGCCAACTCTTCTGTCCACGCGTGACAGGGTTGATCGCTGAATTGTTGATTTACCTAATTATTCGTGCAGACAGAAATGCCAGGGATTTACACCTCAACGGGACCTGTATGGACACGAGCCGTTTTAAGCAGCTCGCTCCATTTGCGATTGCCGAGCGGTTTATTTTCGCCAAGCCCCGTCGGATCCGATTATCTTATCGGCTATAAATAAACCAGCTATTATTCCGAGCGCAATTACGGCAGATCAATGGAGGAAGGAACGCAACGAGCAGGTGAATATTCAAACAATGACATTAATTTATAATGCAGGCACGCATGCAATGAATGGGGGTAAAGGACAAGACATGAGCAAGAAAAACCAACAGCCGTTGTCTATTTACGATGTACATGCACTTAACAATTCTACTTATCGGACAAGGCGCCACAGACTTCCATGCAAAAACCCCAGGAAAGAAAAGGGAGAACAGGGCCCATAGGCCTTTAATGTTCCGCGGAGTTGTGAAGACCGAAGGAGCTCCACGAGACCGTGCAGGTTACCTGCCACCCTCATGGTGACTCACTGGGCGACCCTCGATGTCTCCTCGTCAACACGGCAGCTGGTGTAATGGCGACTCGGTTGGTCCAGGCCTAGCCGTGCGGCCTGGTCGATCAGGTCCGGCAGACGACACCTCAGAGGAGCGAACGGGCCTTGCTCTTTTAGAGTTGATGCTCTCTTAAGAGCCTGCTCACTCCTCAGCGCCGCTCGGACCGTCCGGGGCCCGATCACTTTGGACCGTTATGTTGCTAGCTGGCGACTTCTCTCCGGCTGCCTCCACTGACCCACGACTCTGCACGGCACCGCAGGCTTGGCTGGACTCCAGGCTCCAAACTCCGAACTGCAGACTCAACTCCGTACCCAACCTCCACTCAACTCCACTGGTCTCTCGGCGTTTCAGCTCAGCCTTTTATCAGGTTTGGGGGGTGGTGTTTGGTCTTTCACCTCTGACCCTTCACCCCCCGCTGACTCCACCCCTTTTGTCATTCTGATCCGATCCTGCCGTCAAACGCAGACAACGTGGATGTGGTAGAAATCACCGGCTTTCGCTCCAACGAGGGAGTCCTCGTGTTTGTCGGCGGAGATGCCGTTCGTTTGTGGACGGCGTTGCTGGCAAAAAGATGTTGGCGTTTGGGAGATGAAGGTGAGGAGATGTTCGTTTGTTGATGTTGTTTGTTGGGGAAAAGATGGCGTTGCTTGTAGAGATGATGGCGAGGAGATGTTGGCGGTTGTGGTGAAGGTGGTGAGGAGATGTTGGCGGTTGTTGTGAAGGTGGTGAGGAGATGTTGGCGGTTGTGGCGAAGGTGGTGAGGAGATGTTTATTTTAAAATAACGATAGCAAGAGAATAATGGCTGACTCGAAGATGCACAGCCCGGCTCACGAATAATTCCCGTTAGACATCAGTCAGGAAATCTAATCTTATCTGGACACACACTTATCGACATAACTGATCTTCGGGGAACCTGAATGATGTTCTGTGAATTTCCACAACCGTAACAATATATACATATATAATCTATTTTTTTTCAATTTTGCTCGTATCTTGCCATTGAATGATTCTGTACTCATTAACTTTAATTATTATCACAATACTATAATGTATCCATTTTATCGTGAATTAATTTTCAACTATTGATCGTGGTGAAAGTACTATTGCTCAACCCTCACAATTCACTTTGTCACACAAATTCAACGCGACGTTGGATGGGCCTCCAGTGAGGTATTTTGACGACATAAGCAATTTGTAACATCCTTCACATTATGAAATCTTTTTGAAGCACAAGATGTACATTGAACCCCTCTTCCCCTCTTACATTTTGGAGCACCTGGATGGAGCTCAGGTATCACAACATCGTAAGTCACAGATTTTGAGCCAGTCAAAGAAAAAGCTTTGCGTATGATCACCCTCCAAATCATCTTCCTTTGCTTCCCTTGCTGATTGGCGCATTGAACACTTTGATAAGTCTGTACTCGTTTCCAGTAGTCATCACCACATTTCTCCTCAAACCTGACAATTGGTATGTAGATGTAGCTTGAGGAACTCAAAATAAAAATTGATATGCTGCAATCTCGAACAAAACAATACAAGGAACCGCCCATTCCTTTCCTTGTCCATTTGTTGAATGTTAATATTGAATTATACAAAAATTTCTTTGGGTTTTTATCACCTGAGTAATTGTCTATTTTTAATCTTATACTAGACGACCCATGATACCATTGGGTTCCAGTTGTGACAGCAGTTGATGAAGAAAAAAAAAAGACACAAAATTTTAGTATTATTTAGTGGTCAAACTTTAACTTGAAGAAAATTTGAGCATTTACCTCAGGAGTCATCGTTCGGCAAAACGGTTTCTCACGGTGTATCAACACATTCTCCATGGTTTATCTTTGCGTTTTATGGATCGTCATATCAAAACTTGACTGATTTTGTCACACAAATCGGAAATTGATTTTTTTTATATGTTTTTTTTGTTGCCCGATTTGAACAAAACTTGATATTGCACACCGCAAGCGAATGGTGAGTAAGGTGGCCCTAAAATATTTTTGCGCTATTGTGTACCATTTTGGCTGTATTTCGGGAACATACATACATACATACATACATACATACATATATATATATATATATATATATATATATATATATATATATATATATATATATATATACATATATATACACACACACAAGATGAGAGTTTTAGTTATATATAGATGTTGTTTGTATATCGTGTGTTACGTCTTTTGCACTTTCAATGATTAGCTTAAACTTTTATGATTTGTGTTTTGTTACCTCCATCACCCGTCTGTCTGTGAATAGGATATCTCAAAAAGTTGTGCACAGATCCGGATGAAATTTTGTGGACAGGTTTTCGGTGTGTGACAAGGACGAACTGATTTGATTTTGATTAAGATCCGGATCTGGATACGACTACTAGAATTTTTAAGTGATTCTTCACCATTGAGAGAGAGTGACAAAAACGATATACAGCACAATACCTCAAAAAGTTGTGGACGGATTCGAACGAAACTTGGTGGACATGTTGGGTGTTTGCCTAGGAAGAATTGCTTCAATTTTGGTGAAGATCCGAATCCAGATTAGGATCTGAAAATTTTAAAAGTGATTCTTCACGATTGAGAGATCAGGCTCAACCGATATATCGCACGATATCTCAAAAAGTTGTGGACGGATTCGGATGAAACTTGGTGGACACGTTGTGTGTGTGTGTGTGTGTGTGTGTGTGTGTGTGTGTGTGTTTGTGTGTGTGTGTGTGTGTGTGTGTGTGTGTGTGTGTGTGTGTGTGTGTGTGTGTGTGTGTGTGTGTGTGTGGGGCAAGGACTAATTGGTTTGATTTTGGTGAACATCTGAATCCGAATCTGGATATGATATTTATTAAATTTTAAAAGTGATTCTTCACCATTGAGAGATAGGGCCAAAAACGATATTTAGCATGATATTTCAAAAATGTAAAGGGCATGCCCGATATGTTGCCGTGGATCAGGCATTGCGTGGTGGAAGTATGTGCTCTACCGAGTGCCCTTATAGTTGTTATTATTATTATCATTATATAAGCACAAAGCAGGTAAGGTAGAGCTATGTGAAGCATTGCAGTTGGAGTAGTCAACCCATTTAAAGACAATAGAAGTCAAAGGTAGGTAGCCAAAATGTTTTTTCACAACACTTTGCACAGGTAGGATTGCCAACCTATTTGTCATTGTTCTATTCCTTTTGAATGCTGAGTGTTAAAGCAAGGAAGCAGTGTGTACCATGTTATGTTAAAGTCTTTGGTATAACTCGGTCAGGTTTGATCCAGTGACCTCCCAGACTCAGAGTGGACAGTCTAACCATTACACCACCGAATATGGCTTGACTATACTTCTGGTGAGACTTACCATGATTGAGCAGTCATCATTTTGAGCTGTGAGAATTGAGACTTCACACAATATCCATGAGATGGCAGTCATTGTTCAAATTTCAATCGGAAAACCTCTGGATTATCCCTGGAATTTTTTGAGAAAAATCTCTATCCCTCGGGAAAGGAATGGTGAACTAACTCAACACCTAACCAAAATAATAATGTACAAATATATTAGCTCATTTGTTTTTGGAAGTTAAAAGGAGACCGACTCTGTGAGTTAACAGTATAATGATATTCTAAACAACTTCACGGCTTCTGGGATAATGAAATAACCTTGGGCGTAGCCAGAACACTCTTCTTATTATAACTTTAATGAGTAGTAACATTTTCGCTGGAGAATGTACCCAGTTTGTGAAATAATACAGTTCACATTACTTTTACACCTCTCTGAGGCAGCCTTTATTAGACCCCATTGGACTTGGTCTGAAACGGGGGCTTATGGATTTGGTGTGAATTTTCATATCCGTGTGTGTGTGTGTGTGTGTGTGTGTGTGTGTGTGTGTGTGTGCGTGCGTGCATGCGTGCGTAACTATAACTCGGATATATATGAACCGATTATATGTGTACTTGATACAAAGACAACACATGATGGTATACATATGTACATCATTTTGTTTCGTGATGCAAAGATGGCCGACTGGCAGCCATTTTAGGTGTACAAAAAAGAATCCCCAATGTCGAACACGTCCCCAACCATTTCTCAGACATGCATAGGAAAAATTGGCACAAGCACAGTATGTGATGGCACACATGTGCAACTCCCTTTATCGGGCAATCTAATCAAAGATTGCCGACTAATAGACTGGCGGCCATTTTAGTTGGCAAAAAAAACCCCGGTAACAAACTCTTCCTCAATAATTTCTCGGATATGCATTTACCGATGTTGTTCAAACTTGGCACACAGATAAAGAATAATGGCTGACGTATGCATGTCCTTCTTTTTCGACATCAGATCTAAGATGGCCGACTGGATGCCATTTTAGTTGTAAAAACTCTGATGTTGAACACGTTCTCAACCACTTCTTCGACATACATTTACCGATGTTCAAACTAGGTACACAGATAATGAATGATGGCTTACATATTCATGAACGTTCTCTTTTTCGAAATCACTTTCAAGATGGCCGACTGGCGGCTACTTAAAGTGTATCCCCAACCATTTCTCAGATGTGCATGGTCTGATTTTATTCAAACTTCACAGAAGCACAGTACGTGAGGGCATACATAAGCACCTCCCTTTATTTTGTGATCTGATCAAAGATAGCCGACTGGTAAACTGGGCTAGCTGTTTATCTTTGAACAGCAAAATTACGAAAACAACAGAGGCTCTGACATTTTATGTCTTTTTAACTTCTTTGATACGAGCAGTGTACCCGCCCTACCAGTGATATTGTTCTAAGCATGCAACACGTTCTTCTGATGCATATCTTTATTTGGCCGGTGTTTTGGCAACTGACAGCCCTGCATAGGCAAAAAACAAAAAACCGGGTTACGTGAACGGAGCAAAAGCATACGTTCTTCCTATACTTCAAAACGCCTCACTGCATTAGAAAACATGGAGACAGGACTTGTAATATACTGTAAACTAGCATAACCCGCGCTCTGCGCGACATGTTGGGGTGGGTGTGTTTGAGAAAGGAACTGATGCAGAGTATCAGTAGTAATTTTACTTTAATGCAGTAAGTGGAATACGATTTCACCGTTTCAGAACCATTTTATTTACTTTTTTGTACCATGCTCCTCATATGGTCTTTGAGATAATGTAAGCCGAATATCACGTTACTCGAGCGCAGAACAAAGTCGAAGATAGCGCGACACGAAACCACAAACTCGGAAATAATATACAAGATGGTGGAGACTTGTAACACCCTCTCCCACCTCAAGGCGGCGCTAATTGACATACATTTACATGGATAATTTGTGTCCTCCCACACCTCCCCTCAAAACCACCAGCAAAGATAAGAACACCCATGTACACTAATTGGAGTCATGCTGATCCCATGTAGCAAATCAGGATGTAATCAGGCCAAAACTGTAAGAGGAGTAGCACGACAATGAAAAACATACAAACACATAAAAACCGGTCCATGAATTATGGAAAGGATACAAGGTCGAGGCTCATGTAATAGTGTGACACAGAGTAAAAGGCAATGAACTCACAGTGGGGTCATAGGGACATCAGCTTTACAAACAATAAGCGAGTGAATGAACGAACACACAAAGGGAATTGCGAGACAAGGAGAAAACACAGCAACCTGCAAGTAAGAGGGTTGGGCTGGTAAGGTATGGTTTATAGGGATAGAAAGAATTGTGGGTAGGGATGAGGAGTGACATCAGAAATCAGGAACAAAAGAGTTGAGGTGAGCAGTAAGCCTGGTTTTTGGGAGTTTAACCAGGAGGGAGGTTATTAAAAGAATACACTTCATCCTGGGGTTGCTGGTGAGGGTCGGAGTGCAAAGCAGGAGAGGCGGTGAAGAACAAGGAGGTGACTGACCTTTTGTTAGCTGTGAGCGCAACAGGCCATGTGCTTCAGTCTCATCGTGGACGATTCCAATGATGTTGAATACTTGAGATTCCTAAAATTTCAGCAGATAGATGTGATACTGGGGTTGACTCAGCCTGTCATCCTTCTGAGGTCGGCGAAGTGAGTACCAGTGTACTGGGCCGGTGTATACCCCGGTTAAAATAGGTGTACCTTATCCCTGTGTCATAAGAGGCGACCAGGGTTGCGTCAGGAAGGGCATCCGGCATAAAACATGTGCCAAATCACGATGCGGATCATTTCGGATGATCCGCTGTGGCGACCCCTAACGGGAGCAGCCGAAGGAAGAAGAAGAAGAAGAAGATGTGATACTGGGGTGTCAGGCAAGAGTGGAGAGCCATATTCCATTGAGTAACTGACAAAGGTCATGGAAGCTGTGAATGGTTATGATTTTCCAAGGAATTACTTGGATAGATGGAGGATTCCTAGTCTGAGGCTGGCTTTGGAGGCCAGAGTTGCTATGTCGCTGAGCCAGGAGAGGTCATGGCTTATGGTGAGGCCTACAAGTTAAAGAGCCTGAACATCTTCCATTGGCTGACCATGGAAATAGATACTGTAGGTGGGTTAATCTATACTAATAATTGTGTGTGTGTGTGTGTGTGTGTGTCCTCCATAACTCCAAAGCCATGATACCAAGCAGCGTGAAACTTTGCATGCATACTCTCGCGGCCGTGGCTGGTTAAGTTAATCCCCCTGACCCAAATGTTGTATACGGGCGGTTAGCACCGACAAGGCCAGATTGCCGAGCAGTTTTCCTTTGAGGCAAACACATTATCCCCGGGGATGATGGCGCGCAGGAAGAAAAGGGATGCACGGATGAAGCAGACAGAAGCACAGCACAAGGGGTTTATTTTGAACCATTGACAGATACCTGGACACCAGCAACTTAAAATAAACATGGGATTTAATGAAAATAGATCAAATCTTTACAATGGCAATAATTCAAAATGTTGTGAAAAAACATGAGGTCAATTAAAGCCTCAAGTCGAGGTGCCGCTACACACAGATTTTAACACAGAAAAGGGGAAAAATGAAATAAAAGAAAATCCTCTCTTTATTCTGGCACTTACCTTTGTCCAGAGATTGTCTTTATTGGTCTTTGGGGTCGAGCCGCTTTGTCCTACATGGGAAGACGCGCCCACGATAGCACTGTCACTCTCTGGGCGAGAAACATACGTCAGGTAATTTTTGAGGCGGTATTCAACACCAGGAATCAGGAACTGTCATCCATCCTCCTCGATCACGCTTGCCGACACCGCTGCTCCCTGCAGAATGGCGCTGCTCCCTTCGGTGATATACATGAGGCTTCAAGGCCGGTCTCACATGACCCAGCCAAGAGTCAACGGCAAGCGTCTTGTTCCACCACGAGAGCCAATTCGCCTCAGCACAAATACAAGAATCATGCCATCTCCTTCATGCGTCAAAGGAAAGCCAGCCATAATGCCCTGATCTTACATACCGTCTCCTCGCTCCATCGTCTCTCGACCGCATCCCTCACACCAAACTCAACCCACCAAAGCCATCTGCTCTTTTTCCTCACTTCTGACATCACGCCAATCAATCATCCACCTCCGGGCATGGCTTTTGGACATGAAGCCAGGAAGGCAGGGCTTCTGCTTGCTCGGCATGTTTGGTTCGCTTGTTGTTGTTTTAAGGACGTGATTCCTGTTATTGCTGACTTGTAAATGCAAAAACGTAGGAAAAGGTCACAGGGGTCAATTACATACTGGGGGAAATTGGTCTGAATCTCTATCTAATTAACACAGCACCACCTCACGTGTGGTGACAAGTAACACTTAAGCTCACGGTTTCCCTACTTAATTTATATTGAGACGTCTCCAACACGTCTATGGACCAAGCAACTCTATACAATCCTTACTTTGCTATGAATTCCTCCATCTACCCCCACAACCGTAAGAATACTAAGAAAACTCCAAGGAAGTGCATAACTGAAAATTGGGTGTTTGGGTTAATTAAAACCCCTTTTGATGATAATCAATGGCTTCATTTAATTATATTCTTTATCAGGCACTCCTTGGTCACCACTCTCTTTGGGGTCTTAAGGCGTATCCTAGGTAATCTCACTGGGGTCTGAGGCCACCATGTTTTTTGGCCTGCTCAACCATGCCTTGACTTGGAACAGGCCACAACAATTTCTCAATGATAAATTTTTTTTCACTTTCCTCGTATTATTGAATGCCTGTTCATCATAGCTCCGAATCGCTGAGTACATTGTAATCTAATAAACGTCTGGAGACGTCAGCATTCGTTGTGTTATTTCATTTCCGCACATGAGATCACCACTAGAATCTCTTAAACCAAGCAGAATTACAAAATTTAAGCTCCAGAATCGAACTTAGCAGAAGTTCCAACTTCTAAAGCAGTGTTCATTTGCCCAATTTGGACAGATTTGACATTTCCCGGCATCTCCGGGAAATGTGTATTTCACATGACGGTTCTGAGATTGCTAATCACGTGCAAAGCGAGCCATTAATTACCAACCGTTTTGTCGGAGTGCTTAAGCCACTTGGCGAGCACTCTACGATATTCACACCGACACCGACTACTGCATGTCGATTGACTTGAACAAAGTTCAGGGGCCACTCACGTGTGTTGGTCACGTGTTCTTCTCTGGTGCAACAGATGGTGGCTGGCTCACTGAAAATGTGAAATATTATTTTACACCACGTTTCCCCTTTTTGTATAATCTTCCATTATATGACCCATCACTTTGGCAGAGATAAGTACAGTAAAAATTAAACGTTTCGTTTTTAAAAAGTTTCTTCAACTGTTCCATTAATTGCTTGGTGAAGCCACTTGGTGCGCGTTCTTCAAGCTTCAATCAATGGCGATACCGCGGTTCGATACTGGAGGTGGGAAGGCAAAATAATTAAATGATCACAATGAGTAAAATATATTTTTCAGTTGTTATGAAATAATGAATCGCCACATCATATCAGGAAAACTGAGAGGAAAGAATTCTCGCTCTGTGTAGCATGGGTTCGAATCCTGATCCCGCTATAAACTGTCATCCCGGTGTTTCACAGGCAGGGTGATTCATCAAAATGTGTGTGCCATCTCTCGGATGGACATTAAACTGGGCGTCTCATCTGTCGGAAACCTTCTCCCCCTCCCCTCTCTCTCCCCCCCACTATTCCACCTCTCTCTCTCACTCTCTGACCACTCCCTTATCCCCCCCTCCACTTTTCTCTCCCTCTCTCCCTCTATTGAGGGGACTGTAGCATGTACGAATCAGATTCGGAGTGAGCCTACCGGAGGGTGCAAACTGCATGTAACAGCATGCGTGCATACTTTTGTCAGCTAAATAGCATGGGTATGAAATGCTCCCGCCCCAGGTCTCTAAAGTGTGTGTGTGTGTGTGTGTGTGTGTGTGTGTGTGTGTGTGTGTGTGTGTGTGTGTGTGTGTGTGTGTGTGTGTGTGTGTGTGTGTGTGTGTGTGTGTGTGTGTGTGTGTGTGTGTGTGTGTGTGTGTGTGTGTGTGTGTGTGTTTTGTTATCTCCATATGCAGATTTCAGAAGGTGGAACGGAGTCCTGCCAGGTCTCGAAGTATCCACCTCCGTTTCTGAAAGGGCGGTCACGAATCATTCACCAAGTTGTGAAGTTTTGTTCTCAAAATTTTGTTCTGAGGACTCTTTTGAGCATTGTCACCGAGCCCAGGAAAACTTCCAACTGTAGTTATTTTGTAGTAATTTAAACAGTGTTTGTGTTTAAATTAAACAATGTAGTAAAACGAACAGTGTTTGTGCTGACATTGCTTCCAGAGGCAGTTTGGAACTCATGAGTGAGTGTTGCAACCGACGACAGACGATTTTTCCGGGCTACGCGTTTCAGCACTCGGCGGTCCCATTCTGTGAGCACATGTGGCTGACCACTTCATGGCTAAGCTGTTGTTGCTCCTAGATATTTCCACTTCACAATAACAGCACTTACAGTTGACCGGGGCAGCTCAAGCAGGGTATAAGTTTGGCAAACTGACTTGGTGGAAAGATGGCATCCCATGATGATGCCACATTAAAAGTCACTGAGCTCTTCAGTACGGCCAATTCTACTGCCAATGTTTGTCTATAGAGATTGCATGGCTATGTGCTTGATTTTATACACCTCTCAGCAATTAGTGAGGCTGAAATAGCCGAATCCACGAATTGGAAGGGGAGTCCACATACTTTTGGCCATGTAGTGTCTGTGGGTTAGGAGAATAAAATACAATGTTCCCTTTCAAGGGACTTCAAACGTAGTTCAGAACCTATTAGGCCCACCAAATCCTGCACTCTGATCACCAACCTATGGTCCTTTGTCCATGCTCTAGCCTTTTTGAACACTTAGTGTCAAGCAAGGAAGCAACACGTACCATTTTAAATCTCTTTAGTATGATTAGGACAGGGTTCAAACCGTGGGAGAGAGGGGAGAGGGGCGATGGGGTAAAAGGGTTCATCGGGTGAGAGAAGGGTGATGTGGTGGGAGAGGGGTGATGGGGGCATTGGGTGATGTGCTCGGAGGGGTGATGGGGGAGAGGGGTTATGGGTTGGGAATGGGGTTATGTGGTGGGAGAGGGATGGGGTGGGAGAGGGATGGAGTGGAATTTGTGATGGGGTGAGAGGGGTGATTTGGGTGCAGGGGGATGAGTTGAGGGGGTGATGTGGTGATGGGGTGGGAGAGGGATGGGGTGGGAGAGGGATGGGGTGGAAGTGGTGATGGGGTGAGAGGGTGTGGTATTGGGAGTTGCATGATTATTAATGTATGCATAATGAGCCGGAACTGATGAGGCAGAACCAAGAGTGACGTCAGCGAGCCATGAGGAGTGAAGGAGGTGAGAGCCACCATTAAAGGATTGAGCCAAAGGACACGTGTTGGCTGATTTTACTCCACAACAGAGGGGTGATGGGGGTGCAGGGGGAAAGGGTGAGAGGGAAATATCTTTTATGAAAATATGGCAGCTCCCGATTCGAAGTACCATACACATTCGAACTTGGTTTTCATCGTTTGATTCCACACAGTTCCTCATTTATTTTAAATTAAAAAAAAAACATACAAAATGTCCGGGTTCTTGTTTCAATATGTTTTGTATTAATCGAGAACAAATTGTGTTCCTCTTGTGATGAGGTAAAGTATCTTCCAAAAAAATGTAACTCGATGTGCGCATGGCTCTTCATCAGAATGTTTCTGAAAATTAAACAAAATCGTTTAAATCAATCTTCAAGCATTGCATCTGATAATAAACTACGTCTGGGAACATCAAAGGGAAGGTCCCTCTCTCACAAGACTGTGAGGTCACAAAGGGTCCGGTTTTGGCGCCTCATTCACGCTCGGATGGTCACATGATAGTAGTCTCCACGGCAAAATAAACATTTAAAACAATAACTGGGGCTCTGGCACTGCATGTCTGCATCCAACACCATACATTTTCGAAGATTTCTTTCAGCGAGTAAGCAACGATTTAAAAAAAATAAAATAAATTGTTGTCGATCCTCAGACATTTATCGAAATAAAAATAATAATTCAATTGATAACAATACAACCAAACTGGGTCATGGTGTGATGGTTGTGAGTGTGCGCTCCAAGTTTAGGAGGTCAGCCGTTCGAATCCCAACCAAGTCTTACCAAAGGCTTTTTATAATGATACGTGCTGCTTCCTTGTTTGGCACTCAAGAGCATGGACAAAGAACTATAGGTTGGCAACCATTGCGCAGACTTCGATGGCTCCAATGATCTCATTCTGTGTTGAAGTTCCCATAGCAATCATGTGGAAGAAAATCGAAGAGAGAGAGAGAGAGAGAGAGAGAGAGAGAGAGAGAGAGAGAGAGAGAGAGAGAGAGAGAGAGAGACAGAGAGAGAGAGAGAGAGAGAGAGAGACAGGCAGAGAGACAGACAGAGAGAGAGAGAGAGAGAGAGAGAGACAGACAGAGAGAGAGAGAGAGAGAGAGAGAGAGACAGACAGACAGAGAGAGAGAGAGAGAGAGAGAGAGAGAGAGACAGAGAGAGAGAGAGAGAGAGAGAGAGAGAGAGAGAGAGAGAGAGAGAGAGAGAGAGAGAGAGAGAGAGAGAGAGAGACAGAGAGACAGAGAGAGAGAGAGAGAGAGAGAGAGAGAGACAGAGAGAAAGAGAGAGAGAGAGAGAGAGAGAGACAGAGACAGAGAGAGAGAGAGAGAGAGAGAGAGAGAGAGAGAGAGAGAGAGAGAGAGAGAGAGAGAGAGAGAATATTGTATAAACTCGCAGAGTTTCAGGCAGGTTCCCTAGATGATCTTGTTCCAAGTATACAGATAGTATGCTCTTCTGACGCATACCTTTATTGGGCGGTGTGTAGGCAAAAAAAAAATAACCCGGGTTGCGTGCATAAAGCAAAAACATACCAACCGTTTATAATTCAAAACACCTCACTGCACTGAAAAACGTGGGGCAGGAATACTGCACTGGAAAACGTGGGGCAGGAATACTGCACTGTAAATGGTGAAGACTTGTCATACCTGGAGGTATGAAGACTTGTCATACCTCCCCCACCTGGAGGCGGCGCTACATGATACACATTTACATTGAGAATTTGCATCGCCCTCCTCACCCCCTCCCCAAAGACCACTTGCAAAGAGAAAAAAACACACCTATACATTAATTGGGGTAATGCTGATCCTCTGCAGCAAGTCTGGATGTAATTGGCCCAAAAACAAGGAGTAGCGTGACAAACAAACAAACACACAAACCATCCATCCATCCATTGGGACCATCCATAGTTACTTCCTAGTTCACAAAAAAATCACAAGCTGTTGAACCAATGCGAGGAATATGTCAGTGTGGTTTGTGGTATCTGTCCACCAGAAATCACTGTGTCCATTCATCCATTGGGACCATACTCTGTGCAGAGCGTTGGTGCTGCCGAAACAGCCTCCTTGGCTCTTGGGAACAATCCTAGATGGGTCACCACTCCGACACAGGATACCAGCAAGCTGGCGCTCATTTTGCCAACCTCGGAAAAATTACAGGCAGAGTCAACCCCACCTGGTATTAATTCAACAAAAAAGTTGGATTTAGAACTCAGGATCCGAGGATCCCAAGTCCACCACCCTTAACCATTAAGCCAACACCAGGCATATAGGCAACACACAAACGCCGGTCCGTGAATTATAGTCAGAATATGATATAAAACATACGACATGTAAACATGCACTGCACGCATATGTAACAAATAGACACCCTGTAATACTGAATCGAACTTGACCTTTCACGAACTGGCTGGTCAGTTCCGACGTTCGAGTGCAGGTGATGTGAAGTTCCTCAAATTTCAGGAATTTGTTTGGGTGAGATTCATAATTTGCTTGGTGTGCCTGCCATAACTATCGCCAATTATTCGCCAAAACACCGTGAGATCTTTAACGTCCACCAGCGGATACTCACAGACAGGACAACTGGCTTAATGTCCATCGGAGGAAGGGCACACACACCCCAAGGTTTCCGAAACACCACTGCGAGAGTTGATGACGTCGGGTCAACAATGGACACTCACCTTTACCAGCAAGACCAATTATTCATTCCAGTTATCTCAAAGTTGAGTGTGCTACCTCTGCACCACCTGATCAGACGACCAAAAGATGTAAATAAATAAGTGTTTTTTCAAGGCGTGCTTCAGGTCCGCGCACACTGCCTGTGTACGTCTCCACCTTATTCGTTGGTGATTGGAATTCGTAGGAAACTCCAAAACAAAGTTCATCCCACATCTTGCACTTTGGGAATGAACAGATTTAGACACAATTCACATAAAATAGCATTCTTATCAATGTGTGGTGCAGTTAAAACTCTCTTCACCAGAGGCATTCCTTCCATCGGAAAATCCATGCTCAATAATCCAGAAGCTTACTTTCTTCTCCACCATAACACCTCTTGCTCACATCCATCCCCACCTTCCCTGCGGCGCTTCGGATGAAAATGGGCATTTTTAGAAAATGCGGTTAGCAGGGTCTATCGGAAGGAATTTTTTCGAACAAAATATTTCAGAGGGTGAGCAGGCTTCGAGTGGTCGGATATTTTGCCCATATGTGCACAGGATGGCTCATTGCCGCGTGATGACAAATTCATGTGAATTTGTTCTCTATGATGTGCTCACCATCTCCAGGTATGATACACCAAGAGATACATACTAAAAGCTATGAATCGATGAAATATGGCAGAGAATAGCTTGAAGCAATAATTTTTCTATACAGGTATTGAGGCTTTTGGAAGAGCAGAATAACAGCGGGGTTAAAGATCAGCAGAGGCAAAATAGAAGAGCAACATCAGAATAAAGTTGGTTAAAAAACTGCAAAGCCACCAACCTGCCTTGAAACTCGAACTCGTATATTGCGAGATGACAATGACATGGAGGGCCTTCGACTTCACGGCCTAAATATGGTTTTAGGGGGAAAAAATGGCTTGGAATTCATATAATTTTGGAAGAGTAAAATCAAGTGTCACACAATAAATACAATAACTTAAAAGAAATTTGGTGAATCAGAGCTTTATTGGTTGTCAAATTTCAGAATGGATGCTTATAATGTTGTAAATTAGAGTCTAATAGGTTTATTTTTATCAGGCATTCCTAAGAGGCTTGATGTCCTTTGCACTGAATCATTTTCATGATGAATGGATTTTTATAAGCCTCATTCAGTCAATTATTTAAAACTGACAAACGATGAATGTCAGTTATAACTGCCAGTTATGAATTATGTTCCAAGGTGTTCAGACTGTTTCAGTTATTTCCTTCACTTTTCACTAGTTTTTGTGTCAGATTGTTGAGTGATGGCATATCATGCCCAAAATAAATTTTAAATGTTCATTATTGGCAATAATTACAGCATGTGACTAAGTAAGTATCATCACCATGAAATAAAAATCAATTGGATGAAAGAATGGCCAGAGATAGAGTCAAAGGCAGTTAGTTATACAAGCCAACTATTTAATGGATTGCGCATTTAAGAGCCAACAGATTTTATGAACTAGAAGAAAATGTCTCTTCCAAAATGTTTGATGACCTTTCAAAATAATTGAAACTCACATTGAAACACATTTGTGGGAATAAATTAAGATTGCAGCAAGGCTAAAAGCAACTCTTTATTTTTTGATATGCTCTTCAACACTTGAAAATGATGGATGTGACCGACTTAAATTTAAAGTTGATGAAAGTTTCCGTTTTTATGCCCACACACACTATCTTTCATCTACGTCTGCTATGACTGAATCATTTTGTCTGTTATGAATGATAGTTTGGATCAAGATTTATGGAAGGAACAAACAAGCAGTCAGAGACTGGTACTTACAAAATCGTCAACTTGACCTCTCACCTTGTCTTATAAAAGCTGTCTCTAGAGAAGGTAGCGACGCAAACCAGAAGTTTCTACGATGATTCTGTACCAAACCTCTCATAAAAACATCAGATTTTTACCAGAATTTCGACAACCGAGTGTTAAGCATACTTAACTGTTACCAAAAGTGAAGACAGGATTGAAATCGACTTAAAAAATACCCCCGAGCGGGAGTGCCGGTCATCTCTGCCAGAGGTCGAAAGTAAGTGACTCTGTGCCAGACTGGAATAGGGGCAGTTCATAAAGTACGTACGCTCTACTTCTGGGTTTCAAAACCAACCACCCCCCTCTGTATGTAGGCTAGTGAACACCCACCCACCCCCCTCTGTATGTAGGCTCGTGACCACCCACCCACCCCCCTCTGTATGTAGGCTAGTGACCACCCACCCACCCCCCTCTGTATGTAGGCTAGTGACCACCCACCCACCCCCTCTGTATGTAGGCTAGTGACCACCCACCCACCCCCTCTGTATGTAGGCTAGTGACCACCCACCCCCCCCCCCCGGATGTAGGCTAGTGACCACCCACCCACACCCCTCTGTATGTAGGCTAGTGACCACCCACCCACCTCCCTCTGTATGTAGGCTAGTGACCACCCACCCACCCCCTCTGTATGTAGGCTAGTGACCACCCACCCACCCCCTCTGTATGTAGGCTAGTGACCACCCACCCACCCCCTCTGTATGCAGGCTAGTGACCACCCACCCACCCCCTCTGTATGTAGGCTAGTGACCACCCACCCACCCCTCTGTATGCAGGCTCGTGAACACCCACCCACCCCCTCTGTATGCAGGCTAGTGACCACCCACCCACCCCTCTGTATGTAGGCTAGTGACCACCCACCCACCCCCTCTGTATGCAGGCTAGTGACCACCCACCCACCCCTCTGTATGTAGGCTAGTGACCACCCACCCACCCCCTCTGTATGTAGGCTAGTGACCACCCACCCACCCCCTCTGTATGCAGGCTAGTGACCACCCACCCACCCCCTCTGTATGTAGGCTAGTGACCACCCACCCACCCCTCTGTATGTAGGCTAGTGACCACCCACCCACCCCCTCTGTATGTAGGCTAGTGACCACCCACCCACCCCCTCTGTATGTAGGCTAGTGACCACCCACCCACCCCCTCTGTATGTAGGCTAGTGACCACCCACCCACTCCCCTCTGTATGTAGGCTTGTGACCACCCACCTACCCCCCCCCCCATATGCGTCTCATATCACATCACAATACTTGAAGATTACAACGAACTGTAGATTTATCTCAAATGCATCAGTAATTATTAACTACGGTAATACAGTAATATGGAACAATTATTGACGTCCACGGATTCAACATCACGTCGAAAATGTTCCTGTGAACGGGGATATTTTTCCCCCTCGCGATGACGACAGGCTCACCTTCATCTTCTGAAACGCTTTCATGTAGTCTGACACCACTTTCATCAAGTATGTATGCAGCCGTCGTACCACCCCCGTACGCAGGCAGTACGCGGGCTTTAAACCACCCACCCCTGTACGCAGGCAGTACGCGGGCTTTAAACCGCCCACCCCCCTCATACATTGCTATACTTCTCTTGCAAAGCCAGCAGTTCCTTATGAACCGATGTTTGTAAGCCATGACGATGCAGTCCCTAGCGGTGTAATTTACCTTTTTCTTTTAATATCACAGCACGTCATTTATGAAAATAAAAGTACAAATTGACATTCAAGACAATGTTAATGTCATAAATGAAAGTAAGTGTGCATATAAACTTGTGTTCCATTGTTTTAGTTGAATCTGATAAAAGCTTCAAATGTAATATTTGTCTCGGAGAGTTCCGGTTCTTGATTTAATACTTTTTATTTTTTTTGTACGTACTTTATGAACGGCACAGACGGGGAATGAGAGCGAAGTTTGAAGGGCTATAAAATCAGAACGAGGGCAAATTTCAAAAAAAATGGCTCGTGTTGCTCTCGATAATAGTCCATAGTATCTGAATCACTAATAACATTTGATCTCTCTTGATAAATGAGGGAGGAGATACGATTTGAAATCGACGATTTTCGCAACTTTGACAGCCTCGTGACGTTGACCTCGACCTTGGACGACCTTGAAAGTTATATCGTTGTGCATGTCTCATCGACCTCTATCCATTCCACTATTGGTTATTTGTCTCCATTCGGTTTAATTGTGGACGGACGTACGGACGGACAGACGTACGGACGGACGGACGGACGTATGTATGGACAGACGTACGGACGGACGTACGTACGGACAGACGTACGGACGGACGTACGGACGGACATATGGACAGATGTACAGACAGACGTACGGACGGACGTACGGACAGACGTACGGACAGACTTCAAGACTTATTATTAGGTCATCTCTACTGAGATGATAGAGATGACCTAACGAGCGCGTAATGCCGTGTGTTACAATCCCCCTCATTAGCATAATCTTCACTACATAATACCTCAGATACGACACCCGACATAAATCTCATAAAACATCCGATTTTTACCAGAATTTCGACAACCGAGTGTTCAGCATACTTCGCCATTACCAAAAGTGAAAACAGAATTGCGATCCGAGTTAAAACGAACTCATGACGTTGACCGAAGCAAAAATCTCCATTTCTCCACGCAATTATTTAATATTATTTTATCAAAGTCACAAAACCGTAATATTCGGCAATCCACCAACAATCTTTACATTATCCGACGGCTTAGCGAGTCAGGCATGCGACGATAACCTTTATTGGGATAAAAAAATGACTTTAAACACCATCTTTATCGAAAACACCATCAGCGTGCACACGCAAAACCTTTACATGACTCAACGACGTCTCTGCTCAAGTGCTGCACCACGTGACGCGCCGTGACGCGGCGAGTGAAATATTTTTTACACAATCTTAAAACGTCTCCAAAACATCCGATTTTTACCAGAATTTCGACAACCGATTGTTAAGCGTCCTAAGCGATCGCAAAAACCGAAGACAAAATTAAAATCGAAGTTAAAACAAACTCGTAACGTCGACCGAAGCAAAAATACTCCATTTCTCCACATGAATTTACGGAATTATGTTTGACCTCACTGTGACCTTGACCTTTGACCGATTTTGACCAAAATCTAATCAGCACTAGCCATCACTCTCCTGAATCACGTGGTGTAATTTGACATTGGTAGCTTCTTCCGTTCTCGAGTTATCGTGCCTACAAACAAACACACAAACACAAACACACAAACAGATGATGGAAGTCATCAATACACTTACGAAATCTTTATATTTCATAAGTAAAAAAGAAAAACAGAACAGAAAAAAAGGAAGTAAGGTGGGAGATTTTACCTCTGGAATTTCTTTTTTGAATTACAAAAAACAATTAGAAAAAGAATTATCGTTATTTAGTTCCGTTGAGTAAAGACTGACTTCTGGTGACATTCATGGTCAGATTTCTCCAAACATCCCAATCCTGCACTGCTTCCCAAAGCTCTGCAGAGAGGGCTTGGTTGCAGCCTTTACCCCATCCATCCGGCACATACACGGTCTACCTCTTCTTCCCTAAACCATACCCAGCATGATAAAGGAATTCTGTTGAGATAAATCGAAAAGGAATAAAAAAAATTAAATTGTGCACCAAATCTTAACACATTCTGCTATACAAGTGTTGAAGATTAATGCTGTGGGTTTATATAGAAATATAAAATAGAATATAGCATGATTATTCCATAGCAAGGCTAAAATATAAGAAGAAAATGTAGAAAAAAGGTATTTTACAAGAACGTGTGTGTGTGTGTGTGTGTGTGTGTGTGTGTGTGTGTGTGTGTGTGTGTGTGTGTGTGTGTGTGTGTGTGTGTCCATACAGGAGTACATTTTATCTTCGTGAATATTGTTACTAATACATCCAAGTGTGACTAATACAAAGTGAGAAGTGCATCACTATTACTCCTTCAACTACATTTAAGCCATTCAACTGTTAACTGCTTTCAGGAAAAACCTAATTGGAATAAAATCAAAGTTACAGATCATAAACAGAAACCCCCTGTGCACTACCTGTCACTCCAAAATTGGGAGGTCAAGTTCATGACCAGAGTTGGTGAGCAAGCACACACTTACATATTTATTTTCCCTTCCTTTTGATCCCATAGGTGTTATTTGTTAATAATAACAATTACGGTTTAATAATGTATAGGGTGCTTCATATGAGCTATTACAAAGTGCAATAATTCAATCAATTTTATTCATTGAAATGATAAAAGGGAAAAACTAAGAAAGAGAAAAGGCATTTTATGCACTTGTGCACTCAGCCTGGGGGTTTAAAATTCACGATGAGTAAACAGATGAATCAAAAGAGGAGAGTCGACCGCCTCAGTAAAGTAGTATTACGTGATCCTTTACACTTATAATAAACCCCAAAAAAACAAAAAAAACCTTTTAATATGCCGTTTTTTGTTCCATTTTATCAGCAAGATCTTTCAAGGCTTTAAAAAAAACAAAAAAAACGCGGCTTCCATTACTGGAAATAACAATGAGCAAAAATGAACATTTTTTCCATTCACTTACTGGAACAGCTGCACCATGAGTATAGCAAGATTTAAGGCAAGTCCATCAGACCTATCATTTCTGAAATGTTAATGAAGATCAGTGCAGCAGCTTAAAAGATTTGGATAAAAAAGTGAAACGATTATAGAAAAAGAAGGGAGGAAGGAATATTGTACTTATCACAATGGTTTGAGTAGTTGCTCTGTAAAAAATAAAAAAAATAATAAAAAAGGAAATCCTTTTTGCTATCATATTCCATCTTTTTTGGTAAAAAAAAAATTGACAATTAAATAAATTGGGGCATTATTTTGTGGATTATTTTCTCACCCCGCAGAGGTATGTGCAACTTTATTTATTAAACTCATTACCTCTGCCACTGAAGGTGGACGAAGGTTATGTTTTCACTTGTCTGTCTCACTGTGAGCAGTATATCTCAATAAATTATGGACGGATTCAGACGAACCTTAGTAGACAGGTTGGGCATGTGATAAGGACGAAATCTTTCGGGTTTTGTGAAGATCTAGATCCAGATACGAGAATTTTTAATTTTTCAACTACTTCTTCACCATTGAGAGATGGGACCAAAATTATATATATATATATATATATATATATATATATATATATATATATATATATATATATATATATATATATATATATATATATATATTTCAAAAACTAGTAGAAGAGTTATGACAAAACTTTGTGGACAAGTTGGGTATATGTGATAAGAATAAGCCGATTAGGTTTTGGTGTGTGACAAGGACAAATGGTCCGGATGCAGATCCGGCCCATCATTGGGATACAAAATGTAAACTGTTCACCCTGGCAGTGGGATGCGCTCTACTGAGTGCCTCTAGTTTACATTAGGGTGATAGTAAGGTGGTAGGTAGTAAGAGGAGAGTTAGGATGATTGTAAGGCAGGGGTCGTTCACTCGGAGAGCATTTGATGAATGGAATGGTCTCCCTGAAAAGACATAGTAGATAGGTTCAAACTGGATTGAAATAGGTACCTAAAAGCTTTGGAGATAAAGGACTACATGGACATTGGCGGGATGTTAAATCGCTGAAGTATGGATTGAAGGATGATTGTATATCTTTGTCGTGATTGTGATGTCAATGAGAGGATCCCATCAAAAGGTAAATGTGCTGTCGATGCTTGTTCATTCCTCACTTTACAGCAGTGTTCATCCATAAAAAATAAAAAATAGCCTGCTGATGTTCGTGTTCCTGTCCCAGTCCTTCTCATCCCTCCAGGTCAGGTCAGGTATGGGAGCATGCGCCAAAGCAGCGCGTTGCTGCGTCCAGTTTCAGCCGGTACTCCAGGGGATTCTGTCTGGCGATCCCCCAAGCAGATGCCTGGCCCATTCCCATCTCCTTGAGATTCCGATCAACCTGCTGCAATAACAAGGCAGGAGGTTGGCCGATTGGCCTCCACCACTCACGAGACTGCCTCGCTGAGAGAATCTGGTGAGCAGTTTCAGCGTGAGGAAAACGAGCCACATGTCCAAACAGCTGCAGCTGACGCTCACAGACTATGCAGGTAACAAATCTCATTTGAGTCTCTCTCAGCAACCGCTCGTTGAACACAAAGTCTGACCAGCGATAGCTAAGGATTCTCCAAAGAGACCTGGTACCAAAGGAATTAAGTCTCCATCTCAGATCCCTGGTCAGAGTCCAAGTCTCACATCCACCGAGAAAGACTGGAAGCACCAAGGACCTGAAGACTCAGACTTTCATCCTCCAGCACAGGTACCGGCAGTGGCACATCCCATTATCCAGTGAATCCATGACTCCGCAGGCCCGACAAAGATGTCTATTGACCTCTGACTCACAGCCAGCAGAGACATGAATATCACTGCCAATGTAAGTGAATCTCTCCACGACCTCAACATCCTCACCACAAACATGTTCGTGTTCATCAACATCTGCTGATGTTCCTGGTCCTGTCCCAGTCCTTCTCACCCACCCCACCAACCCCAAATCTTCTTCATCTTTAATGGCCACTATCACCGACATTGTGGGGTCAGCAGGGGGAAGCTTGGCCCGAGTCTTCATAAACCAGCTAGCCAGGCCTGATATGCAACTATAGTTAGGGCAGGAATTTGGATTTTTTTTGGCCATGGTGCCGGCAATAGCTCACCTACTCTTTGCGAAGGACACAAAGGGATTTTTAACACCCACCAATGAATGTTGGCAGATGGGAAGCTCGTTTAACATCCATTCGAGGGACAGCACACATGTTGCTGAATCACCCTGCCTGTGAAACACCAGGATGACAGTTTATAGCTGGGTCGGGAATTGGTCGGTTGGGTTAGTTTCAGAGCTAGACCAATAGATGGAGGTAGAATTGATCAGGTCTAGTTGAGGTGCCGGCATGATTTTCCAAATAACCTCCTTCTTTGTCCAAGTTCCTTGCATTTCCTTGTATTACATGAATAAAGTCTTTGAGACAAATTTTGGTAATTGCAAAAGAAAGATAATAAAATATCTATTACAATTATCAAAGTCCTCCACAGCTTACCTTTCTGCAAATGGAGTAAAATTGAAAACAAGTTTGTCTAACATCATGGTCTAACAACTTGGTTGTTATCAATGGCAAGCCATCTTGAAATGTATTCTGATAACATACTACAGGAAAAGTTTAAAATCGGTGTTTTACTCGCATCACTGATCCAACCAGGCCGTGAACATGTTTCCAGCAATGCTGCAAAGTGGCATTTCCACGTGGACTGCAATGCAAATTATTTTTTGATATTCACGACAGCATAACGGCATTTCATTTTGTGAAGTTCCACCTGCAGCAGTCTTCATTAACTTCCTCCTGATTTGCAACGATTTATGCTACCTGCCGGGTGTAGGTGTGTCCCATCATCAGACTAATGTGAAAAACAAGGGTATAACATTTACAGGCATCACCCTCACCTGTGTCATCACCCAAATACTTCATCAAAACAAAACTATATGAACTTTTTTCTCTCTCCCTCCTGTGTCTGGCTGTCTCAAAAGGGAAAGCTTAGAAAAACGTTTGCTTTCTGTCCACTTTGTTGAAATTGGCTTCTCATAAGTTGACAGCTTAAATGCATGGCAATTTTCCTTCCACGGAAATGAACAAGGAGTCCCTTGTGAAACAAAGTACTGTCCTATCGGACCTGCTTCCAAATGATTGGCCCGTGCTCGAAAATTCATTCCAAAGCGGAAAATTACTTTTTCAAAACTCATATTTAATACCTGTGGTTGAAGTGAAGCCAGACAGTTAGGTTATGTTTCTTTTTATTGAAAAATGAAAACAAAACAACTTCAAATCATCATAAAAACACACACCAAAAAAAAAAAACAACATCATAATAAAACCTCCCCATACACACTGCCTTTGTGCGAATATGAGGAGGTGGTAAGAAAATGAAGTGGTACACCAATGACCCAAATTCACTCTCAACTTCTTGCAAGCATTCGATCATTTGCATCGTGGAAGCAGCATAATAGAGTGAGGGATGTATATAGTTATATACTCTTCCAGCTTATCTTAAGTCAACCCCACTAATAACTTTTTTTTCCATTTAATTTGATAAGTTAAGCTTTCATAAAACATTATCATACAATGCATTCACTTTACGGCGCAAAAAATACATGCTTATTATTTTGAGAAAGCAGTGCCAACACTTTGATGATGTATAGAATGAAAAAGTTGTCAGGTTTCAATCAGGCGGCAAAGAGGTAGAAATGCTTTGGCAGGCATTGGTGTTGGCAGGAAAAGAAGTGCATAAAATAACAATTTGAAAATCAGCTCAAACCAAACAACGGCCACAGTGGGCGATGAGAGGACCATTATGAAATGCTGGTGTTGCTTATCCAACACAACAGTTTGATGAAATTTGACATTATAGTTTTCATGCCTCAAGTAAAGAATTTGGCCTCAACTCAATAAATGTGATCTCCTATTTTTTTATTGGGTTTGTTGTGTATTTTTTATTTCTTCTTCCCAAAAATACATGTTTGCAGGATTTTGTTTTCTCAGTTACACATCAGCATCCATTATTTTGAGCCTCGCAACGGAGGCCCAAAGTAGTACCGGAGAAGTAAGAATCGATGACGGAGCACAACACAAAAATTGTCCTTCTTGAAAGATATTGTGTGCATGTTGCAGCAGCACAAAAGTAACATTGGATTGATTTACAGGCAGATTGAAGGGTAAGAAATGTAGTGGGAAATAGATTACAGATGAGTAAAGTAATAATGGGAACCAAAGCAAATACAACACAAATGGTTGATCCCAAAAGGATAATACCAATATTTCAGTTGGACAGGGTAAACAGCAGCATCATTAGCATGGTTTCCTTGCACTGGTATTAGGCCAAAGCATAGGCATCCATATAAATAGGTCATATGGGGGTCTAATAGCCAAATCCTACTGCTTAAAATAATCAAAACATCACGAGCAATGATATGTTAAAAAAACAAAATAAAGCAGAAAAAAAATCACTTTCAAGGTGTGTGTGTGTGTGTGCGTGCATGTGTGTGTGTGTGTATTTGTGTGTCTGTGTGTATTTGTGTGTGTATGTGTATGTGTGTGTATGTATGTATATGTAAAAAAAAATATATATATATATATATATATATATATATATATATATATATATATATATATATATATATATATATATATATATATATATATATATATATATATATATATACACACACACACACATACCTAGGTGCTCAGAAAATTGCTCTATAAAACGTGTTCATTCATCCCACGACCCATTTCACCACATTGTAGTCATTAAAGGTCATAAACAGTTATATTTATTTCCAAGACAATTGTAAGAATAATGTCTCAAAAGATGAAAACCTGTGAAAAGTTGGAAATGTCATATCATTTTTCAGATGATGACATCATGGTCTTTATCCTGAACAAATATTGAGTGACCGCAATTATAACTTATATGATCTCCCCTACTTGTTTAGCTTTCAACGTGTCACAACCTGCAGCTTGTAGATGATGTTATGTTCATCATGGGATATTATGCCCTTTAAGTACAGGGGACATTGTTTTCCTGCATCTTAATGCATTTGAAATGCATATTTGTAAAAATGTTGTTGATGACCTTTAATAACATGTCACACACAGAATAAAACTTAAAACTCCAGCATTTGGGGGAGAGGGAGTGGGAAGAGGAGAGGGGGGTGGCTCTTTCACTTATATTACATTAATTCTAAACTAGTCAAATGTTTTAATTTATCTGCTTTGCGTGTTCATTCAAACATATCATCAACATAAAAAGCCAAAGAAATAAATGAAATTAAAAATGAAAACAAATGAAAAAATAACAACAAATTGTTGGTTAAGATAAACAAGCAATGAGTCTTAACACACGCATTGAGCAGGCAGATCAGTATACCTCCAAAAGGAAGGAACTCCTCCCCCTACCTTTTCCATCCAGGTGGGCAACAAGGTTTCGTTCATTAGTTTTATTAGATGTTATAATAGTTGCCCACCTGGGGTTCAGAATAACAAATGGCCCAAACCAGAAATCAAGCTGAGGGATGTTTGCTCACACCAACTTCGTCCTTCAGTGCCTGCTCAATGATGTGGCTGCAGCATCATGCTGGGAAGACAGTTGGGTAGGATTTGAACTTGAGGCCTGTCCAAGCTGGACTGGTTACGCGTAAGGCCGATAGCCCGCTGCCATTCGATTGCCTGAATTAGCTTCATGAAGGTGAGCATCCAACAGGAATGTAACAGAAAGATGGTGTCAGAGCCAAAAGGTCAGGATGGAAGAAGGAGCAATAAGTTGAAACAAACAAATGAATTTTGTGCATTATCGATATTAATACTGAACAAGTGACACTTATAAAGACAGTGTGTATACAGTTATAATTTGCAATAAAATAGAGACAATCGTGTTATTATAACCTCGTTAATTTTCTAACGTCAAAGTAGGAATTTATACTTTTGATAAATATGTGTCTGGTAAGGTTAGTTCCTTTAGAATTGAGACACACATTTTTATTTATAAGATTTTTTTTTCCATTGCAAGTCCAAATGTTAGGGTTAGTCATGAACCTTTAGTCAGGTTATTGCTGCTTTTAAAGTCTTAATGTATCCCGATCCCCCCAAAAAGATGGATTTGAGTTGATAATAAATTGCACAAGATATTGCAATGCAGGAATTATATATATATATATATATATATATATATATATATATATATATATATATATATATATATATATATATATATATATATTTATATATATCAATATGTTCTTTGAAAATGGCCAAGTTATGTAAAAAATAAAAGAAATTAAAAAACAAAAACCTCGTTTTCTGTCTGGTTTCAGCAGTACATACCAATGCATACTCCAATTGCTCATGTTTTAAACACACGCAAAAGTTAAGAGTGACATCTGCTATGCAACGTTCCAGCCATATAAAGGTCAAAACATTTTGACACCCCCCTTATTTGTGTCTCAAATAATGTTCAAATTTTACATGTTTAAAGGAATTGGGAGGGGGAGATGGAATCCAGTTAGGAGCCTCATTAAAGTTTATACAAAGTGCAGAAGAGATACTCGATATTATAAGAAAACAAGCGATAGAACTTGACGTTAACGAAGTATGAAATCTGTCATAAATCACAAGCATGAGTTGAATGTCTGGCTCTGTGCCTTTCATGTGAGTAAGAAACGATTGCACGAAAAGTAGGGACATGCATGCAGACAGGCAAAGATAATCCCACTCCATGAATGGAAGTAGTGACCAGTTTAGAGGCCCTGCTTGTCTGTGATCCAAGCAGTCAGCAGAAGCACGGTATAGGAAATTCAACATAATTCCAAGTAGTTATAGAGAGCAATATAAAAAGCAGGTCTTTGATGATGAGACTGTCTGAATCAGAAAATCTGACTCAAAATAATGCTTGCCATCTCTCTTGATGTTTTCATTAAAAGTTGTTTTTGGAATCAATGCAGATGGGTGGGTGAGAAGGCGATTTATTGGAAATTTTGTTACTTCATGAAGGTAATTTTAAAGGTTTCATGAAATCAAACGCTTCTGCTTTAATGATGATAAAAAAAATTTGTTGCTACATGTGAAAATTGTGGTAATTAGAAACTATTAGCAAATAAGTAAAATATTTTTATTTTATGTTAAAGGGTAAAAAGTTGTTTTTAACTCTTTAACCAGATTTTATCACATCTTTGATTTGATTGTTTATTTTGCATCATCAAAAATGTTGGACTTTCCTGCTAAACTACACTGCTCTGCACAAAAAGATGAAAATAAATAATAAAACCTTCAATAAAAGCAAACAATATCTGCAGTGGGTACCTTATAAATGACTGATGGTTGAAGCATTTTACACTGCAGTCTTGAATGTGGCATTATGTCGATCAGGTTCATTCTCATTGATTTTATTTGAAAATTACTCTATTTTACATTTCCTTCCATCATTGCACCACCTCTCCTAAATAGTCCTTCTTATTATGCCGTTGACCTTCATGCACTGTATTTATATACATTGCTCTAGTGTGAGCCATTGTCTTTGCAAGAGAGGCTAAAAATCATTCAGCCAAAGCTAACGTGGAGTAATATTAAGGTCTTAGTTTTGCGAAGGCTAGTTTCAAACTATTGTATAAAAAGACTATATATGAATAGACAGAGGAAAGATGATGAAAAAAATCAAGGATTTGTAAGGATCAGGATGTAGATTGGGTTGGAATAAAGTTTACATTGAATATAAAAGTTGGGTGATTGGATTGAGTTTGTGTATTTGGTAGAAGCTTGGATTTAGAAGGTGAGATAAGGAGCGGCAATCGCCTTCCTTCACTTCCGGAAGTTGATGTCTTCAGCTGCAACAAACAAAACATTGGACACACATCCACACCGTGGCAAAGCAAGCCAGAATTTCCCAGCACATTGAAACAAATGCAAAATTCAAAGGAAAAAGCACTAAAGCACCAATTATCGCTGTACCACAACAAGCCAGTGCTGCACAAAACACCTGGGGTATCGCCCATCATGGGAAAGGTCATCGCTGTATTTCACGAGAGACCTTTCTCTTGGCAAAGCAATTACACAAGCGCAGGCATGAAATCCAAGAATGTCAAGAAGAAAGTTTCTTGAAAGACTGCTTGACTATCTGCTACAATGTGCAGTCACAGAAGCAAAAGGAAAAGTCCAAATTGGATATTAAAGGAAAAAATAATGTGATGGTAATTTGAGATTACAAGTCTTAATAAGAGAGATAACTGCTTTGTAATACATGTCCCTGACTGATGTGATATTTCCTAAGTCCAAAAAGGGCATAACTCTGTGAAAAATTAATTAAACGCCCTGAAACTCGAACTTGTTCTATAATTTATCATTGTGAAGCCGTGTACCAAGTTTCAGTTGAATATGCTAAAGGGTATTTGAAAAAAGTCTGAAAACCCACAAGTGGGATGGACGGATGGAGAGCAAACCTATAGTCGCCTCCAGTAAAACCGGTAGGGGACTAATAACACTGTGCAGCAGTGTCAGCCTGGTGTTGGCTCAGTGGTTAGGGTGGTGGCTTGAGATCCTAGGGTCCTGAGTTCAAGCCCCGTCAGCCGCTGAATTAATACACCAGGGGGTTGACTCAGCCTGTCATCCTTCCGGGGTCGGTGAAATGAGTACCAGTTCCAGTGTGTGTACTGGTAGAGGGGCACTGCATCAGCGACACAGTCGTGCTTCAAGAAATGATAGCTACCCCGGCAGCTAAGCTGCCATATGATCACCACCACAGTCTGCAGCACACAACGTCTGCACTATGAGGGAGAGACAAAAAGTATTTTTATTTTCAAAAGTTTTCAGAGCCAAAAACTACTTCTACTTCAATGGCATCAGCAAACTCACAGCTGCTGTGAAAATGTGATTATGGATATAAACTACATTGAAAACGAATACAATTGCCCTGAGTTTCAGTGGCACAGCGCCATTAGTTTGTGGTTGAATGAAACACCTGTTGACTTCTCCTCGTACAAACTCCATAAAGGATTTCTAAATACAGAAGAAGCGCAAACCCTGTTGTGACATTAATTATCGATTCCCCAAATTGGAGGAAAAAAGGAGAGGAAACAAACCAAGGTCGAAAAGTTAGAGAGGTTCATAAAAAAAGGAGGATTTGAGAAAAAGGAAGTATAATTTCGACTGCAAAGAGCCATGCATTTATTACATACAGAAAGTGGTGGAATTTGGACCCATACATGTCCCTTCCCTTGGTTTTCCTCGACTTGTATAGTGTCTCTAGCTCCTTTTCTTCCACACTCAATCAGAAGCATTCCTTTGTCTCTTCCCCCACCCCACCCCCAATTCTCCCCAACCATCGCCAACACTTTTGTTCATTGTAATAATTTAATGTTTTTATCATTTCCCTCCAACACACCCAGCCATCCACCAAACTGTAACAACTTTGTTCGTACACAATATAATATAGACACGACAAAAAAAGGAAGTAATTGAAAAAATGAAAGCTTTTTACTTGGAGAAATAAAAATTGCAACCATGTGAAGTACATTCCTAGTTTTCTGTTGATAATGTACATACCTGTGTAGATCATATTGCATTGTGATGAATCGCAGTAGCCACGTTGCCCAGGAAGGCCCCGTTTTCCAGAGGATCCCGGTAACCCTGGTGATCCTCTGGGACCCATGTGACCTGGCCGTCCTGTGCTTCCAGTGACAGATTTTCCTGCGATACCTGCAGCGAATGGAAAATGGAAGCTTTGATTTTGCAAATGAGTACTTAATTGAAAACCCTACATTGGGTAACATGGCAATGCCATTTTATGTTTCTTTTAGCAATAATGGATATTATTGTTGCATTGACATTAGTCATGAGACAACATACTTACCCGGCGGGCCTGGTGGTCCACTCCGTCCTTGTAAAGATTGTCCTTGTTCTCCCTTCTGACCTTTCTTTCCGAGAAGGCCTGAGAAGTAAGGATAAGAATCTAGCATTCCATGTCCAGTGCTGGACTACAAGAAACACAAAGTAACCTAAGGATAACCATTGACTGCAAGATTAATGAGAATACCAATTAGTGATTGATAGCTCCAAGTATTGACACATTAAACCAGTAATTTTTCTGGCTAGTTATTTGAAACAGCTGTGTATGATATGCAAAAATTATTGACAGATTATACTTAAATATGTTTCCTGGTTGATAAATTGTGAAAAATAAATAAATAAATCGCCGGCAAGCCATCACCCCAGGAAAGGCCGATCATGGATGAGCACTAAATGCAGCCGAAAAAACAGCAAGACCAACAAGCAATGGTGCAGACGATCCAAATCGGTGCTGAATGCTCGGAACTGATAACTTGATACCATAATCAGAAATTATAAACAAATTAATGTTGAAGATAAGGTGAATTAAATAGGATTCAAAGCAGGATATTTAAATGTAACGTGTGTAAAATAATGCGATACCTTTTGGTCCCATTGCTCCCATTACACCGGGTGATCCAGGAAACCCAGGTGGTCCTGCTCTCCCAGGGACCCCTGGACGTCCTGCAGAGCCTGCAGGCCCAGGAGGCCCAGGAGGTCCAGTCACAGAGTGCTTCGCAGTATTTTTGTGGGGTACATTGTTGAGGAGGTTGTTGTAATGATTGAACTTTTCTGGTGCAAACAGAGGTAAGAATAATGGCAAAAGTCATTCATTACATAGAATGTAACTGCCATCACCAATATAATTATTTCAGAAGTCACCACTATTTATCATTTCAAAGGGAGTTAGAATTATAAAATTACAAACATTTATGCATCAGCAATACCCCCAAAATATACACGATACACCTTGACGCAAATGTTTATGAATGACAATGGAATCCTAGTCGATTTGAAGATGAGTGTCGACCAGCATTAAAGGACAAGGTAAACAATGGATGCTATTAACTCAATTTTATCAGATTCTGTCTCCCACTGTGGAAAATGAGCTACAGCTGTGACTTGAAACTTTAGCCCTTCATCAGAGGAAAAAAACACCTATTAAAGATTGCTGTGGCAAAGGGCTAATAGTCCAAATGTCATCCGCAACTCCTTCTGTAATTCTGCCGCCTGATCCATTACCATAGGCATGCTGTGGCCATGACAGTCAGTGCTGACAAATCTTCGATGAACACCTTTGTGGAATGTTGCGCTGCTCTATCTGCATCGAAGCAGACAGGATGGGTGATCATGAAAATAATTTTCCTTATGATATCTGCTGCAGGGTCAATGTGGTTCATTGAGCTCTAAGTTTGAGGAAGTCGACTGTCCACCCTGCACCTTTTCATTTTCTATTCTGGGTCTTCGTTCCTACCTCATGTCCCTCGTAGTTGTGGGAGCCCTGGATTATGTTGACCCAAACCATGATATTTTGCCATCTCCAGAGATAACCCTCCATCATGCGAGCAGATATAAAATTATCAACACCAGAAGCACCCGCTCCATGTGCTGCTTACGTGCATATACAGTACAATACATTGTGGTTAGAAATCTCAAATAATTCCAATTGCATCCACTCCTCCCCCCAAAGGAAGGAAATGCCAAGATGGGTGAAAAAAAACTTTTTTTTCTCTTTAAAAAATTGATGGAATTAATCAAAACTTGCACATGCACAATTTCAGGGTGTCCTCATTAATCCCTGAAATTTTCAGCTTCATCGGTGAAATCCTCTCGGAGGAGTGGAGGATACATATTATATACACTTGCTCCATTACATATGGATGAACACAAAAGTTCGCTCATGTTTCAATTCAGTTCGCTGATCTTCTCTTCTATCAAATATTTTCCGGTTTCTGTTTCTGTTTAGAAATTGATAGTTTGTTGCTGTAATTCAGCATTGTTTTCATTTCTCTTCCTTTTTTTCTTCTCTTCTATCAAATATTTTCCAGTTTCTGTTTCTGTTTAGAAATTGATAGTTTGTTGCTGTAATTCAGCATTGTTTTCATTTTGTTGTAGCTTCACTGCTGCAGTAGTTTAGGTAAGCCTCGATGTTGTGTGTACCAATAGACTACTGTTCTATTTTGTTTCATATTGATTTGGTTACGGTATCTGTCTATTATTCGTCATGTTATATTTTCGTTTCTTTAACTTGTTCCCCTTTTCACTTGATATTTTACTATAAAACACCTTTACACATGTCATTGTGAAAGGGGCTATGTAGATAATTGTCATTATCATTTTTATTTTTGGGTTATAAACATACTCTGATCAGCTTTTAATTGTTAAAATCCATTGTTTCCTAATTATTGTATGATGAGTCAAGTGGATTGAACTTCTCTCTGTACAGTGTGTGTATTCAAGAAGAAGCTAAACTGTTGAATGCAATTTCCTTCACAAAGTGATTAAAGGTATAAGCACCTAAATGACTAATCGAGGACAAAGGAGTGGGAGTTTGTTCGTGTGTGTGTGTGTCTGTGTGTGTGTGTGTGTGTGTGTGTGTGTGTGTGTGCGTGCGTGCGTGCGTGCGTGTGTGTGTGTGTGATTTCAGGACAACTGGACTAAAGTCTATTGATGGACGACAACGGAACAGTCCTATACGACAGAATGTAGCGTCCTGGAAGGTTTCAGGTCTTTTGATGCACTGAGAAGGCCTCGGTGGCCACCACCAGAAAGCAGCCAGCATGAGACTTGTGGCTGATTTGGGCTGGAAATTGGTTTGGGTGTCAGCACGCCATGGTCTACTCTTGCGAGACACTTTAATGGATCTTGAAATTGCATCAGCAAATTCTGGCAGACAGACCTCCAGATTAACATCGCGGCTGATGGAAGGTGTGAAGTACCAGGTTGGCAATTTATTGTTGGCAAGGAATCAAGCCTAGACAGCTCAAAGGTGAGTGCACTATCTCCAAGCTATCCTGCCAACCAATGGAAGTACTTGTGACCTGATATATTATCCTCCATTATGACTGTGCAATCCTAGACAATGCTGCTTGAACAGCTGTTATCAGAAGAAGAGATGTAGCTAAATGTTCGAAGTAAAAAGAGGTAAGTAAGCATCCTTCAAATTCCAAATACTCGATGGTATCCTATGTAGCTTAATTCATGGCAGGGCTTCAATACAGCTGCTATCTTTGGAAAAGCTAGTTTGGTGTTAAGGTTGAACCTTTTTATCCACATTCAGCTCAGCACAGTAGATTTTTGCACCCCAGTAAATTGGTTAAAATATATTACCTAATTTATTTTACAGTATTTTGAGATATTTGAATGGATACACCAGAATTGCTGCATGTAACCAAAATGACAAAAGGAATGCAGAAGCTGCCACAATGGCATGCATTATTTTTTTTACTACAATAGATTTTTATTTCCAAATACTCTGCCACCTCTGAAACTCATCAACACGTTTACAAGACTGACTGAAGGGGAATGTATCCTTGGCTCCCAAGATTTTATCAAAAAGGCGTGAAGACGGCTTCCTGTATAACGCTCACGCCTGGCACTTTGCGCATTCTCCGAGAGCACATGTAGATTCATTTTGTCATGGATTAGAAACTGCTGATAGTGCTTTCGTCTTCCTGGTGTTTCAGAGATCAAGGTAGAATAGCAGAGAGGAAGAAAAAAAAAACGACAACAACAACTATGATTGAGCAGGATTATGATGATCAAATGAAACACCAAATACTGCAATGGAATCATCAGGGGGAACCCGAATAAGCAAAGATGAAGTCTTTTTTCCAGGCCAAGAATGGTGAACTTCATCGGTAAGAAGCAAAAAAGGCATCTGAACAGTGTTTGGGGAAAAATAATATAATGGATTATTTTTCGTTCTTCGGTTCATATTTCCAAAACTTAGGAAGGCAGATGAAGTTGGGAGTGTGTGTCGGCGGTGGGAGGGGGGGATCATTGAGCATATAATATTTCTCTTGTGAGTTGTCCACAGCAACACTTCATTACATGATCATGACCTGAAACCCACGGTGATATTTTTAATGACTAAGGATATTATGCTTGTATAAAACATTGGTGTAATTTGATGTAAGCTATGGTACTCAATTTTACTTCATTTTAAAAATAAGAAATGACTGGAAAATGAGTCATTTAAGTGTCGATACCATGGTTCTATAAAAAATAAAATATAGATATTACTTTCGCAAAATGGTGGAATTTAGATCTTGTTTTCAGCGACTCTCTTCCAACATGCTTCCTGCATGAGCATTTATTTGTTTACTCTTACTCCGATCTCTTACTGACCACCTTTCCCTTATTTTCTCTCCTCTTATAATGTATGTCCAACCTCCTCCATGAAACTTATATCATGTCAAATGATGTACAATGGTATGGAATTATAGACTGCACACAGTGATCTGTGGTGGACAGAGACCAGAAACCACACCGACATATTTCTTTCATTGGTTCAACAGCTCGTGATTTTTTATGAACTAGGAAGTAACTATGGGCACCAAATATGGGGTCTCAACATTATTCCAGTGAATGGTGACCCGACATACCCGATGCAAACTTGGTGCAACATTGCTCGTGGAGATGAGGTTAACTTACCTAGAGTGCACTTTCAGGTTGGCTCAATTGGTTGAGCATCTATATTGAAATTTGGTGATTGAGCATCCAATTCATGACTCCACTGAGTCAGTAATGGCAATAAGGAATGAAGAACTAGTGTTGCTGTGAAGGCTAGTGTCGATCTGTATCAGCGGAAAGGTAGAGCAAGGGATAAATTAAACAAAGAGTTGATTGAGGTATGCTTAGAGCTGTGGGAAGTAAGGAGAGGCTGATGTTTTTGGCATTAACCCTTCATTAGAGCCAAAGTCAGCTTCACCTTGCTTCTTATGAAGGTCAGCAAACATCAATCAATGTCCTGTCGATTTCATTCAGTAATGGCAATAGCACTTGTATTCCTCTCTATGGAGCTGCTTTGGCATTATTCCATGACAGAATGGTGGCCTGTTAAAGGTATGCAGACACCTTGTACAAGTGACAATGGTTATAGAGTGATTTCTACTAAATTGCCAATGATAAAAACTATTGCAGCAAGTTAAGCAGACTGTCCATCAGCATTTTCTCATCACAAAATTCTCCAGCAAAATCAATGATGTGGTGGAAGGAGAGTCCAGAAGTATGCACACTTGCCTCCGAGCTGTGTAGCCAGCTAAAAACCAGCTGTGTAGCCAGTTTGAATCTCAGCCAGCTAAAAACTGTCATTCTGGTGTCAAATCAATGTGTGTGCTGTATCACGGATGGATGTTAAATGGTGAATCCCATCTGCCAGTGTTAAGGCCCAGTCACACCTTGACGTTTTAGCCAGCAATGGCAACGTATTAAAATGTATGTAAAACGCTGGCTTACGTTGAACTTTTGATGTTTTTTTTTTTAAAGATTCGGACGTATTCATAACGAGTTGGTCGTATGCATAACATATTAGTTACGGACACAGAACGTTTCGTTGTGTTATAGCTAACTGAAACCAACGAATGCTGAGCCTGTTGTCGGCCTTCCCAACCTATGCCCAACGATAGTCTAACTTATGCATAGCGCGCTGCACGCATCGCCGACGATCACGTGGCATAGGTTATGGAAAGGCTGCCGCACAACGATTCAAATCATAACCGCTGGAGAAATGGAAGTGTCAACATCACAGTCACACCTTGGCGATCTTGCCAGCGTATGCCGACCTCTGAAAAATGCGTCTAAAACGCTGGCGCACGTCGAATACGGTATGGGTAAGTTTGGTATGCGTGAAGAGAACGCTAAAGTACGCTATCATACGTCCTAGTAAGTGGAGTATGTCTTGTAATTTTGAACATGTTGAAAATTTTACGACGTACTTGCCGTATGACACACGCTCCGCATGCGATGGGAATAAGTTGTACGCACGATATGCGATCGCACGATATGCGATCGTTGACACACATCGACACACGTTACTTGAAAGGTACTCATAAGTCGAAACACGTCAAGGTAATG
>NC_140965.1:108892476-109032476 GCF_056783735.1 Eptatretus burgeri | reverse complement strand
CACCCTGAAATGACTCTAATACAACCCTTTTACTCACCTGAGAGGAGTTCTCTGCAGACCTGTCTCGCCATCGCTCTGACCATTCCATGCGACATGGGATCACCCTGCAAAAAGTTAACAGGACACGTCAGCAATTTTTTTGGAAATCAATGCTTATCATTTAATCTCAATTTTTGTAAGTTCCTGCATTCCTGTAAGAATGACAGCTATGATGCAAAATTATTCATAAAATAGAAAGTGGGTGTCGATATATTTGTCCTGCATGTGATTTATGTACAAGCTTCATGAAATACAGTAAACCCTCGCTTAATGTTGTAGTTACGTTCTTGAAAAGTGCGACTTTAACTGAAACGACATTAAGCGAATCCAATTTCACCATTAGAATTAATGTAAATAGGGGGGGTTAGGTTCTACAGAAATTTCTTATCGTCACACAAAAGACATTATTTAGATCTGTAGTTTAAGTTTTAAATAATTTTAAACAAATAATTGAGTATCATCATCTCCAGTTGCTTCTGTCATTATCTTGAGTTGCTTCAGGTCTTCATTGGTTCGCTCTCCTCCATGTGATTGCAGAAGTTGTGTTACGTCCCCTTCTTCCACCTCATCAAAACCTGCTTTATTGGCCAAGCCGAGGAAAATTTTCTTCAGAGCATGGCCAACATCATTAAATCCTTTCAAGCCATGAACACATGAAGGCCAAAACTTTCTCCACACACCATTCATGCACACCTGAGTAACATCAGCCCAGGACCCACTGATGGTATTAATGCATTTGAGGATGTTTCCATCAGTTTACATGGCAGCTACGCAGGTGGATTACTACTTGTCAAACACCTGAGATCGGAGATGGTGACACAACCACCGATATTATCAATGCACAGGTACACACACACACACACACACACACACACACACACACACACACACACACACACACACACACACACACACACACACACACACACACACACACCTCTATATATCATATAAAAGCCCTCTTCTATCCTCTCCCCACTGACTCACTCAGTCACTCATGTAAATGTTTACTTCTTTTTTGGTGAGCTGGAAAATTTTGATGTTGTATAGTGATGTAACTCAAAGCCAGCATTCCAGGAAAATCACAAAACTGTCCTAAAATGGCCATAAACAAAAGATATCCACAAACTAAAGTCAGCCATTGCTCTTGCTTAAGGAAGGTCACATGACCAAAGACAATGGCATGTAACATGACCTTGCACGGGCACAATCACTCCCCAAGGAAGTGCGTGCTTCTTGGTTTTATGGCGATATGATTTGAGAAGTGTCAGTGGGATCTTGTAATTTAAGGACGTTGTGTAGTGGTCGGAAGTAGTCAACATTTATCATTTGCAGATGGTGTACAATGAATGATAAGTGTTACAGTGAAGATTTTAAGACTTTACATATCACGTGGGCTGGTAGGATAGCCTTGCGGTCGGCACATTCGACTCTGAATTTTTAGTTCGAGTTTCCCTCTCAGCCCATGCTGAATTAACACCAGGGAGTTGACTCAGCCTGTCATCCTTCCGAGGTCGGCAAAATGAGTGCCAGTGTACTGGTCCCGGTGTATGCCCCGGTTAGAATAGGTATACCATATCCCTGTGTGTCGTAAGAGGCGACCAGGATAGGCGTCAGGAAGGGCATCCGGCCATAAAACATTGCCTCACAAAAAGCCAAACCCCTGCACAGCAGGGAAAAATGGCTGTAAAAACGGTCATTTTTCCCTCGCAGCCCAGTTGAAAACTGTCATGCTAGTGTTTCACAAGCAGGACAATTCCTCAGTGTGTGCTGTCCTTCGGATGAATGTTAAACTGGGCGTCCCTTGTGCCAGCATTAGTTAGTGAACCTCAAATATCCCATGGTGTTCTGCATAAGAGTCGGTGAGCTATCCCTGGCACAGTGTCCAAATTACAAATTCCTGCTCGAACCTACATGAGGCACTGCATCAGCAGCACAGCTATGCCCCAGCAGATGATGCTACCCTCAGACAAGTGCTGCATATGAAAGAAGAAGGAGATGCATATCACATACCTCAGTGTAAATCTCAGAATGCCTTTTTGTGGAAACTAATTTACCAATTATAACTGCACATCACCTTGATTACTTACTAATCTTTGAGCTGTGAATTTTCAACTTGCTGGATATCAATAATGTGACACTGGGCAAAGGGATAACAGTGGGACCACAACAACAATCGGATTCCCCAAAGCACAAGGAGAAGAAATTGTTGGAGGAAGTTGAGAACCAGTGTCTCGATGTGTCCAGTGTAGTTTAGCAGTGGAATTGAAAGAGATTATGAGTTGGTGCTGAGCAGGAAACCTTAAATCCTTTTTGGGAAAGCTCAAGGCAAAGCACTTGGGAAGACAATTGCACATGTGTTAAGAGAGAGTGATAAAAGAATGGAGGTGGGCGTTATATCAATATTTTACATAGACATTAACCATTCCTATAAAAAGGTGTTCTGCACACATATCAATTCTCGCAAATTTCCTGTGAATTATCATTTAAACCCGTTTATTGCATTTTCATTGTCTGACGGGCATGCGATGGATTTTGAAGAGATCTCTATGATCCAAAATAGAAATGTTTTCTCTGGTTTCGTCCCATGGGAAGGAACCGGTGACCATTTTCTAACAGGAAATTACCATTTGATCTGGTGGTAACATGATTTGTGAGACGACAAAGGAGGCTTTATCTGAGCAATTCGCAAACTGGAAATTATTTCAAATTGGAAAGTGCAAGCGAGTGAAGCAGTGAAGCAACAAAGGAAAATGCAATGTATGAATACGGAGCAACCAGCAAAGTGACCAAAACCATACATTTTAAATTTCAGCTTTAATGGACCAGTCAGTTCAGTTGCATCATGGCAGCAAAACAAGGTAACAAAAAATATCAGAACAACAAAGTTTGTTCTTCGGATGATAAAGTAACAGTACCAGTAGTATATGACCGGATTATCCACTTCAAAATGCATGGGCAAAACCAAGAAGTTGACCTTTTACATGTTCACCTTTCATCGGATCGAAAAACAGCTTTTTGATCTGATGAAGTATTAATGTTCAAAACGTGCATTTCTCTTTGCTTTCCACTGCATATAAGAAACGACGATCAATGTTCTGTTGATGCCATTAATTGTTCTACTCGTGTGCTGATGAAGACCGATGCTATCTTTTACGAGTAAGAATAGTTGTTCATTTATAGTCGATATTAATACGTTATGTTTATGTTTATGTGTGTTGGAAAAGGAGAAGGAGGGGTGTGGTGGTGAGTCCTTGTAATCCATGTAAAACTAAACAGTTCATGGAACACATTACCTCGTGCTGTCGTGACAAACAAGGACATGGGCAGGGTCGACAAGTGACAAATTTTATTGCTCTTGATGTTGTAAAATGCTGTCATATTTTGTCCAAGTACTGCTAAATGTTAGGGTTTTGAAAGTGCTAAAAGGTGATATGTGTTCTACAGTGTTAAAGTATATAATTCAATTCAAATAAAATGAAGATTTTAAAGGTCACAAAAAAAAAAAAACAATTCTGGAAGTTCACCGCTGTTGATGCAGCGTCTTTTGCACCACTATATTTAACACGTTACATTCGTTCTTCGTGCCTTTTGTTTGTGTCCTTTATGATGTTACTAAAACAGTCAGCTTCCTGTTTGGAATGATTTTAAATGCTGTTTGACTGCAAGGCAGGCAGAGTAAAAAAAAAAAAAGTCACTCCTCTCTATGCATGTGCGATCGGAATGAATTCAGAACCAAAGTCCAGCCAAACTTCAGGTTTGTTTTCCGATTCGTGTTTAAAACATAACATTCAATTTAAATTAAGTTGTTCCTCGATTATAAACTGACTTTCGTAGATACACAGACATACAGATATATTGACAAAGTGATCCAATTGCTTAACCCACTTTTCACTTTGTGTGAGCCGAGTAATTACATGAACATCACAATATGTACACATCGGGCAAGGATTATATGTACAAGCTCCTCTACGAGCCTACACGATATATACATCAATGTAGAAGATAAACACACACTGCACCTTCGTTTATTGTATTTCTCCTGATCAGGATCATACACAAACTTATTGACATTTTTTTCCATGCAAACTCAAATTCACTTCAGCATTTTTCTTTCTCTGTTGTGCATTTACTGACAATTTATTGTTGCCTCGTTTTGAGCTGGGTATTTACTTTGTGAGTGGTCTGGTTCCATAATTGAGGTCTAACAGGTGTTTAATGGAATCTCACAGACCTCTCTGATTTATTATGTGCAATCTGCATGGCGACCAGTAAACCTTTCGCACTTTCCATTTGATTATCACGATGTTTTATTCGAAATTTGCTTGTATGTCATTATTTGTATATGCTCTGCTGCTTTCAAAACTATCCTGGAAACAAATCGTATATGTTATTGCATCAATCCCATCTCAATAAGTAATCTTTTTAAAGAGGGAGAAAGAAGTCATTCAACCTAAAGTTGTTTTTTTTCTTTTTCAGGAAAAGAATAAAAAGAGAATCAATTTATTGTATTCTTTCTTCTGATGTTTAATTTGGCAACCACATTTGCATACAAATATTATTACTGTCATTCAGCATCAAGAAAAATCGGCTCACTGCTCAGAATTAAATGAAATAAACAACTTTCAAATACGCCTCCTCATTTTATTTGCTTTAAAACTTACCTGCAAGGCCACACCCAACCCAGCTTTACTGGTTAATATTGTGAGATGCACTTAAGTTATTCGTTTTTTCAATGTCAACGTTCCTATAAATAATGTTTGTTTAACTCTAGAATTTAACTCTTTGAGAGTGGGATAGGAGAGGGGGCTTAACCACATCCACAGAAAGATTTTTGGTGTGTCACCAGCACTATGGAATGACAGCTGTAATTACACTCATCGGCATATATGCAGAATAAAAATTGTAACCTTTCCATATTTTTAATATTTGTTCAGAAGTATGGAAGGTATCATTTGAAGGTGTGTGTGTGTATATGTGTACTCCAAGATGTGTGACCTCAAGTGGTCATGACCAATGTACCTTATCACCCTTTTCTCCTTGGCTGCCATGCTGGCCCTACATGGGGAAAAACACAATTCATGTGTGATTTTAACTTTTAAACCATGAAAACTAAATATCAACCTTTAAACAACATAAATATACATTGATAAACATTTTTAATACTTGGAAAAAGGAATGAAAATAAGCAAAGAGATGAATTCAGTGTTAGTAATTACGATATTTTCAAAAAAAAAACAGACAAAGGGAGGCCTGTTAAGTCGACTGCACCTGTGTCAACAAACCTACTGTGATCTAGTGTAGGCAAGTACCACACATTTGTATATCTTTAGTCTGAACCAAAATCATTATAGAATCTATGACATTTATACAGTAAGGCCAGACTTGTGCCATTATAATTATGCCTTTTCTTCTGTCATCGTGAGTAACAGTCATTGAAATTTGACAATTATGATTGTTATGTGCCACTGGTATTATGGAATGGCAATGTACAAAACCTGCATAGTTCCTCATTAAGAATGAATATCATTTTGACACATTCATCATGTTCCTTACCACAATGAAGTTCTGCTTCGAAGAAACATTTTTTTTAAACTTTTATAAGGCAAAACAAACTGTAGAGGTAATTTTCAGCCCAATATAAAAACTTTCCGCTTCTCTTTATAGAATCATCCGCTTCTTTAAAACAAAATGATTAACAAAATACAATCAACCGTGAATAAACATCAGAACACCAATTTGTTATAGCTTGGGAAATCTTAATCAAACCTGATAAATCATTTCAATCTCTGACAACACTTAACGAGACGTCAAAGATTTATATTGATAGTTAAACTAGTTAAATGACAGATAACATTTCAATGTGAACAAAATATTTATGAAAATGGACATCTTAATGGAAAAATTTATATTCCATTCTCTCACCGACTCAGAACCTAAGGAGGTGGATTTGGCCAAATTATCGCATGTCTCGTACCAACGTGAGAAAGTCTCGATGAACTGCGGTATGTGCTAACACAATGAATTCCATGAAGCAGATCAGGCAGACTGTGCACCATTCTGATGTGGATTTTTACAATGCCTAATAAACAGTGCTCGACACAAAATGATTTGGTATGCTTGATGTGGGGATAACACTAGCAACAGTTTCTGTAAACAATGTTGTGTCACAGCTGGTTATGGCAGTAAAATCAGGCAACCACGGCAGAATCAAGACGAGTCCATGGTGGTTGACCCACAACTAAAATAGCTACAACAACATGTTCTTCTCAGCAGAAGTCTAAGAAACCATTTAATAATGGTGACTGCTCCAAATCAGAAACTTGGACTGGTTCAGGGAATCAATGTTAGCATCCAACAGTGAGAGAAGCTGCTTACGTTTTACACATTTATGTCACGATATCGACTGGACGCCACTTTGCCCATGAGCACCAGATACTTAAATGGTGTTCAGGACACAAATGGTACGGTCCGTAGTGGGCTCCCTAAGGAGTCAAAATTTCAATATCCATTTCAGATCTGCAAAATATATATGTGGTGGTGTCTGGGCAAGTGTTATGTAATTGCGAATTGTTTGATCAATGATGGTGTGGGCCAGCATTATGGATCGTGCAGTCGTCAAAAGGGTTTTGAGCGGCAAGAGGTCTCCTTCGGGGCTCCCTGCTGACATTCTCAAAGTTAAGTTCCGGTTGTTATTTGTCCCGTTTTAACTGTTTAATTTTCTCACCTACATGTTAATGTGTGTTCCTAGTTCGGTTTTGTTTCAAAAATCGTGCTATTTTGTGAGTATTTATGTCGACGTTCTTACCTGGTGTTTGAGGCCTAGTCCTAGGCTTGAGGCCTACCGGTTCCACTTGGTGTTCGATCGTTTTTTTTTTTGTTTGTTTGTTTTTTCTCCCCATTACCTTCAATTTCTATCCTCCCCATTACCTTCAATTTTCATCCTCCCCACTTTCCAAACATCCCCCATTCTCCCAACTAATCTCTTTCTTATCTCAAAAAAAAAAAAAAAAAAAAAAAAAAAAAATACCCAACAACAACAACAACACGCTCACCTTCTCCCGATTCTGCTACTTCTTCTTCCTCTTAACTTCCTCCTCGTCTTCCTCGATTTCTTTTTTTTTTTTTTTTACATTTTCCATGACCTAATCTGTTGAACTCTCTCATACATTAATATTAACAACAAAAACGATCTTATGATGCTTCATCTTCCTCTCTCACACATGTGGTACTCTTTACTGTTTCACAATGCACTACTCTTCTGCTATTTCAACAGACTGCTTTCATTTCGACCTCTCCTTCATTCCTTGCCTAAAAAATCCAACTATTACAGCGCTTCTTCTCTCCATGCTCTGAATTCGCCTTCATTGCATCCATCAAGAATTGTGTTAAATCGCATCTCTGACCTAAAACTTTTAAAAACCACAGTTTGCCATGGATGCTCGCTTTCCATCAACCATTCTTTTTTTCCAACTTCAGTGCCAACTCATCCCCCTCACCCCTCACTCTCACTCTCAAAGCAACCATCCCTCTCTTCTCCCTTCAAGCCTCCCTCTCACCTCTTTCAAAAATTCCCCCTCACCTTTCTCCCACCTTTCATCCCCCTCACTCTTCCTTCTCTAAGTTGCCCCCCTCTCATCCACCAACCTGCCTCCCTCCACTGCCCTCTCACCTCCATCTCTTCACTCCACCTCCTCAAATACTCAACTGCCATCTTCCTTGTCTCTTGTCCCCCCTCTCTCCCAGCACCACAGAGCCTTTTCTCCTCCTCATTCGGCCCCCTCCCCTCGCTATTCTGCAATACCCCACACTCCTTCAGCAACCCTCCTTACCTCCCCCCTCGTCCCTCGTCCTACCCTCCCCGCCCCCTCCACCTCCTGCACCCAAAGCCTCCTCCCCTACCTCTTCATTAAAAGTGTGGACCTCAAATATCCGGGGCCTTCGCTCAAACCTTTCAGATCTTTCCATGCAGGTTGCCACTGACAAACCAGACATTATCTGCCTAACAGAAACTTTCCTCTCCCAAGACGTGTCTGACTCCCAAGTATCTCTCCCTGGTTACTCCCTCTTACGGTATGACAGACCTGAGCCTCGTCCTGGTGGAGGTGTTGCTCTCTTCATCAAAGACTCTATTCCTCACTCTCCCTGCACTGCTCTCACTCCCCCACACCCCCAGGAATACCTCTGGCTTCGGCTTCCCCTCCACTCCCACCTCATGTTTATATGTGTACTGTACCGTCCACCGAACAGTGATGACTCCATCTACACCTCACTCTCCGAAAACATGGACCATCTTCTATCTTCTCATCCAAACTCTCTCTTCCTCTTATGTGGCGACTTCAATTGTCATCACGCCAGTTGGCTAGGTGTGGGTACCTCTCTCACCTGCCATGGGACATCAGAAAAAGCTTTCTGTGACTCATTGGGACTGACTCAATCGGTCAACTTCCCGACCCGGATCTCAACCAATGGTACTCCATCTCTTCTGGATCTGATTTTGACAAATTTCCCTGACAATATCTGCTGCTCTTCCTTCGCTCCAATTGGTTCTTCTGACCACGTCCTTGTTAAAGTGGACATCTCTCTGGCTGTTATCAGAGAACCACCTCACCGCCGTCGAGTCTGGCATTTCACTCAAGCCGACTGGCAGGGTCTCCGAGCAGCCATCAAACTTACAGACTGGTCTCCTATCACTACTTTCTCAAACATCAACTCATCCTGGGAATTCTTTCAAAGAAACTTGCTCTCCCTCATGCACAGATTTATCCCCTCTCGTGTTCAGTTGTCTTACCCTTCCTCCCGCCCTTGGTTTACTGAAGCTTGTGGCGAGGCAGTTGTCCTGAAACAACTTGCCTTTGCCTCATGGAAAGCAAACCCAACTGAGGGCAATCTCAGTTCTTTCCACAAAGCTCGGAACAAGTGTGTAGCTACCCTCAGGAGAGCCAGAAAACAACATCTTTCTCATCTCAAGTCTGAACTCTCAAACCTCTCTCCCTCCTCAAAATCCTGGTGGCGTTTAATCAAATCTGTTTCTGGTGTATGTTCCCCTCCATCCCCTCCCTTACCTCAAATGGCCGCACTGCTGATTCCACACGTGATAAAGCTGAATGTCTAAACTCGGTGTTTGCAGCTAAATCTTGTGTCCCAAACCCATCACTATCTCTACCCACTTTACCCAGTCGCACCCAACTGTCCCTGGACTCTGTATCCTTTTCTCCTGACAAGGTGGAGAGCTTGCTTTCAAACCTCGAGTCAGATTCTGCAACCGGTCCAGACGGCATCAGCCCACGTGTCCTCAAAGCCTGCTCTTCTGCTCTTGCTCACCCTCTCTCTGTTCTATTCACCCTCTCATTTTCCCAAGGTCATCTGCCATCTGCTTGGAAATCTGCTAACATCACTGCCCTGCATAAAAAAGGTGCAAAAACAGATCCCTGTAACTATAGACCAATCAGCCTTCTCCCAATCATCAGCAAGGTTATGGAATCCATCATCGCTTCAGACATGAAATCCTTCCTCTTCTCCAATGGCTTGATTTCCAATCATCAATTTGGTTTCAGACCAGGTCACTCTACCCTAGATATGCTGCTACTGCTCTCCCATCAATGGATGGAGGTCCTCAATGCCAGACAGGAAATCCGAGCCGTATCCCTGGACATATCACGTGCTTTTGACACAGTCTGGCACCCTGCCCTACTCACCAAACTCTCTTCCCATGGTATTCAAGGCCATCTCCACTCATGGCTCGCAGACTTCCTCTCCTGTCGCAGTCAACGTGTGGCCCTAAATGGAGTTCTTTCATCCCCTCTTCCTGTGCAGGCTGGAGTTCCTCAAGGTAGCGTTCTGGGCCCTGTTCTTTTTCTGGTTTTCATCAATGATCTCTCGGACTCTCTGGAAAATCCTCTATTTCTCTTTGCCGATGACTCAACCCTCTGCCGTACCATCTGTCATCCCTCAGACCGGCAAGCAGCAGCTTCTTCGCTCACTGCAGATCTGGATAAAATCACAAACTGGTCCAACACGTGGAACATGTCTTTCAATCCAGACAAATCTCACACTCTCACTATGTCTCTTCGAAAGGACCGTTTACAAAACCCCCCCATCCACTTTCTCAACAATCCTCTGGAAGAAGTCTTTTCTTTCAAGCTTCTGGGTCTCACTATCTGCCATGACCTTTCCTGGGAAAGTCACATTTCCAACCTTGCCTCAAAAGCCAGTCGCCGACTGGGAATCCTCCGTCGTGCAAAGTCCTTCCTCGGCCGTCTTGAGCTCCTGACCACTTACAAAGCTTTTGTCCGTAGCCTGATGGAGTACTGCTCTCCCCTCTGGGCTGGTGCTCCTGCCTCCCACCTTTCTCGACTTCACGCTGTCGAAACCAGGGCTTTTAAGATCATTGGCATCTCCCGCAATGAAGCTGAGTCTTTGGGCCTCTCACTCAATCACCGCAGGTTGGTCGGTGGTCTTTCTGTCTTCTACCAACTCCTCTCCAGCCTTGCCCCCCCTGCTCTCTCTGTGATTTGTCCCAACCACATTTCCACAGGGCGCTCAAGGTCCGCCAACAACCCCCTTCTGGTAAAACTACCAAAATCACGAATCACTGCTCATCTTCACTCTTTCATTCCTCTTTTTTCCCGCCTTTGGAATAAACTTCCTCACTCTATTCTTTCCCATTCTTCCCTCCAGGCTTTCAAAACAGCTGTTCACCACCACCTCTTATCTTCCCCATCCAAATCCTCGAACTTTTCTACCCCCGATAATCCACCCAAGCCCACTTCCTTCAATTCTCCTGCTTTCCTTCCTGAAAGTCCCTTTAATGTCCATCTTCCCCTCGCCATGTTCCCCGTCCCATCCCCATCCCTCTCCCTTCCACAGTTCACCTGTGTCTGTTCCCCAATGTTTTGTCCCTTCCACTCCCGCCCCTCTTGTCTCATGCCTCCTTGCTGTGAGTTGTGTGTTAGCTCTCATACGAGCCTCGACCAAGGTATACAAAAAAAAAAAAAAAAAAAAAAAAAAAAAACTCAGTGGTCCTCCAAAAATGTTTACGTGAATAACTTTCTCCATCTGAATGTTGTTCCATTTTCATACTATTCACCCCGGATAATAATAATAATAATAATAATAATAATAATAATAATAATAATAATAATAACAATAAATTCTTCAATCCTGTGTTCCACGAATAACATTTGATAAAATGTTCCAATGTGCTTTGCATAAAATGAAATAAAAGAAAAAAAAAAACACAATTTTCAGGGATACAAAAACTGATGTACATAATGTACACAGTAAAAAGAAAATTAAAAAAGGCAAATAACACGTATGTTCAGGAGCATGCAAGTCAATTGGCAAGAAATAGGCAAGACAGTGCAGCAATGTAACGCTGTTTTACTACTGCCATGGGGGATTGATGAAGAAGTCCAACACGTACACAGCCAAGTGTCAAGTCACAACGCTCAGCTGGCTTGGTGTGTTGGGTCCACAGTGATTTCCCTCATCTCAGAACTCCTGCTATCTCTCTAACCTCGAAATTGCCACTGCCATACACTCTTGAAGGATATCAATGGGTCGCAACAAAAGATGAGGTTTTCACTGCCTGAGTAACTGCTCACCCTACCCACTGCCCTCAGAACCAGCAGTGGCTTCGTCCAAAACAAATGGAAGGATTCACGTGCCAAGAGATTTAGGAGCCACATGAAGAGAGATTCATTCCCAACATCTGTAGAGCCAATGAAAATCAACTGGCCGGCGAATGTTTGAGCAGTTTCTTGTAGAGTAAGGACAGTGCTAATCTGACAATAAGTGCCCATCTCCAAACTTCTATTGCACCTGTGGGACATAATGAGAAAAACTATTGATAAGTGCAAATTGTACGAGGAACACCGGATCATCAGGAAATTTGAGGAATGGTGTGATATCTCCCAGAACTATCAGAATACTCATCGACAGGATGCTTCTTCTTACTTGTTCATATGCAGCACAAGGCTGCGGAACATCATTGGCCGAGGGCTTTGCCGCTGATGGAATGCCCTCTGCTGATTAAGATATGAATTTGGAATTTGTTCATGGTGCCAGCTACAGCTCGCCGACTCTTTGCGAAAGACATTAAAGGATCTTCATTGTCCACCAACGAACGCTGGCAGATGAGAATCCCATTTAACGTCCATCCGTGGGACGGCACACACATTGATGAATCGCCCTGCCTGTGAGACACCGGAAACCAAATAATTTATTTTCAATGTGAAATATGAATCTTGTTGAAATGAAATTAATACAAGTATACCTATAAAATGCTTACATATTATGCAAAACAACATGTCGACTTTGAAACCACAATGTGTCCCTGTTCCATTACATAGTTTGGGGGAGATTAGACCATTGGCAAAATAATCACATGATGCCAACAGTCATGCTAAGCAGATGTCTGCAACACATTCTGCTTTTGCATGTTCTGTAAAATATTGTGCATGACTGGAACTCGACATAGCACATGTACAATGGAACATCAATAGTAAAATTGAGATTATTCCCCAACTTCATGCAATAAATGTAGATAAACGATAGAAAACAATTGAAGTTGTTCTTTCTGCAGTCTCACCTGAGTGTCCGCTCAATACACTGTACAAATAATTGGCCTCACCCTTTAATGTAGTTCAACATTGTCTCTTGTATGTCTTACCGAATATCCTCTGTTTCCTTGGAGACCAGGTGATCCAGGCTCTCCTGGTTGCCCAATCTGCCCTGGTTGGCCCTAAAACAACATGTCTAATGGTCAGTGAAACATCCAATGGGAAGAAATTGCAGGTCAGAGTGAGAATATTCAACTCTTGACTATCTATTTTATAAATGTATTTACTGATTTTGCATTGAAGAATACAGTATAAAATGAGAATAGGATTAACAAGAAACAAAAGAGAAAATAAAGCTGGATGATGACCATTTTTTACAGTAACAATGCAGCACATGATATGGATAAAATCTGAAATTCTGAGAACATGGGTCGACACATTAAGGCGGGAATTGATCTCAATATCATATAGAGACTGACACAAGACATAGGCAGGATATAGGGGAGTTGAGGAGGAGGAGCACTTGGAGTTTGCAAGTGAGGCACGCATGATGAGCTAAAGATGAGATGAAATCAATGGCCAGTGCTGAAAAGGCCTTGCAGGTGGAAGTCAGCCACACCAACCCTGATGCTGATGAAGTAGATGCAAATATCATACATCTCAAAAGGCGAAATCCCCCATAATTTGAAGTGCTATCACCACAACGATGATGTCAATTCTTGGTGAAATGTTGAACAGAAACCTTGCACCAAAATCACGTCGGCTTGTGCAAGAACTGAAGCTCCAAAACCAATGAAGGTAGGTAAACGACAGGTGTCTTGAGATGGCCAAAACTGATAGATCGACAAAAAGAAAACTTTCATGGTGTCTGCACATAGTCATAGTTCCCTAAATGCCAAAAAAAAAACGATCATCCATGCTGATAGACTCTGATGGGAGTGGAAAGGCCATTGGAGGCAGATTGCTAAATAGACTTGACGAAAGATTCATATATAATTAAATATGTCATTAATTTCATTCATTATTAAATAAATTATTATTAAATAAATTGTTTTTGAAAATGTTTTCCTTTCCACAATAGTAAATTATTCGATAGATTGTATGTTAATTTTTTTTACCTTCACCAGAGGAGAGGGGATTGCATTTGGATCTGTTTGTTTGTTTGTTTGTTTGTTTGTTTGTCTGCACAGAACTTGTGTTTTTCTCTGCAACTGCTTGTTGGATTGACACGAAATTTTCACCAAAGGAGCAACGACTCATGTTGAAGGATATATTGATAATTATGATGCCATAGGTCACGTGGTATAGCAGCTATGTTGGAAAAAAGGAAAAACTTTGGAACTCTATCTCTGAAACAACAAACGGAAAGAATTGAAACTTCGCACAAAGCAAGAACTCCTCATGGGGAATAAGTGTGATTTGCTTATGATGTCATTGCTGTTTTTGTTATGATGTCATAATTGCATGTGTAGAACACCCCATCCAATAAGTATAAAAAAATTGTGGATCATCTCGGGATAAATTAGTCCACAGAAAAAAAAAATGATGATGTCATCGGTCAAGTAGTTCAGCAGCCATTAAGAAAAAAACCTTCAGAAATTGTATTTCTGAAATCGCTGAACAGATCAAGGTGAAACTTTACAGCTATGACCTCCTATCCATGAGGAAGAAAATGTTCCTACCTTTAACATTATAGGTCACATGGTTTGGCAGCCATATTTAATTTATCCTAAAACCTTTAAAATCGTCTTCTCCAAAACGGCTGAACAGTTTGAGGGGAAACTTCACACACGTTCCCCAAGCTTTAAGGATGCCAGGGTGTTCACAAATAATTGATGTCACATGGTCTTGGCAGCCATATTGGATTGAACAAAAATCTTTAAAAAAAATTATTTATCTTGAACCTCTGAATTAATTGAAGTGAAACTTTACAATTATGATCGAGTATTGATGAGGAATATATGTTATCAATTTCAACGTGATTGGAAACATGGTCTGTCAGCCAGATTTACATAATTTTTTGAATCTGCATAATTTTATTTTATTTTAAATAAAGCTCACCTGGCCACGCCTGGATGGGTTTGAGGGTAGAGGAGTGGCAGCTAAAACCCGAATCACATCCAGGTTGCTCCTGGTGACTTTTTTTCCTTTCTTTTTGCTTGTTTGGGTTCCTTCTGATGACTCCAATGCAATAGTGTACCTACTTGGTCTTCCATTTGATTTGAATTGAATTTATTTTAATTCCATTGTGAATTCAAACAAATAATAAGAAAGGGCATGAGTCAGTGTCAAGTGTCCAATCAAAGCGGGGTTGCATCAAAAGTGGGGGGGAGGGGGGGTGGGTTGCAGGAGAGCTTCGTAGACTGAGAAGTGGGCAGGAGAATCAGTGGGGTGAGTGGGGTTGGGGGGTGGTGGATGGTTAAAAATGGTGACTTGAGGTGATGCTGGTGTGGGTTTAAATAAAATGAGAAAGCACCTGTCCTTCCCATCCCCGCTAAGCCCGTCTGCATCTGCTTTGGCAAAAAAATAAAATTAGGTGGTGTAAGGAGCGAGGAGAAGGACATTGTTAATTGGATGTTGATCACAGCCTTTTTAGATATACTCTAGATATATATATATATATATATGTGTGTGTGTGTGTGTGTGTGTGTGTGTGTGTGTGTGTGTGTGTGTGTGTGTGTGTGTGTGTGTGTGTGTGACATATGTGTGCACAATATACCTCGTTCTCGTTCATGGAGAAACCTTGTCCAGGTGACCCAAGGGTTTAAAACCCCTCATAAGTATCATTATTTCGTCACCATTACCAGAATACACACACCACTTTCCAAATGCACGAATGAGCTGAAAAGAGTGAATTTTGATCCAGACAGTTTGAAACAAACTTCATACCAATGGTGTTAGGTTGAGAAGGCTCACACATCATATTTACACAGCACCATTGGCAGTGGTGGGCTTGGGATCTGAGGGTCCTGAGTTCAAATATCGCTCAGCTGTTGAATTAATACCAGGTGGAGTTAACTCGAACTGTCATCCCTCCGCGGTTGGCAAAATGAGTGCCAGCATGCTGCTATTGACAGAGGATTGTGCCCAATAGCCAAGGAGACTGCTTTGGCAGCAACAACGCTCTGCACAGAGTATGGTCCCAATGGATGGATTGGCAGTGGTGTGTCCAATGGGAGACACAAACACAACTGAAGGATGAACTAATGGCAACATCATCTTTTCACTGACACATCTAGATTCTGCTAACACTTCAACGATGGACATGAAAGAGTAAGGAGTTGAGGTAAGGAGAAATTTGCTAATCGTGCAATGAGGGAGCAATGATTGGTTTGGAAGCGGCAACCTTATGGTCGAAGCTGGCTTTCAAGTCTGCTGAAAAACTGATCTTGTCATCATTCGGAGGGGTCCAATGACTATGTCAGATGTCGGATGCAATCACTGTGCCTGTCTGATCCTTTTTTCATTGAATCCATCTGCTTCTAGAGTTTTGTTATACCTCTGATCCAAAATGAAGGTCCCAACCTCATCTTATTGCTGGTCAATGTGCTGGTCCTCTTGGTCCAGAATATGAACAAGTTTGAATGCAACATAACCATGTTGTTTGAATCCATGTCAGGTCAGGTTCGATCTGTGACCTGCTACAGGTACCATGTAAACCTGTACTAACCTGTTCCATGGTCGGGTTGTCGGCGACTAAACCGTCTCCCCCACCAGGTTTTCTGGTGAGGAGGGTGTTTGGATATGGACACCCAGCAGGATTAAAAACAAAACCTGTCAAAGGGCGGAGGAGCTCCTTGTGAGCCAACGGCCATCCATATCTAGTGCCCAACTGTGTCTGCGGACGTCCTCCTGCAGTTGGGTTACTTCTTATTAGGAGGTTGGTGGCAGGATTTGCACTCCAGCCACCATAAAACGCTTCATTCCGCAAAACGCAAAAACGCAAAAAAATCTGAAAACCCACTCCGTGGGAGTACCTCCTGTGCAGCTTCCCTTCGCAGGGCAGCTCACCGGATGATGGGATTGGGGCAAAGCCTTCGGGACCCCCAATCTTTGATAGGAGGGAAACCACGGGGTAACATCCCTGGGTCAGATTGCGGGAGAGTGTGTCGGAGTGGTGCTGAGGTGTCGTCCACCAGACGGCGGTCTCCTTGGGTTAACCTGAGGCGGTCCCTTCGGGTGGGTGCCTGGAATGTCCTATCCCTAAGAGAGGATGATCACCTGTCTCTGTTATCATCTGAGCTCAAGCGTTTGGACATCGGGATTGCAGCTCTCTCTGAGGTTCGGAGACCGGATTGCGGCGAGATAATGGTGGGTGGTTACACCTACTATTGGTCTGGTCGCTCTGATGGTTACCATACCCAAGGAGTTGCTGTAGCTGTGGCCAATAAGCTGACCCCAATGATAATTGAGGTAACACCGGTCAACGAGCGTATTATGAGATTAAGGATTCGTCACTCCTTAGGTGTCATTTCCCTGGTCTCTATTTATGCTCCGACTGAGGCGAGTGATCTTACCGTGAAGGATGCATTCTACGCCACACTCGAGTCTGTGGTTGATCAGTGCCCCAGACGAGATACACTTCTAGTCTTGGGGGATTTCAATGCATCGACTGGAACTGATAGGGATGGTTATGAGGTGTGTGTTGGTCCCCATGGGTCAGGAACTATGAACCAGAATAGCACTAAGTTCCTTGACTTTGCAAGAAGTCATGGACTTAGGGTGGCTGGTTCATGGTTTCAACGCCCGCAAGCTCATCGCTGGACTTGGTATTCCAACGCTGGCGGTGTGGCAAAGGAGATTGACCATGTCCTCATTGACGGTCGTTGGAGGATGATCCAGAACTGCAGGGTCTACCGGAGTGCTCAGTTCCTCAATACTGACCACAGGCTTGTTGTAGCAACTCTAAAGCTGCACCTTAAATCCTGGAGAATGGTACCATCCCAGCCTAGGCTGGATGTTGCCAAGCTCAGGGATGAGAGAGTAGCTGAGGAGTTTGCGAACAGGCTGAGTGGACACTTGGGGGGTCTGGGTGCTTTAGGGGGTCCTGAAGAGTTGTGGAGCACCTTCAAGACCACCGTCCTTGATGTTGCCGGTGGATGCCTTGGAGTTCACCGCAGGGCAAAGAAGAATTTTGTCTCTCAAGGGACACTGGATACCATTGACCAGAGTCGCAGGGCCAGGCTGAATGGCAGAGCTGAGCTGTTCAGGGAGCTGAGGCGTAAAACTGTACGTGCACTGAGGGTGGACAAGGAGGCCTATGTGCGAGGAATCTGTGAGGGGGTAGAGCATCACCTGTGGACAGGTGATTCTCGTCCCGCTTACAGGGGAATTCGCGCATTACGTTCATCCAAGCCCATCCCTCGGAGCACTGCAGTTCGAGCAGAGAGTGGTAGGCTCTTGACAGAGGAGTCTGAAGTGAAGGCCCGCTGGGCCGGTTACTTTGAGCGGTTGTACCAGGCTGATCCCCCAGCTGTCGAGTTGGACGTCAAGGGTGTTACAATCCCTGTTGCTGACCCTCGAATCAACTGTGGTCCACCATCGCTTGTGGAAACACGGGCTGCGGTGAACCAGTTGAAACGGGGAAAAGCTCCAGGGATCTGTGGCATCCATGCTGAACTTCTCAAGGCTGGTGGAAATGCTGCACTCGTGTCGTTGCATGCAGTTTTGTGCTCTGCCTGGAACACAGGCATCATCCCAACTGACTGGAAGAGGGGCCTTGTTGTCCCTCTCTGGAAAGGGAAGGGTGATCGCCAAGACTGCAACAACTACCGAGGGGTGACGCTGCTCTCAGTGCCGGGCAAGGTCTTTGCTCGGATAATTCTTGATAGGGTTCGCCACCATCTGCTTGAGCACCAGCGTCCAGAGCAGTCAGGCTTTACACCAAAGAGGTCAATGATTGACCGTATCCTTGCTCTTCGTGTCCTCACTGAACGCAGACGAGAGTTTCGGCAGGGGCTGCTTGCAGCCTATGTTGATCTCTGTAAAGCGTTCGATTCAGTGAATCGGGATGTCCTCTGGAGGATTCTTGGTCTTCGTGGGGTGCCACCGAAACTGATCGATCTGATGTCTGAACTCTACTCTGGTACTGAGAGTGCTGTGAAGTGTGGTGGTACCGCCTCTGACTTATTTCCAGTTGTTACTGGAGTTCGTCAGGGATGTGTACTTGCCCCCACACTTTTCAGCACTTGTATGGACTGGATTTTAGGGAGGATGTCGGAGAGATCAAGTTGCGGTGCATCGTTTGGCAATGTCAAGATCTCGGACCTTGATTTTGCAGATGATGCAGTCATCTTTGCGGAGACTTTAGACATCCTCTTGGGGGCCCTCGAGGTGCTGAATGAGGAGTCGGAGCCGTTGGGATTACGGATTTCTTGGGTCAAAACAAAGATCCAGGCTTTCGGTGACATCTTGGATGCTGCTGTCCTGTCTGTGTCTGTTTGTGGTGAGGATGTTGAGGTCGTGGATAGATTCACTTACCTTGGCAGTGATATTCATGTCTCCGCAGGTTGTGAGCCGGAGGTCAATAGACGTCTGGGTCGGGCCTGGGGAGTCATGGATTCACTGGATCATGGGGTGTGGCGCTGCCGGTACCTGTGCGGGAGGACGAAAGTCCGAGTCTTCAGGTCCTTGGTACTTCCAGTCTTGCTCTATGGGTGCGAGACTTGGACTTTGACCAAGGATCTGAGACGGAGACTTAATTCCTTTGGTACCAGGTCTCTTCGGAGAATCCTTGGCTATCGCTGGTCGGATTTTGTGTCCAACGAGCGGTTGCTGAGAGAGACTCGGATGAGATTTGTTACCTGCATAGTCCGTGAGCGTCAGCTGCGGCTGTATGGACATGTGGCTCGTTTTCCTGACGCTGATCCTGCTCACCAGATTCTCTCAGCGAGGGAGTCTCATGAGTGGAGGAGGCCAGTGGGCCGACCACGTGCCTCATGGTTGCAGCAGGTTGACCATCATCTCAAGGAGATGGGGATGGGCCTGGCATCTGCCTGGGGGATGGCCAGACGGAGGCCCCTGGAGTACCGGCGGAAAGTGGACGCAGCGACGCGCTGTTCTGGCACATGCTCCCATACCTGACCTGACCTGAATTGGAACGTTTTTGCTGACTGTTGTGAACAGCATATCATGGCATGAGCCTGACGCCAGTATTTTGGATTTAAAACGTTATTAGTGGTTTTTCTTTGGATTGCTTGTTTCTGCAAATGGTCAGTTAATTGTCTGCATTAAATGACAGCAAAGTATTTTTCCCCTTATGAAGAGTTTTAATGGTGTTTATGTCCCAAAATGAATTTGATTGCATTAAACTTTAGCAGGAGCTCCTGGAAAAGGAACAATTGTTCACATTTCCAAGAGTAAACCATGACAAAAAAAAAAAACTCGAGAAGCAGATGGATTCAATGATAAAATGATCAGACACCTCGGACACTGACAGTCAGGCTGTACAATTTTTTTTTTTAATCTGGGCATCTCGGAGAAGAAGAAAGGTTGTTTTGAGAAATGACCATAAAATGAAATGGGCCAAAGAAGTGTGTGTGTGTGTGTGTGTGTGTGTGTGTGTGTGTGTGTGTGTGTGTGTGTGTGTGTGTGTGTGTGTGTGTGTGTGTGTGTGTGTGTGTGTGTGTGTGTGTGTGTGTGTGTGTGTGTGTGTGTGTGTGTGTGTGTGTCAGGAGGGTCGAGGTCCAGGATAAAGTCAGATGGATAAAAGAATAAAATTAAATAGAATAAGAGGAAAATAAAAACTAAAGGCGCGATAAATGAAATGAATAAAAAAATTGCTGCAGGTTGTGCAAGTTTATAGTTATACAAGCCAGAACCAGTCAAGCAAGAGGAAGTCTGCATGCTTGAAGCCCTGCTACTGTGTGAACCACCCGCTGATCCATGGAATGCATCTGCTTAGCCAGCTGGCCGGCTGCAACTGGTGGGTGGGTAAAGGAATGGCCGCTTTTGCTCTGATGGGTCAGCCTGACTTCAACACAGCAGGAAGGAAACAAGCTTTCAAGGAGAAAACACACACACACACACACACACACAAACACACACACACACACACACACACACACACACACACACACACACACACACACACACACACACACACACACACACACACACCTCACTTAAAAAAAAAACATCCAGTGAGCAAACTGTCGAGTTATTTTGACTTGTGAGCATTGTTTACCCGATGGAAAGATCTGATAATCTGAAAGTTTACCCGAAAGTTTACCCGATAATCTGATCTTGCTTCCTTTTTCATTCCAATGAAAAAGGGAATAAAGTAGATGTAGGGTGACATTTTCTCCAATTATTATCATTTTGATAACTTCTTCATTAGGATAACTGCAGTTGTTTGCAGAAAAGATACATTTGTGATTCTTGGCAATCTCAACAATCGTTTTACAAAAATCCTTATCCTTAATATAATTCACGGTCGGGTGTTTGTTTGTGTGTGTGTTTGTGTGTTTGTCGCACTACTCCTACATTTCTGGGCTGATTACATCCAGACTTACTGCATAGGACCAGCATGACCCTAATTAGTGTATGGGGGTGTTTTTATCTTTTCCGGTTGTCGTGAGGGGAGGTAAAGTGGAGGAAAGGAGGAGGACGCAAATTCTCGATGTAAATGTGTATCGTGTTGCGCCATCTCCAGGTGGGAGAGGGTATTACAAGTCCCACTCTTGACAGTACAGTATTCCTATCCCCACATTTTCCTGTACAGTGAGGTGTTTTGAATCATAAGCAGTAGGTATGTTTTTCTCTTTATGCACATAACTCGAGTTATTGTATTTTATTTTCGGGAGTGATTGATGCAGCGGTCAGTTACCTATGCACCGCCTAAATAAAGGGATGTGTCAGAAGAACATGTTTCATGCCAGGAACAAGATTGCCTGTTGGGCAGGTACTCTGCAAGTATAATATAATGTAAGGCATCGACTTAAAAATTCAAATCTGCGACAGAGCCGGATAGAGTGAGCAAGAAGGAGGTGGAAAGAAAGACAAGAAAGGGAAACATCATGGAGGAAATGAAAATGAGAAGGTGGAGATGGATTGGGCATGGACTGCATATGGAAAACAACATCACAAAGAGGGTGATACACTGGAAGCCTGAATGCCGAAGGAGCATTGGACGGCCTGCAGAGACCTGTTGATGTGCGGTGCAAAATAATATGAGGGAGCTAGAAACCACCTGGTTGTGACCCATCAGTGGACCAAGACAGACAAATGTCGTGTGAGTTTCTTCACTATATGCCATAAGACCATGACACGGCCATAAGCAAAGTAAGCAATATAAGTTCATGCCCGACTCAATGGCACAAGCTCACTCTTGGAATTCACCAGGGTGCTAAGAATAACTCACTTTCTCTTTGATGAAATAAAAATTTCTGCAATAATCTGGCCCAGAGAGGAAATGTGAACCACTGCGTATATTTGTCAATCAAAATGTCAACATGGTGCTCTGATGACCTGTTAGGTAATTGGACAGATGGTGATTAAGATGTTAGAAGTTTGTGAGCTTGTGGCTCATCCCACAAAAAAGCCTGGTGTTGGCTTTGCGGTTTTGGTAGCTGGCATAAGATCTTAGGGTATTGAACTTGAGCCCCTGCTTTTCCTTCAAATAACACCAGGTGGGTTGACAGAAATAAAGAGAGACAGAGACAGAGACAAAGAGACAAAGAGACAGAGATACAGAGAGACAGAGAGAGAGCGAGAGAGAGCGAGAGAGACAGAGAGAGAGAGACAGAGAGACAGAGAGAGAGACAGACAGACAGAGAGAGAGACAGTGAGAGAGAGAGAGAGAGTGTGTGAGACAGAGAGACAGAGAGAGAGAGACAGAGAGAGAGACAGAGAGAGACAGAGACAGAGACAGAGACAGAGACAGAGACAGAGACAGAGACAGAGACAGAGACAGAGACAGAGACAGAGACAGAGACAGAGACAGAGACAGAGACAGAGACAGAGACAGAGACAGAGACAGAGACAGAGACAGAGACAGAGAGAGAGAGAGAGAGAGAGAGAGAGAGAGAGAGAGAGAGAGAGAGAGAGAGAGAGAGAGAGAGAGAGAGAGAGAGAGAGAGAGAGAGAGAGAGAGAGAGAGAGAGAGAGAGAGAGAGAGAGAGAGAGAGAGAGAGAGAGAGAGAGAGAGAGAGAGAGAGAGAGAGAGAGAGAGAGAGAGAGAGAGAGAGAGATTTGTGCTCAATGATCCCCAATATTCTCACCAATTGTGCAGCGATTGAACGTAACGGCATCATAATGCCATGTGGTTTGAAACAATGGACACATGAGTTAGCTTCACCCCTTTATGGAAAAGTAAAATTAAAACTGGATGAAATATTGATTTTTACCTGCACCAACTTATTAAATTTTACTGAGTTCTCACAATGTCACAGAGAGCAGGCAAACTACAGTATTTCAAACAATGAAGAATCAGCATTTTGGGTGTTAAGGAAGAAAAATTGATGTGATTGTACACTACAATAACAGCTTGTTAAGTCACTGGGATTAAGAAGAACTATTCTGTCGTCTTTATTGAACGTGACTTGCGTTAACATAAATGTTCTTTTTTTAAAATACCATAGTTGATGAACTGTATTTCTTTAAATTAAGTACTTTGTCAAAAACAAAATTTTCATTTATCTGACACTTCATTGGGTCATCTCTTCGAGCATGACCTAATAATATGGGTGTCGATGTCCTTCGATCCGTCCGTTCACAATGAAGTTGAAGCGGGAGATCTGATCATTAGTGATCCTGATAGAGGTCGATGAGACGTACACGATGGTATGACTTTCAAGGTCACCGAAGGTGAAGGTCAAGGTCATGACGTTTTTGAAGTTGTGAAAATGACGATTTTCAAATTCTATCTCCGCCATTTCTCAAGCGATCTTGAATTTGATTGGAGCCTATGAATCTATGGGACACTATCTAAATTTGGTCAGGCCGGATTTTCGATATTCGCTTTTGTGTTCGTGTCACGTGACTTCAAAGTTGGCAAAAAATGCGAAAATGACGATTTTCAAAATCTATCTCCTACATTTCTCAAGCAATGTTGAATTTGATTGTGGCACATGAATGTATGGGACAATATCTAAATTTGGTCAGGACGGATTTTCGAATTTCGCTTTCGTTTTCGTGTCACGTGACTTCAAAGTTTGCAAAAACTGCCCTATATATTCAGGAGGCTATATATTCTCTACTGGGCATGGTAAAACTTAGTGAATGGTGTCATTGCATAGCAGCTGACCTTGTACATTTATACATTTTCCACCGAAGGTGCAAAAGTTTCAAAACCCGAAATGTAAACGTCGGCATTTATTCTCAAAATATAATTTCGTGCGTGCGCGCGCCAAAATGCCGAGTCATCTTTAACCAAACTGTGCAGTCGAGATGCGCAGTAGTCTTCGGTCACAACTGAACATTGAGAACTTGTGGTATCATAGAGATGAATGTCACCCCCCACACGAGGATCATTTTTTGTTTCACTTTACATTTAATCAAAGCTAAGTGATAGATTTAGTTGTGTTCTTATATTAGAATCATGTACTTCTTTTGTTTTATTTGATAAATGTTATATTCCGGAAAATTTATTTTGTTTGAATTTGTTCCAGAACATACTTTTATGGCATATAAAATACGTTCATGATAGGACTTGGTCTTCAAATTCCCTGATAATTTGGACGAAAACAATTGGAATAGGTAACCAAGCCCAAATTACAATTCCGAGACCAACTTGGATGAGAAATCATTGCGCTGTATTTCCAGGTAGGATGATTCATCAATGTGTGTGCCATCTCTTGGATGGACGTTAAACTGGCGAACCATCTGCCGGCACTAGGTGATGGACGTTAAATATCCGACAGAAGTTTTCGTGAAGAGTTGGCGAGCTATCGCCGGCACCTTGGCCGAAACCAGAATTCCTGCTCTAACCATCCAGGGACACTGCATCAGCAGCAAAGCTAAAACAAATCATGCTACTGACAGCCATATGCTGGCATACGAAAGAACAACAACAATCTGTATTTCATTCAAGGCAAAGCTATCCGTTTTCGAATGTCTTGCTGTGATGACGTCAGTCACTTTGTACATTTTGTTTATGGTTAAGAAGAGATTTGATTTGAAATTCCTGCTTCATCTGAAGAAGAAGCATTATTGGTGTTATTGTTCCTCATGATCTGATGGTTTCAAATCTGTTTGAATTCAAAAGGGTCCCTTTTGCTTCCTTTACTAAAGCAGTTGAACTACACACAATTGACAAATCAAAAATTAAAAGCACTGCTCTTTCTGAAGAGTTCAGGATTCAACCAGTTAAATGAAACGTCATGAACAACTGAAGGAAAAGAAAATTCAATGGAACAAGGGCGCACACTCTAAATGGCCCGTTGCTTCACAACCTCATGGCTTCTTCCCAAAAAGTGGTGCCAGAATCATGAAACAAATCAATGTTTTAACTGGGCTAAAGTTTCCAACTATCAATTCGCTACATAAACATGGAAATCAGAAAAAAATAAAACCTTGACTGAGTTAGTCACTCATTGGAATCTTCAATGTTTTTCGACTGAAAATGAACCATCAAATTTCTGCACCTGTAATTCTTTCTTCACCCCTTCCCACCTTCCTCTTATGCTTTCTCTATAACATCCCTCTCATGCAAAGAAAATGACCTCCGAAAAAATGATTTCTTTCATTACATCTTTTGATTTCTCCAGGACTGTTTTGGCATTCCCAAAATGAACAAGATCAGCAACTGTGTTAAGTCAAAGGAATCATTATGGGAATATCACGCGGCTCTTGAAATCAAGCTCAGTTCAAATGAGAAGACACATTTTGGGTATACAATGGAGCTTTCCCATTTGGAAAGGTATAGGAAAAATATGTGGAAGGGCAATCAAGTGGATGCTGATGACAGATAGATTACCATTGAGCTCGAGATATAATAAAATGTTGAAAATTTCCAGCGAATGAAATTAGCTTGCAACTATTATGTATGAACACCAAAAGGTCATCATTATGATTTTTCTGATAGCCTATGAGATGGTAGCGTTTCAAATCGTTTCAATGCTTGGGTAGGGACCGTAGTTTAAAATTTCTCCATTTTTACTTGAATAAAATTTTTGCACAAATTTTGCACAAAAACAAAATAGAAAGTAAAACAAAATTGGTTAAAGGGGAAAAAAAGTCATAATCAACTCAACATTCTAACCACATAATGAATTAGAAGGGCACTTGGTTGAGTGCATACCTCCACCAATCAATGCCTGATCCACAAGAACATGCACATTTTTGAAAATATCATACTATATATCATATTTGGCCACATCTCTCAAACCTGAAGAATCACTTTAAGAATTTTAAAATTATCAGATCCGGATCCGGATTCGGATCTTCACTAAAATCGAATCGATTTATTCTTGTCACACACCCATAATGTCCACCAAGTTCTGTCCGAATCCATTCACAACTGTTTGAGATATCGTGCTATGTATTGTTTTGGCCCTGTCTCTCAATGGAGAAGGATTACTAAAAAAGTAATTATCGGATCCAGATCCTGATCTACACCAAAATGTAATCAATTCATCCTTGTCACACACCGAACCTGCACACCAAATTTCATCTGGATCCATCAAAAACTTTTTTCATATATCCTGCACACAACAAATAAACAAACAAAGTTGAAGACGACATCCTGCAGAGCACAATACTTGCAAAATCAATAAAACAAATTTGACCTCAAAAATAATAATTGTTGGTTGAATACAATGACCAAATATGCAACTGCACTTCAAATTTCAAGTGAATCGGATGAAAATTGAGAATTTTAAAATACCACCTTAGTTGTTGACCTTGGGGCCATGTTGACCTCAAATATAATTGGCTGGTTGAATTAATTGAAATCAAATATAAATCCGCTTCAAATTTCAAGTCAATCAAATGAAAATTGAGGATTTTATAAGCTTGACCTCAAGATGAGCTTGACTTCTTAGTTAAAATCAATAGCCTTCTTAGTTGAGCCTCCCTCTACAACTTGGTAAAGTTTCATGACGATTGGTTCGGAATAGTGACCTGTAGGTGATTGACAGACAGACCAACAGACAGACAAACAGACAGAATAACAAAATCGACTGACTAATATACTTGAAAAATCTTCGATTTTGCAAGTAACAAGAAGAAGACGTCATGCAGAACATGATACTTGCAAAATCCATTAAAACAAATTTGACCTCAACAATAATTAGTGGTTTAATTTAATGTCCAAATATGCAACTCCTCTTCAAAGTTCAAGTCAATCAGATGAAAATCAACAATTTTAGAAATCTGGCCTATGTTGACCTTTTGGCCTATGCTGACCTCAAAAATAATTGGTGGTTGAATTCAGTGATGTGATTTGCAAACCCTCCTCAAATTTCAAGTAAATGGGATGAAAATTGAGGATTTAGGAAATACCACCTTAGTTGTTGACCTGGGGCCTATGTTGACCTGTTGGTCAATGTTGACCTCAAAAATAATTGACTGGTTGAATTCAGTGACTTGAAATAGAAATCCTCTTCAAATTTCAAGCCAATCATATAAAAATTGAGGATTTTAGAAATCTCACCAAAGTTGGTGACCTTTGGCCTATGTTGATCTTTCGGCCTATGTTGACCTTTCGGCCTATGTTGACATTTTGGCCTATGATGACCTCACAACTAATTGGTGATTGAATTCAGTAAGCTGATATGAAAATCCTGTTCAAATTTCTCGTCAATCGGATGAAAATAGAGGATTTTAGAAATTCGACAAATTTGTTGACCTTTGACCTATGTTGACCTTTTGAACTCAAATATTAAGAGGCTTCTTACTTTTGACAAACTCTACCATGTGGTGAAGCTTCGTGAAGATCGGTTGAAAATGATGACCTGTATGCGATTGTCATTCTTCGTTCGAGCAAATAAATTTGCAGTTTCTTTGTTTGTCAGTGGTGTTCGTCCGATCGCTGTGGGCAATACTTTACATCGTATTGTGACCAAAGCCACAGTGCGATATTTTTCTGAAGATCTCAGTGCTGAGCTCGGTCCTGTCGTGTTGGGCTATTTAACTAAAGGTGGGTGTGAAGTGGCTGCCCACACTGCCAGACTTGATCTGACAAATCCACCTCCTAATCGCGTCTTTCTTAAACTCGACATGCGTAATGCATTTAATTGCTTGAGGTGTGACTTTTTTTGTCTGAAGTACGAAGGCGCACACTCAGTTCATCCATCCGCTCATCTGGCAGGCATACACTAGGCCTTCTGATTTATTCTATGGCAATGAGGCCATTTATTCAGCAACTGGCATTCAACAGGGTTACGCCTTCGGGCCAGGTCTTCTTACCATGGGCAATGACCCAATAGCCAGGGGGGTGCAGTCAAAGTTCAATTTCTGGTCCCTCAATGATTCATCATTTGGGGATGAACCCGCAAAAGTGCTGGCTGACCTCAAGAATGTCATTGCCCAGTTGACTGACATTGGCCTCGAGATCAATGGTAGCAAATCCGAGTTGACCATCCTCAACCATGCATCGCTAGATGACTGTCAACCAAAGCCATATTTAAGGTAGTGCTCCCTGATATTGATTGTTTTGATCAATGACTACTTTCTTGGTGCTCCGATCTCCATGAAGCATTCACCCAAAGCTATTATTGAGAAGTACGATGACTTGATCTGTATGGCAGGCTGTCTGGAGCAAATTGACGCATTTGTGCTGCTCAAAAACTGTTTCGCCCTGCCCAAGTTCCTGTATATCATGTGTGCATCTCCCACCTACCTGAATGGTGCACAGCTAAGAGTAAAATCTCTGGTGTTGATTCTGGTCTCTGGTCTCTTCTGGTCTCTGGTAAAATCTCTGGTCTTTTCAATAATTCTGCTTGGATGCAAGCTATGCTCCCAGTTAAGCAGGGAGGTCTGGGCTTCAGGAGGGCTATTTGTATCACTCTCTCTGGCTTAATCTCCTCATTGCTGGCAGTCGATGCCGTTCTGTCCTGCGTAAGCAGTTTGTCGCAAACGGGGGAGTTGACAGTGGTGTTGTTGCCATGGAGTTTAGCCCATATCAGTGTTTGCGAACCTGAAGGCCTCTCCCGGCTTAGCCAAAAAGCATGGGATGTTGAGGCAACAAGAGTGTCTTTTGTCAGACTGTTGAACAGTGTGAATCAGGTCAACAGAGCCCGTCTTTTGGCCGCAGCCACTAAGGAAAGTGGGATGTGGCTTCATGCAGTCCCCATTCCCTTTTTGGGAACACAGCTTGACCCTGAGTCTTTATGGGTTGCGGTTGCACTCTGAGTTGGAGCATCAGTCTGTGAGTGGTATAAATGTCGATGTGGCAGCATGATGGATACACTTGGACACCATGGCCTGTCATGCAATTTCAGTGCCAGTTGATCTTTCAGATATTCGACCTCAACCAATGTGGTCAAACGTGCCCTTGCTGGGGCAGGGATACCATCTGTCCTAGAACCCCTTGGTGGAGACCTTGGCGAAAACAACGACCCAGATGGCTTGACCATTGTTCCATACAAGAATGGGAAAAGCCTAACCTGGGATTTCACTTGTGTCGACACTTTCGCCAAATCACACGTTTATAATACAGCCTCAACGGCTGGAGCGGCTGCCACCGATGTGGAAGTTCTGGAACGCAATAAATACGCCGGCCTCAGCCAAACATATTCATTCAAACCAATTGCCATTGAAACAACCGGAGTGTATGGACGATCTCCGTCCAACATCATGAGTGATATCGGAAGAAGGCTCGCTGCATCCACTGGCGATAGTAGGTAACTGGTCTGGTTCAAGCAGTGACTGAGCTTGGCCGTCCAGCGGGGAAATGCCGTTGGTGTTCTGGCTTCGGCGTGGAAAAAACAAAATCCATTTTATTTATTTTATAACACCATTTTAAAGACTTTTTTATGGGGGTGTGAGGGTTTTATTAATTTATTTTGTTATTTATAAAAATCTTTTTAAAATAAAAAACCGGACTAACCACAACATCACAGATTCACAGATTAAGAATTATCTGATAAATAAATAAATAATTTGGAAATACACCAGGAACACATGAAACACAATACAAGAAAACAGGATCATAATAAATAAATAAATATGGGAATGGGAGAATAAAATAAAAGAAGAAAAAAAAGAGGGAAGAGGATCAGATAATGAAAATAAAAACATACCAGCTGTCCTGATGTTCCTCTCGGTCCTGTGTTTCCTTGCTTCCCTTGGGGTCCCTGAAAAGTAGAATGGTCCAATGTTTTTTTTTCTTTTTTTAAAGAATGAGACAGCAATAGTAAAAACGCTTTACATCAAAATCAACCAACAAGATTGACTCTCTATGTTTTATCATCGCAACACGAACTGTATATACTCCAAGCTCCACAAGTTTGATCTGGTCTCTCCGTGAGATTTAATTTGCAAAATCCGATGAATGAAGCTATCGTTCAACGAATGCTCAAAAGAGCCATTAAACTGGTCTCCTATATCTACTGCCCCCTCATCTGAACTCAGCCTGGGATTCTTCCACAGAAACCTGCTCTCTCTCTCTTTTGCACACAGCCATCTCATCTCGTATTCACTTATCCCACCCTTCTTCCCACCCATCGTACAGGGAATCCTTTGTTGAGGCAGTTGCTCTGAAACAACTTGCATTCTCTTCCTGTAAAGCAAACCTGACCAAAGGCAACCTCAGAACATTCCAAAAAGTTCACAAGAAGTGTGTCCACCCTCAGTGGGGTCAGAAATCAACATCTGGCAAACCCCAAGATTGAGCTTTCAAACTTGTTTCCCTCCCGAAAACCTGGTGACACCTTGTTTAGACTATCTCCAGAGTATGTGCCCTCTCCATCCTTCACCTAATATGCCTGGTGTTGGCTTAATGGTTAGGGTGGTGGGCTTGTGATCCTCAAGTCCTGAGTTCAAATCCTGCTTGGCTGTTGAATTCATACCAGATGGGGTTGACTCAGCCTATCATCCTTCCGAGATCAATAAAATGAGTACCAGCTTGCAGCGATGATTGAGCTATTTGAGTATCTTGTGTCGGAGTGGCGACCTATCCAGGATTGTGCCCAATAACCCAATAGCATGGGCAGCACCAATGCTCTGCACAGAGTAGAGTCCCAAAGGATGGATGGATCCTTTTCCTCACCACTTCAAATGGCTCCACAGATGACACTGCTTGTGAGAAGACCGAATTCCTCAAGTCTGTGTTTGCTTCCAAATAATCTATTGCCAACCACTTGCTCTATGTATACACCCAACTACTCCTGTCTCAGTGTCTTTTATACCTGAGAAGGTAGAGAAGTTTCTGGCAATGCTCAACTCTGATATTGCAACTAGACCAGACAGCATCAGCTCACGTGTGCTAAAAACCTGCTCTGCTGCTCTTGCACATCCTCTCTCTGCTCTCCTCAGCCTATCATTTACCTGAGATCATCTTCCATCTGCTTGGAAATCAGCCAACATCACTGCATTCCATAAAACGGTACCAAAACTGATTGCTTTAACTACAGACCTTTCAGCTTACTTCCTATCATCAGCATGGTCATGGAATCCAACATCACAGTTGATATAAAATCCTTTTCTTTTTCTCCAACAACCTCATCCCAGATCAACAATTTTTGATTCAGACCATGTTACTCTACCTTGGACATGCTGTTCCAATTCTCCCAACACATGATGGAGGCCCTCATTGTCAGACATGAGATCAGGGCCATCACCCCAGACATATCTCAAGTTTTCAATACAGACTAACACTCCATCTTGCTCTGCAAACTGTCTGCCTATAGCACCCAAGGCCAACTCCACACAGAGCTTACTGACTTTCTCTAACTCTCATAGCCAACGTGTGGTTCTCAATGGAATCCTGAAGTCACTTTTCCCTGTTAAGGTTGGAGTGCCCAAGGACAGTGTTCTGGGTCCAGTCTTATCCCTAATCTTCATAAATTATCTCTCTGACTGGAAAATCCCCATTATATCTATTTGCTGATGACTATGCCCTCGACTGTGACATCCCTCATCCTTCTTATATTTTCAGGTTGCAGCCTCTTCCATCACTACAAACCTTGACAAAAATCACAAGTTTGTCAAACACTTGGAACGTGACTTTCAATCCTGACAAATCATTTTCTCAATCATTATGTCTCTGTCTCTCTGTCTCTCTATATCTGTCTATGTCTATGTCTATGTCTATGTCTATGTCTATGTCTATGTCTATGTCTATGTCTATGTCTATGTCTATGTCTATGTCTATGTCTATGTCTATGTCTATGTCTATGTCTATGTCTATGTCTATGTCTATGTCTATGTCTATGTCTATGTCTATGTCTATCTCTCTCTCTCTCTCTCTCTCTCTCTCTCTCTCTCTCTCTCTCTCTCTCTCTCTCTCTCTCTCTCTCCCCAAAAGGACCACATGGCAAACCCTCTCATATACTTTATAAACAATCCTATCAAGGAAGTTCAGTCACTCAAACTTCTGGTTCTCACGATCAGCCATGATCTTTCTTGGGCAAACCACATTTCAAAGTTAGCCTCCAAAGCCAGCCACCAACTGGCTAACCTCCATCATACAAAGTTCTTTCTTTGCACACCTCAATTTCCATCCACCGAGAAGGCCTTCATCCACAGTTTGATGCTTTAGGGAGTGCTGGTCTCCCCTCTGGGCTGGATCCCCTGCCTCAAACCATTTTTAGCTTGACACCATGGAAATCAAGGCCTTCATGATTATTGGCATCTCTCACAATGAATATGTCTGTGGGCCAATCACTTTCCCAAAGTAGACAGGTCGTCGACTCTGTCTTTTACTACGTCCTCTCTAGTCTTGCACCCTCTGCTTTTTCCATGCTTTGTCCCCCCCCCACCCCTCCAGGTATCCCCACCTGTGGAACCAACTTCCACATTCTCTTTAATCTCATATGCTTCCCTTCAGGTCTTCAAAATCACTGGTCTCCACCATTTAAGATCATTCCCCATCCAAAACCATGATAGTATCAACGCCACCCCCAAGCCAAATGCCTTTCAAATGTCCAGTTTTTCCTTCCTGAGTGTTTGCTTCTGTGATCCATCTTGTCCACTCCATGCATCCTGCTTTACCTGTATGCCTCCTCACACCCATTATTTTTCCAAGTCCCCCTCTATGTTGTCCTTCAACCTTGCTGGAGGTGTTTCCCATCCTCTCTCTCCTGTCCCTTTTGTTCTGTTGCATCCTGATGCATTCAGTGTTTTAGCTCTTCCACGAGCCTCGTCTGCATACAAAATAAGCTTATAAAGAACAAAATAAAAAAAAATAAATGCAACATCATGGTATGCCATGAAAATGAAATGATGTTCCTTAATTCAAACCATATAAAGCATTGATGAGGGTGGCTTTGAGGGTACGTGCTGTTCATTTAGGGCCTTCGGCACAGCAAGGTGCTGTTCACCATTGAAACTAACAACTGAAGACACAGCTTACAGGACGAGTGTTTTCGGGGAAACAAGGCAATAGTTACACAACAGATCACCAAGTATCCAAGCCTGGTGTTGGCTTAGTGGTTAGGGGGGCTGGCTTGTGATCCTTGGGTCCTTAGTTTGAGTCATGTTGGTTCCTGAATTAACACCAGGTGGGGTTGACTCAACCTGCTATCCTTCTAAGGTCAGAGAAATGAGTTCCAGTGTACTGGTAGAGGGGAACAGCATTGGTGGCACATTTATGCCCCAAGAACCGATAGCTACATGACAGCCAAGCTGCTACATGCAAGAACAGAGAACCAAGTATCAAAATGGCAATGCATGATACTTTGGCATTCGTGGAACATTCACAATGAGAATCAACATTAGAGTTTGTTTATCTTGGTTTGTCATTTACATTTTCACGACTCATGGAAGGGTTTCAATTTATCTGTACAAGTTAAGCTAATTTGTCGCTGATAAAAGTTATCCATCACTGGCAACTTTTGAGAAACACTCATCATTCAGGTGCGAGTGGTCTTTACATTGGCAAAAGGTAACTTGTGCCCAAGTGAACTATAACGAGCAGTACAGTAATTATTGTCTGTTTGGAATTTGATTTACCTCATCGTTGAATGCAAGTTCAACCATATGTATGACACAACAAAGAAATAAGATTTGGAAGAAACCACCAATTAGCTTAATTTTGGAGATCTTAAAAACATGAGTGGAAAGGAAAATTTCCTTGTTTAATGAGACACCACACACACAACAACAGGTGATGAAAGTAGCTTGCATTTATTTATTTTACAGGATGTCTTGGGCTCAAAGAGGAGCTATTGTTTTCTTTCGATACAAAGTCAAGGTTCATGGAGGAGCAAGAACAAAGGACACATCAGGATGTACCAGAACAAAAGCAACAGTGGAGAAAGGGGGTTAAGGTCACCAATAGCGGGGTTGAGGGACAAAATAGAGACAGACTTGGATACATAAGGGATATGGGGAAGAATGAGGGGTTTGGGGGAATGCACAGGGTGAACAAAATGGCGAGAAAAAGAAACTCTCAGGAAGGAAAAACTGGAAATTTGGAAACAAGTGGGTTTGGAGAGGGTTAATAGGGACAGTAAAGATCATGGTTTGTGATGTGGGATGATTTGAGATGGTGGTGAACAGCTGTCTTGACGACCTGAACAGAAGAATAATGAGATTGATGAGGATGTGGAAGTTGGTTCCACAGGTAGGAAAAAAAGAGGAGGAAAATGAATGGAGGTGAGCAGTGATCCTAGATTTGGGGAATTAAACAAGAAAGGAGTTGATGGCAGACAAGAAGGGAGTTGATTGGCCTACTCAACCATACCTTGAGTTGGAATAGGCCTCAACGGTTGCTTAGGCCAAAGTCACATTTGCCACGGCAGCCATGGGGTCTCCAAAATCTACAGCCACTATCAATTATATGGCGGCCGTAGTATTTCCACGGTCACACAATGTAGCAGTCACATATGTTTTTATTTTTCGGGGAGCCGCACGGTGTATTTATAAATTGTGGAGACCAAAAATGTGGGGTTGCCATTCGGTCTTTGATTTGATGTCGCACGGTGACCTTAAGGGGGCCCTGCGGCTGCCATAGAATGTTCAAGGTAGACGCAAGGTGCCCGCAAGGTGACCACAGGGGGACCGCAGGGGTGCCCTAAGGCGAACGTGCGGCCAGACGGACGGTAACGAGTGGGTCAATTTTTTTTTTTTTACCAGTTCTTTTTTTCGGCTTGTCGAATTGCTACGGTGAACGTAGAAATGAAAAAAAAGTTATAACTCCGCGTTATAATTCTACAGCGACCCCTACGGTCTGTAAAAGATAGCAAAACGGCGTAGGGCCACCCTGAGGCCACCGCAGAAACTCTGCGGCCGCCACACGTTTCTGTCAATTCAGAGGGCGTACGGCCGCCTTATCCTCGCCATAGAGCAAATGTGACTTAGGCCTTAACAATAAAAATGTGTTTTTCACTTTCCTCACATATATCAACGAATGCCTCATCACCATACCAACAAAACACTGGATACATCGCAATGCTTATAAACGCATGGAGCCACCAGTTTTAATGGCTTTATTTAATTTCCGCACATGCCATAACCTCTAGAATCTCTTAATCTGAGCTGAATTTCAAAATTTAAGTTTCTTAATTCACCTCAGCAGCAGTTCCGACTTCTAAAAAAAAAAAAGTGTTCATTTGTCCAATTTGGACATTGACTGACATTCCAGGCGTCTCTGGGTGCATGGTGTTTATAGAACCGATCGGCAATCGCTATTCGCTTGCCAAGCCACCCGTTCATTATCAATCGTTTCATGGGAGTGCTTGCTTGAGTGCTGAAGCCACTTGGCGAGTGCTCTACAAGCTGCTTGGTTGTTTGTTCACAAGCTATGGCCATAAACAGATAAAGTATTCACACTGTCACTGAATATATCGGTCGACTTGAACAAAGTTCAGGTCCAACTAACCTGCATTTAGCCCTGCGTCGTCATGTGGTGCCTTGGACGGTGTTTCGCCTGCTGAAAATATGCAATTATAATGTACACGACGTTTCCCCTATTTGTACGATCTTCTTTCATTATACAAACCGTGACTTCAACAGAGATGGATACATATTAAAAAAATTAAATGTTTCGTTTTTAAGTGACTTCAACCGTTTCAATGGAGTGATTACTGAAATGCTTAACGCACTTGGTGAGCACTCTTCAAGCTTCAATCTCTACAAGCTTCCATGGTGATAGCAGGGCTTGGTTGTCCATGGGAACATCTCCGGAGTTAGGAAGGCAAATTAATTCCATGATTGCAATGAGTAAAAATGTTCTCAGTTGTTACAAAGCAATGAATCGTCACATCATGGCAGGATAGCCAAGATGTACACACACTCACTCTAACCTGTCTGGCCGGGGTTGGAATCCCGACCCATCTATAAACTGTCATCCCAGTATTTTACAGGCAGGGTGATTCATCAATGCGTGTGCTGTCTCTTGGATGAACATTAAACTGGGTGTTACATCAGCCGGAATCCCCCCCTCTCCTGTCCCCATCCCCTATCTGCCTCCTCACTCTCCTCTCAACTCTTCCACCCAGCCCCTCTACCAACCCTCCTCCTCTTGAACCCCTCTCACTCTCCAAGTGCTCTCCCTCTCGCACTACTCTCCCTCTCCCACCCCCTCTCTCTCTGTCTCTGTCTCTGTCTCTGTCTCTGTCTCTGTCTCTGTCTCTGTCTCTCTCTCTGTCTCTCTCTCTGTCTCTCTCTCTGTCTCTCTCTCTCTCTCTCTCTCTCTCTCTCTCTCTCTCTCTCTCTCTCTCTCTCTCTCTGTGTCTCTCTCTCTCTCTCTCTCTCTCTCTCTCTCTCTCTCTCTCTCTCTCCCACCCATATCCCTCTATCTCCCACCACCATCATTCTCTCTCCCACCCCTCTCCCTCTATCTCCGATCCTCTCCCTCTATCTCCCATCCTCTCCCTCAACCTCCCACCCCTCTCCCTCTATCTCCCATCCTCTCCCTCTATCTTCCACCCCTCTCCCTCTATCTCCCATCCTCTCCCTCTATCTTCCACCCCTCTCCCTCTCTCTCCCTCTCTCTCCCTCTCTCTCCCACCCCTCTCCCACATCTCTTCCATATCTCTCCCTTTCTCTCTCTCCCAGGCCTCTTGCTGTCTCTACCACCCCGATCCCTCTCTCTCCCCTTCACTCTCTCTCTGTCATCCCTCCCCTCCTCCCCACCAACCCCCCCCCTCTGTTATGGAGACTAAGGACTGATGGTTTAGTTGTTAATTTAAAACATCTTCCCCATCATGCAGCATGTACAAATAAATCTCAGAGTCAGCCGACCAGAGAGGAACAAAGGTCGCTGCTTGTGTGAGCATGCAAGCAGGCAGGCCTTTGCTCGATAGATTGCACGGGTTTTAAATGCTCCCACCTGGTCTTATGTAGAACCTGGCGGTGAAAAAGAAAATGTTGCTGTTTGGGCGGGTTTATCGCCTTTCCCTTCTCCTCCCCTCATGCTGCCTTCCCTTCTCTTCCCCTCCCCTTGCAATGTCTTCCCCTCCACATGCCTTCCCTTCCAATCATGCTGCCTTCCATCCCCCTCTCACGCTTACCTACTCCCAAACCTACTCTCCTCTTCTCTCCTCAAGGACATCTTCAGGTGGTTTCCACATGCTGTATTAATGTTCTGTTTTAACAAACACCATTTCATTCAATCCTGCAGTACACTCACCACCCCTTTTCTACACAAGTCCAACTACCAAACGCAAGTCCAGAACATATTTCCCTAACACTTCCCTCCTCACAAACCCCTTCCTACCCTGCTCCCTCCTCTTTCTCTCTCCCCCAACATCCTCAGTCCGACACCTCCATCCTCTCTCCCTCCGCTCTGTCCTCTCTTCCTCCCCTCTGTCCTTTCTCCCTCCTCCCTGTCCTCTCTCCCTCCCCTGTATCCTCTCTTCATCCCCTCTGTCCTCTCTCCATCCAATGTGACCTCTCTCCCTCACTTCCGTCCTCTCTTCCTCACTTCCGTCCTCTCTCCCTCACTTCTGTCCTCTCTCCCTCACTTCCGTCCTCTCTCCCTCACTTCCGTCCTCTCTCCCTCACTTCCGTCATCTCTCCCTCTGCTCCATCCTCTCTCACTCTCCTCCCTCCCCTCTCCCTCCCCCTACCCCTCTGGTCTCTCTCCCTCTACTCCATCCTCTCTCCCTCCACTCTGTCCTCTCTCTCTCCCTCCCCTCCCTCTCTCTCCCTCCCCTCCCCCTCTCTCTCCCTCCGCTCCGTCCTCTGTCATTTCTCCCTCCGCTCCCTCTCTCTCCGTCCACCCCGTCCTCTCTCCCTCTGCTCCATCCTCTCGCCATCCCCTCTGTCCTCTCTTCCTCCGCTCCATCCTCTCTCCCACCCATCCGTCCTCTTTCCCTCTGCTCCATACTCTCTCCCTCCACTTCGGCCTGTCTCCTTCCCCTCCGTCCTCTCTCCATCCACTCTGTCCTCTCTCCCTCTGCTCCGTCCTCTGTCCTCTCTCCCTCTGCTCCGTCCTCTGTCTCTCTCTCTCCCTCTGCTTTGTCCTCTCTCCCTCCGCTCCATCCTCTCTCCATCCCCTCTCCATCCCCTCTGTCCTCTCTCCCTCCCCTCCTTCCTCTCTCCCTCTCCTCCATCCTATCCCCCTCCAATCCATTCTCTCTCCCTCCCCTCCATCCTCTCTCCATCCCCTCTGTCCTCTCTCGCACCCCTCCATCCTATCTCCCTCTGCTCTGACCTCACCCCCTCCAACCCATCCTCTCTCCCTCTGCTCCGTCCTCTGTCCTCTCTCCCTCTGCTCCGTCCTCTGCCTCTCTCACTCTGCTCCTCTCTCTCTCTCCCTCTGCTCTGTCCTCTCTCCATCCCCATCTGTCCTCTCTCCCTCCCCTCCTTCCTCTCTCCCTCCCCCCGTCCTACCTCCCTCTGCTCTGTCCTCTCCCCCTCCAACCCATCCTCTCTCCATCCCCTCTGTCCTCTCTCCCTCCCCTCCTTCCTCTCTCCCTCCCCCCGTCCTACCTCCCTCTGCTCTGTCCTCTCCCCCTCCAACCCATCCTCTCTCCATCCCCTCTGTCCTCTCTCCCTCTGCTCCGTCTTCTCTCCCTCCACTCCGTCCTCTCTCCCTCCACTGCGTCATCTCCTCTCTCCTACCAAACACAAGTCCCCCCCCACCCCCGCAGAAAAAAAGTTTTGTAATTCATGAGAATAAGCTCGTCTCCGTACGTGTCCGGGCAGCATTTATGTTCATGCGGGAGTTTGTCTCCGGACATGTCGGAGTGGTATTTGTTTCCAGACAGCTTGACTCTGGATGTGTCCGGGCGGTATTTTCTAAAGGCACGTGACACTTTGGGGTGGTGTTTGTCTGTGGATGCATGATGCATTGGGGCGGTGTTTGTCTCCGGACGCGTCGGGCCAGTGTTTGTCTCCGGAAGCGTTGGGGCAGTGTTTGTATCCGGACGCATCGGGCGGTGCTTGTCTCCTGACGCATTGGGGTGAAGTTTGTCTCCAGACACGTTGGGGCAGTGTTTGTCTCCGGACGCATCGGGGTGGTGTTTGTCTCTGGACGCGTTGGGGTGGAGTTTGTCTCTGGATGCATCGGGGTGGTATTTGTCTCTGGACATGTCTGCACAGAAGTTAGTCTCTGGTCGGGTCTGCATGGGAGTTTGTCTTCAGATGTGTCTGAGCAGTGTTTGTGGCTGTACGGCTTGGCTCCGGATGCGTCCGGCAGGTTTTTGTCTTTGGATCTGTCTGGGTGGTATTTGTCTCCAGGCCTTGTTTATTGTATGATTGGTAGAAAATGCATTTCAGACAATATTTTGTTTCCATCTTCACTGTTATTCCATGCAGAATCATTTTCATGAGACAGTATGAATCGTAATTAACGCTCTACCACACGTCTGCCTTCCGTTCCTCTCACCTCACTCTGTCTTCCCTTCCCCCACCCACCTCGCTTCCCCTCCCTCCTCTCTCCTTTCCCCTCCACCTCTTCACTCTCCCACCTCTTCACACTCACTCTCTCTCTCTCTCTCTCTCTCTCTCTCTCTCTCTCTCTCTCTCTCTCTCTCTCTCTCTCTCTCTCTCTCTTTCTCTCTCTCTCTCTCTCTCTCGCACCCCCCCTCTTTTTCTTCCCCCCTTTAGTATTCCCACAAAAAAGTAAAATATCTACCAAATTAGAGAGGCTTTTTATGCATTTTGAAGGGTGGCAGGGCCAGGGCGGGGGGAGGGGGGGGAGAGTGAGGAGTGGAGATTTCAAAATTTTATCTCACAATTTGTGTAGAATTTAGATAAAGGCACATTCCTGTTAAGAGTCAGCAAAAACTGTCAGAAATGAATACCTTGAGAATGTAGCTGCATAACATCTGTAAAAGTGCAACTTGTGACTGCACTGTATAAAGGGAATGTCCATGAGCACCACAAGTGATTGGTCAGACAGTTTGTGCACCTACTTACAATGCAGACCATTGACACACCAGGGACACAGGTCTGGCAGGGGCCACAGCCTGTGTGAAGCTTGGGGATCAGGAAGCACTCTCCAGCAGGGGTTGCTTCCTATGAATGCGGTATGAGTCACCTCAACCACAGGAACAATCCATGAGCTCTCAAACCATCCTGATGATTCTCTCCACAACCTTGCCTTCTTTTACTTTCCCATCGCAATTTTCTTTTTCGACTCTATTTAGGTCCATAATCACAATGCTTCATTGGCAGAGCCGTAGCTTTGAGATTGCCTCAATTTCCCTCAGTCATACCTTAAGCTTCTACCCAGTGCCCAGAATATTTATTGTGGGTGTTTGTTTCCGCGGCCTCATTCTGGCACCTGGAAGTCTGAATTAAAAGAAATATTTAAGTCCTCTGCAATTGGTTCATAAAGATGATGTAAAATGTTAATCACATGATTCCACTCTCACAGGTTTGAACGGGAAAGAAGACAAAGACAAAGTCACGACACCGTAACACTAAAGCAGCATGAGAAGACTCTTTCCATCGACATCAAAATACTCAAATCGAAGGTTGGCAAACACATTGTACATACATGATGTAATCTCCCCCTCCCGCACCCCCAAGTCCACACCAACATCACAACACATGCAACACACATCATCACTCACCTTCTGTATTCAATGACAACAGAATTTATGTTTCAGGAATGCCATTCTGGCCATGCCCCCATCCAAGTCCACTGATTTACAAGAATTTCAAGGGTTATTTTATAATAGTAAAAAAAAGAATCTAAGGTAATAAAATAGTGACATCATTTTCCGTATAATTTGTCTTTGTCTTTCATCCAAAAGATCACACAGAACGATTGCAAAATCTTTGTAGAACTTTGCAATGCAGAAGTGAAATAATCTATCTTTTCATGAGAAATTGTGTACTGCCAGCTTCCTCCAAATAAATTACATTGTCTACAATTATCGCACGTACTACTCACCCGAGGCCCAGGTTTGCCAGAACTTCCCGGACTCCCCGAGGGACCTCTCTGGCCCTGGGAACAAAGTGACATGATAAAGCGGACTGCCAATTTCTGCATGAACAACCAATATTTGACAAACTATAGATCAGATAAAAGCTTCCAATGATTATTATCAGTCACACCGCATGTCATCCTTGCCACCATGAATTGTTCGACGTTGTCATTTCCAAACAGATCATCATAATGCAGTTTCTGTGCTTTGCACTTATTTGAGAGGCGGTAATACATTTTATTCAACATGAAGGTGGTAAATGTTCAAACGTCTATGTTTTCTTGAAAAGAAAAACCGAATTTATTTCGAGTAACCACATTGATTCATCTGATGAGTGTAAATTATTCTTTCTGCTTCATAATTACTAATTATTCAGGCTTCTGCCATTTGGTGGATAAATCAAGACAAAGATGTTAAGTTTGTTTATTTTGTGCATCCGTATTACCAAAACACTCCAAACCTGTATAATAGATTAATTAAAGAAAAACAAATTAACACCTAGTTGTCGGAGATGGTGACATGACCAATGTAGGTAATCTCTCAGTTACAACAAGGAGCTGATATTCTTGTCCCCCCCCCACCTTTGGGATGGTATGGGGAACAGATCTGTGGGATATAAAAGCTAAATCTTGAACGCTTTTTGAAATATCACGTACAACAAGCCAAGTTACCGAGATGGTTGCCACAGCAACATAATTTGGCCAATTACAGCCTTGATCTAATCAGGTTGAGGGCATGTCATGAGGAATAGATATCTGCAAAATTAAAGGTAAATGTTCAACGTTGTTTTTTTTTTTTAATATTGCGTACACGAAAGTACATGAACGGGTGATCGGTCGGTCGGACGGAGCTCATTATAATGTCCCCCGTCTCTGGCCTTGCCGGAGGGGCGGGGGACAAAAATTGCTTGTAAGTATTAATCAAGTGAATCAATCCAATATGAAATTCTTTGAAGCTGAAGGATTGATTAAACATCATTATGTTTATATTCACTGTGCATCAGCGATTAAGGTCAACTGTTTGAAGAGTCAGCATGCGCACAATAAGTTACGAAGGTCTAGAGTTGGGTTGAGGTGTAAAGGATACCTCATACATGTCGTGGATTCTGAATGTGATATGACAACATCCTGAGGTCAAAGTTGTGGGATACTACTAACTTCCTGATAACTCTTCCCAAGAGTGTGATTTCAGCCAAATATGTTACGTGCATTGCCAAAACTAATAAAATTCCCATTACTTTGTAAAAATATAAAATTAAAAAAAAAAAACATACTCCACACATGCAGTGCAACTGTAGTGAAAAGAAAAGATGCAGCACATGTTCGAGGTGCTTTCCTCAACTTCACTACCTGCAGATGGCAACGCCCTTCTTTGTTATATTTTTGGGACATGCCTTCATAATTCTCCCTCAAACATTTAGTTGAACCAGTTGACATCACTTCCTTGTGTTTTTCAGTTTTTCAGATCCTGATGTTCAATGCTGCATGGAAACAAGTCACTGAGATCGCACCTCGCTGTGCATCTCGACACGTAATACTTTCATTCCTCGATAGTCCTCCTTCCGCATACCTACCACCCGCAGTATTGTCTACATGGATCCTACTCGTGGAATATACATTGTATGCCCACACATTCTCCATTCAAACATTACCAGTTTTTCCTTTGTTATTGTTCTCTTACATTAGTGTCGATTTTATGAAATACGTAAAACATACTTGACTATCTTAGCTTAAACTCTAATGGAGAGCAGTCAGGTCATTTCTGAATCGGAAATCGCGACGACTTAATGTACTGTTTGTGTAACCTTTGAGAAGTATTCCTGACACATTGTGTGCTCCCAGATATATTAATCCTTGCCTGCACTGCACCTGGACAACTTCAACGAAGCAAGCCGGATCATGCTACAAGCCGACATATCTTGTTGTCTCTCCACTTACAGCATCCACATTTCAATGGAAGTCTCCATTACATGTACTAAACTGACTTGACTTATCTTAGCTTCTCATATCTGGCAGGCTCAGGCATAGTTGATCATATAAGTCAAATGGAGATGACAACTTACAACGATGATCAGGATAATCGCAGAATGCAATTTATTACAAATTACTTCATCAAAGACAAAGTGGTATGAACCTTGTGTTTCAGGCCAAGCATCAATAACGAAACTATAATGATGTGATTAAAATTTTGTGTTTCACAGACTTTCATTATTGCCACTAACAGAGAGCAATTCCTCATCGGAAGTCATATTTGTTTTTTTCCTTCCATACGATTGCCATCAAGAAGCACATCTATTCATGAGTGAAAATATCTCCCATCTATAAGAGCTTGCGTCCTACTGAACAGATATGGGTAATACAGGTGATGTGAACGAGTACGGCGAATGCTGCAGAGTGCGTGGACTCACAAAATGAGAATTTGAGCATTACTATTCTCAACTTATCAGTTCCTTTGAGAATTTTGAAGTTTCCAACGTTGAAAAGTGGTGGAGCAAGACGGGATACCAGGTGCATGAAATTGCTGGTGAAATGCACCTGTTCGCAGCCATAACCCGAGGGGATTCTTCAGCGCAAATTAAAGGCAATTATTCTCAGCAATTATACAATTGCATCGTTTGCCAATGAAGCCAACATACAATGGACACTGGCATGAAACTCAGGTGTTTTCCAAGCAAATTCCACATGATTTCACTTTATTCCCCCATGTCTGAATTTCCAGTGATTATAATATAGGATTCAAACATACAGCAAACTTGTTTCCCTTTTAAATGGTTTGGAAGTGGATTCAAAATACATCCGACTCACCCTGGGAATGTCGAGGGGTGTCTGCAATGCAAATTGTGCGAAACAGAGGTGGGATGTCAATGGCTTCTGGTAAATTGTGGGCAGCTCTACACTTGTCCTTCCCCTCTTAAATTAACCCCACTTATTAAAGAAAAATTGCAAATTAAACAGGCCATCAATCACAGCTGGAAATGAACGACTCAATAGACATCACTTGTTTATGCCGCACTATAGAAACGCAAATCACAGACTTGCTGGTCGGAAATTCCAAAAGACAACTTGCTGCTCTTGATAGATTTAGTGCTCGAGTCCAAAGTTATAATTAGTGTTGTATATTTTGTTCAAAAGTATATATATATATATATATATATATATATATATATATATATATATATATATATATATATATATATATATATATATATATATATATCAAATCATGTACCATGGCCTTTGCAATCACCAACATAGAACATGGTTCTCGATCGTGTACAAGCAAGTTACCTTTTCATACTTGCGACCGAACCATGATTCAATGTAAATGTCGGTCTGGCACTCCTAGTCCTGTTTGTTTATCAGAGTAAAAACTGAAGGGAAAACCAATGACCATCACAACAATTACAATTTGAGACAATTAGGAGAAACATGGCCTTACCGGAACTCCTTGTGTTCCTGTGCTTCCTTTCTTTCCTCTTTTTCCCTTTGGTCCCTAAACCAAATACATAACCCAATGATTCATAACTGGTTTTCCTTTGACATGTCATAGAAAGAAGTATTTCAATGTTTGCTTATTATATTAACAGTGAAATGCTTTATGATACATTTATTGATTAACTGATAAATGTACTAAATCAATTAAAAAATATTGATCTGGTAATCTGCCAATAGTAGGATCGGTGTTCATGGAGCCAACATAATATCCGTCATAGGCGAATGCATATTTTTCTGTGATTAAATTACAAATTCCCGGGATTATTGAGGGCATCGTCAATGAGGCATTGCTATACCGCTGATGCAGTACTCCTACATATTATCGCCAGAATACCAGCACACAATTGCCAATTTTGGCCAAAGACAGTGTGGAACCTTTAACATTCACCATCTAATGCTGCTACACAGGTTGCCAGCTCAACATCAGTCTGAGTGGCATCACACCCATTGATGCAACTCCCCACCTGAGAAGCAACAGTCGAACAGTTTATATTGGTAAAAACAAATACAAATGTGGTGGTTGATCCGCTGAAGATAAATACAAGGTGCTGTCGTTTTGAGCTTAACCCTTCGTGAGAGAGAGAGTGAGAGAGTGAGAGAGTGAGAGAGTGAGAGAGTGAGAGAGTGAGAGAGTGAGAGAGTGAGAGAGTGAGAGAGTGAGAGAGTGAGAGAGTGAGAGAGTGAGAGAGTGAGAGAGTGAGAGAGTGAGAGAGTGAGAGAGTGAGAGAGTGAGAGAGTGAGAGAGTGATTGAGAGAGTGAGAAAGTGAGAGAGATTGAGAGAGTGAGAGAGTGAGTGATTGAGAGAGAGAGAGAGAGAGAGAGAGAGAGAGAGAGAGAGAGAGAGAGAGAGAGAGAGAGAGAGAGAGAGAGAGAGAGACTCTGTCTGTATGTCTAGATATCTGACTTATATTTTCTGTATGTCTGACCATCTTTTCCACTGCTGTTAGAGCATAAAATTCTAGTTTTAGTCAGATACGATTCCACCATGAATTAAACCCACGATCAGCAAAGACAGATCAGAGGTAAAGGAAAAAACAGCTGTTTTGCTGTACAATAACTACCTCTGGTACTGCAGGTGGACAGAGGTTATGTTTGTCCATTTCACCCCTGTCTGTCTGTCTATCTGTGAACAAGATATCTCAAAATGGAACGGATGGATTCAGATCAAACTTGGTGCACAGGTTGCGCGTGTGACAAGGACGAAATGCTTTTATTTTGGTTAAGATCCAGATCCGGAAACTGCAATTTTTAAGTGACTTCAGCATTGATAAATAGGGCCAAAAAGCGATATACAGCACGACATCACAAAAAGTTATGGACGAATTATGGCGAAACTTGTTCGACAGGACTGGATACGTGACAAGGATGAATTCATTTGAATTTGGTTAAGATCCGGATCCAGATCTGGCCCATCAGTGTGATACGAAATGCATAGAGAGGTATGTGCTCTAACGATGGCCGCTCTCGTTGTGATAGAGAAAACGTTTTGTTCAGTATTTAAAGAAACCTTTCTCCATTCATTTTTCTCAGCTTTTGCAAATTATTACACACTACTTTTCATTTGCAACCAATGTAACAGAGAAGCTCTGTGCAGTGTCCTCAAACTGGTGCAATATTTGTTGCAATTTCCTGTATTAAACTTTCCAAGTATGCTGGTTTGATACAATATTTGCTATTTTTGTTAACAAAATCCAGGCTCTTGGAAAAGTAAAGTAATGGAGGAAACAATGGTTACATAATGAAAGTGGGATATGGTGGAGAAATAGCCAGACACAGACAGGCAGGTGTATGAATGAATGAATGAATGAGAAAAGCAGAGAGGAGAGGAGGTGTGAGAAAAATGGTAAACTGCACATGAGTGAGGTGGAAGTTAGGAGGGTGACTGGGGTAGAAAACATCATGAGATTTTATTGTCCTGCCATTTTGATATGCTGAAAGGAAAACTAAGATTGTAAAAAACTCAGACAGGTGGAATTAAAGGTAACTGTGGCCACCATGGGTTAGAGCAATGAAAAGAAATAAAGGAATGGAGGTGAGCAATGTAAGGTGAGTTAAAAGAGAAGCCTTAACACCAAGTGGGGTTGACTCAGCCTGTCATCCTTCCGAGGTCGGCAAAATGAGCACCAGTGTACTGGTAAGGGGGACACTGCATCAGCGGCATAGCCGTGTCCCAATAGGTGATGCAACCAGCAGCCACAGGCTGCACTCGATAGAGAGAGAGAGAGAGAGAGAGAGAGAGAGAGAGAGAGAGCGAGAGAGAGAGAGAGAGAGAGAGAGAGAGAGAGAGAGAGAGAGAGAGAGAGAGAGAGTTAAAAGAGGACCAATGGAAGAAGGCATGCACACTGGAGGGGCAGAGAACTGAACGAGCATTGTTTGCAAGACCAGAAGTGATCTGGTAAAATACAGAGACCATTAACCTGTCTGTAATGAGAAAGCAACCTGCCCTTACTTCAATTTACAATCATTCAGCACATACTCTCAACATTATCCTTTCATTTCCTCTCCCAGTGGAAGAATAAGTGCCTTTACATGGACTATATGTTTGGACATTCTAGTCATTACTCAATCCACACAGTGAACTACAAAAGGTAATTAATCAGCAAGAGATCCACATTTTCCACCATGTGGTGGTGGAAAGGCTTATGGAATGATGTCACATTTGGTATTAGAAGTGAAAATCTAATTCAAGGACAACAGTTGGAGCGAACCTAAGCAGTTGGACCGGCATGAAGGTCCCCCCAAATCCGCTAATGAGCACAAGGTAACTGTGGCCACTCTTACCGGTTCTCCTGGAAGACTGAGACCAGAGGGACCTTGTGGACCTGGTGGTCCAGGAGGACCAGCGGGACCTGGTTCACCTTTTGTCCCCATCACCCCCTGAAAATATCACAGAAAGGCAGAGGTCAAAGGTAAATGTGCAAATATCGATCACAACACAATCAAGATCAAAGATGAAGAACATCTTACTGGTGATCCGCTCATGCCAGAATCTCCTTGCAGACCTCTCTTTCCAGGACTACCCTGGAGGGTAAGTAGGAGAGGGAGCATGGGTGAAGAGGGGTGGTTGAGAAGCAGACACGTCGACAGGTAGTTAGAAAGAAAGCCCGGAAAGAAGACAGAAAAAAAAATGGCAAGAATGGATGCAAAGGTTTATGATAATGAAGAGAGACTGTCGTAGCTAAGACATGCCAATTCAAATAATCTTACCGGACATGCCAGCGGAGGCATTGGTGGTTTACTGAAAACAGTGGATTTACTATCAAAGGTTTTCTTTATTATTCCAAGCACTGTTACGCAGTGCCTCGACTCCTTGCCTTACTTTTTGAATTGTAAAAACTTTAATATGGGAGCCTGGTTTTCGTAAAAACCATTGCAAACCAACCATCCCCACTCCCCACACCCCACACCCAACTCCCATGCTTGCCCTGTCCATGCCGAAAAGGGCCATATTCTTAATAAATAAGCAAACGAGAAGGTGAATAGAAAAAAATAGAATTGCATCGGGAGAAGAGATAAAAATAAAGAGAAAGGGGGAGAAAAGTTTTATTATATCGACGTATGTACGTATTAATTAATCAACCATTGAATTAATTGCAAAAATGGAATCAATTAATTTCAGGAAAATCTATGCACCTGCATTATTTATTTGAAATTGGCAATGCATCGTTTTCGTGAGGAGGATTTTGGTGTGAACACGTGACGAAAAATAGAAAAAAAGATCTCAAACCAGTGAATTGTTATCGTCCAACTTCCGGAAGCAACAACACAAATGGAGTTCATCAGTCTACAATTATCGCCGTTGCCATCAGAGACGATGGGTGCTTTCATTTGTTCAAAAATCTCCGCACATTCATTCAAATTCATCGTCCGAGTCAACATCAAGTCGTGTCTGTTGGAAGCTCATGTTTTTTGTGTAGAGCCAATATCATTTTGGAATGTCAGTGAAAACAGAGCAGTTATAAATGAACAATATGGAGCGGAAGTGTACCACACACGGTGGTCTTTTGTAGATTATTGTCGAGAGGTTATTCGTGTGACGTTAACACTATCGTTATGACTGTGAAAATAAAGAGTATAGAAAGATGCTGTCGTGGCCAAAGTTGTGTGTAAGAGCGGAATGAAATTACTGGGGGATTCCTTCATTTGAGTGTCACGCAGCAAGTCATCAACAATAGTGGCATATTGTTCTCTCCTCAAGGTTGAGATTGATTTGCAACAATGTGGGAGCCACATCGTTACCTCCACCACCGAAGATGGTTGGAGGCTATGTTTTCACCCCTGTTTGTCTGTGAGCAGGATATCTCAAAAAGTTATGCACGGATTTTGATGAAACTTGGTGGACAGGTTGGGTCTGTGACGAGGACGAATTGATTCGATTTTGGTGAAGATCCGAATCAGGATCCGGATGTTGGAATTTAAAAAATTTTTAAAAGTCATTCTTCAACAATGAGTGATGGGGCCAAAAACGATACCCATGTCACATGATATTTCAAAACATGATGGATGGATTCTTATGGAAGTTGGTCGATGAGTTGGTTAGGTGACACGAAAAAGCCAATTACAGTTTTATTCGGGTCCAGATGCAGATCAGGCCCATCAGTGGGAAGGAAAGCATAAACTGTTCAGTCTGGTAGAGGTATGCACTCCACTGTGTATCGTTCTACTTATTGCTGTTATTTATTTATTTATTTATTTATTTGAAACTAAACTGAAACATCTCTTGCCAACATGCAGAATCCCTTTAAACTTGAATAAATTATATGTCTAACAATGTCAAACATCCTATTTATGTAAAGGGTAAAATAATGTCTTGCATCAAGGACGTGTTAACACAGGATGGTAAACAAAACATTCAAACTCATGGAATTTCGGCCTTACTCAGTTGATCATGGCAATTAAAAAAAAAAAATCCCAGAGGTCCAGAAAATCACTAAAATCTAGACACTTTGGCAGCCCAATAAACATCACAGACAAATTAACCAATCAGTTATAGATGGTATTCAAGCAAACCACTGGCCAGCAGTTTCACAGCCTTATACAATGTAGTCCTCAGAATGTCATGGTGGATGGTGAGTGGGCATCCATGCAAGGTTTTCCAAACTTCACAGATTGTATCACAGCAAATCGGCCACTTGATACAGTCACAAACACAAATTGCACAAATCAAAGTGTTGAATGCTTGTGATGAGGCAAGGTAGCGGTGTTATCTGCTCACTAGTGGACCGGAAGGACCAGGTGGACCCTTGCTTTCACTAGAACAGGTGCATGCATGCGGCAGGGCTGGACATTTTTCTTCAACCCTCTGTGGCCAAGGTCAAAAAGAGATGCATTGGTGAATGAGTAACTGTTACTGTAATAGGAATTACAATGATGTCTCATCCATGTTTTATGACAAATCAACAAGTAAGTGTCATAAAAAGCAAGTACAGCAACTTAAATATAGTCAAAAGACTTATGTAATTTTTATTCGCAACAATATTGTCAACAACATAATTGTCAGTACCAGAGATGGCAGTTCACAGCACTTGTCACGGCTTGGCCAACCTACGCTGCATACAATCTCAAACATCTGAAGCTGAAACTGTAAAGAGAGTCAATGAAGAAAAGAAGAGTTAGACATAGTGATCAGATTTATTTTTCAAAAGAACAGTTATAGGCATACATACATACATACATACATACATATATTACATACATACACATATACATCCATCCATGCATACCCACCTTGATTTTCAAACATATGTAATCAGATATTGTATTGAATACATGTATGAGACAACAGGTAACAGATTAAAAAATAAAGTCATGGAAAGAAATGGCACAGATATTACAGAACATTGCAGTGACCTTTCCATTAAATATAGGAATTATGTTAAAATCAATAAAATAAACACTCATTCTGATAAATGGATGAATGTTCATCTTCACTGGGATTGTGAAATCTAATCTTTTTTTTCTTTAAAAGACAGATAATATGAACAAAAATGTTATGATTCTGTAAAACTGGAAACAAAATTGAGCACATTTATATTTCCTACAATTCTATGTAAATATATATTTAAATATTAGCCTTTCCGACAACACCAGGCTTCAGCAGAGCGATGCTCTTCCACAGCCATGAGAGCCATTCATTCACTTTGTTTCTGCTCTTCAATTGAACAAACAAATCGTATAATGTTGAGCTTACCTTGCCGTTTACTATTTGCACTGATGACGTCACACATACATTTTTCGGCCTGAAGTCGTTGCAATGCAGCATAGTCTGCAAGGGCTTTGAAATCCTAACTTTGGAATACCTCTGATTCTTTTCCCCAAATATTGTCAGAAATAGAGTTGGAAACCATGACTTCAGGTTATACTTTATTAATTATTTCTACCATTGATTTACAATAGAGAAGCTTGATAATCCTGCTTCAGATGCAAGAATACAAAGAGATGGCATTACGCGGCAACCACCTTTGCCAGCACAAAAACATTTATTTTACTCGAGAATACAAAATGGCTAATATTAATCATCCTATGTTAAAATCTAACCAAATGTTCTGAAAATATGATTTATGTGTTTGTCCTACTCAAAAAGGTCAGGATTTGTGGTGTGCAGGGGGGATGCCCTTGTCCTGCATGAAATATCTGTACAAACTCTTCCTTGAGGCTTAGTTTTTAAAAAAGTAATTGGAGCATTTATCTTTTTCACAAGATGGGTAAGGAAAGGTGAAATTTGTATTACCATGATTCACCTTCCTAAATGCCCTTCTTAATGCCCATAAGTTTGCATTCGTTAGATACAAGAACAATTAAAAGAATGAATAGAGATTATTGACATTGAGAAGTAATACATACAGGCACGCTGCCAGATTGTGGGCCAGTTGAGCTCAGCGCACGTCCCAAAACTTCCACACCATCCGTCGAAAGGTTCCGATGCCGCAATATAGCTTGCTGTGAGATGAGCTTGCAATCAAGGTACAAGCGGCACGTCTCGTTGGTGAGGACGAGATGGACCTGCGGAACCCGTGCGCAAAGTTACTCGTTCACAACAAAAATCAAGTGACATGTCCCTTTGTATTTGTACAAAGACTGTGTGGACCCCATGATTTCTGCTGTCAATTTTAATTATAGAACATTAAAAGCAACATAAAGCAACATTAAAATTGACATCTCCACAAAACAAAATAGAGCTTATCTCTGGGAAACAACATTACACAAGATGACGTGATGCAATCGATCCACAGCACGACCTCCTACATAAACACAGGATGCATTCTATAAGATGAGCCTCGAAGGGGGCTGTGAGATTTTTTTTTTTTTTTTGGTGAACACGACCAACTACTTATTCTTATTTCCTGATGGAAATGCTATGTGGACACAAACCCATTTAAAATGGCTAAGTTATATTGGCTTGTGAATGCGTTTTTGTTGCGATTTCTTTTCAACGCCAGAATTGCTTCGTGTTTCGCTTCGCTCGACTCTCTGCGGAATGCCTTTGAAAACATCTGGCCGTTTCATTTGATTCGTATGAGGCACGAATCATACGACTTTGGAGAGAATTTTTTTCTTACTATCTCTCAGTGAAGGCCTTGGACAAAGCAATATCCGTATTTTCATCCGTTTCTTTATGCAGAAATGAAACTTCATGGTGGAGTTAACTGACAAGTTAGACATTGAGACCAGTGTGGTCATGAAGGAAAAAGTAATTAAAAACACAATCCATAAATAGGATGAGTGGAGTAGGTAGAGCAAACATCAATTACATGCGTTGTTTACACGAGTATTGTTATTATTAGTAGTGGTATTATTATGCCACCATCTTGAAAGAGTAGGAGTAATAAATATGTGGAAGGGATTTTTGAGTTTGGTAGAATAGGATTGGGTGAGTGAAGGTGAATAATCTGCTGGAATTAGAAAAAGTGAACAGGAAGTGTTGATCACTGGATATGTGAATCCTCTTATGGTTGGGATCAGAGGAAGAAAATTGAAAGCCACTACCTTAAGTTGAGAAAGCAGGTGGCTCAGTACCTGAGGGTAATGCACAATTTCAATAGGAATTAATTTTAATCGGAAATTATTTTAAAAGCAGGAGACTAAATGTTCATGGTGAGATGACTTCCAATTGAAAAACTAAATTAAATGATCGAATGGCCATGGTGATGAGCCTGGCGTTGGCTTTGCAGTCAAAGTGGCTGGCTTGAGACAATGGAGTCCTGAGTTCAAGCCCCTTTTCTACCGTTGAATTAACACCAGGTGGGGTTGACTCAGCCTGCCATCCTTCCGATGTTGGTTAAATGAGAACCAGTGTACTGGGGTAATAACCATTCAGGGTAACCTGCGTCGGACCGGCGACCCGTCCAGGAAAGTACTCCTTGCTAATGAAACTGCCTCGGTCGCCCTATTTGCCTTCACAGTGCGAAAGGAATCGGTAAGTAATGGACATGATTCCAAATAATGTGAAATCAAATGGATCTAAAAGTGCAAGGCAGATTTTGGGGGACTCCAGTTGGTAAAAGAGCTATTATCTACTACTTTGAATCACATACAATTCCTTATACACTGTGGAGAGGTATGGAAAGCCAGGTTTTAAAAAAAATGGCCAAATGAAGATGAAAGCTGAAGTGTGAGACCACCCTAACATCTTCAAGGTACGAAATGCTGAAGACACACGATTTGCAGACACAATCATGGCTGATGGCATGGTTGAGAAGGTTTATGTGCTGCTGGGTGGCCAAGGCCTGAATGCTGAGACAAAAATGTTGGAGGAGTTACAACACTGTTCCTTTCTTTGGAGGTCCAAACAAAATAAAAACCGACTTATCTGTCGTGAAGTTTGCATGTGAAGAGCTTTTGTTTATACAACTGCCAAGGCAAATGGAAAAGTGGAAAAAAAAAAACAGAGGGAAATGGTTAAACCTATATAAAGCAGGCAAAAGAGGAAACAGCGAGTACATGACAACCCATTTATGGTCCACAGCATGAGGAGAAGAGTTAAAGGTGAAAGGGGAACAGCATCTCATTGGGTATAAAAATATTGAGATAAATAATTAATGGGTGGAGTTGTATTCTTAAGATTGCTCAAATAAGTAACTATTGTATTTACAAGTAGCATGCATTATTGAAGAAGGATGTACAATGAAGGGAGAGAGAGAGAAATATAATGGTATAATCGAGCTGGAAGGTTAAGCGCTTTAAGGTGGGGTAGGGAGGGGTTTGGAGGAAAGGGAATTGGGGATCAGGTGGAAAGATTGACATAAAATTAACCTTTATGCAATATATCTGATGTGATCCAACGTGATCTGATGGTGGGGACGAACTATTTATGCAGCTCTGTGAAGCCGCTGTGGTGTTTATCAATCAGGTATCATGCTTAAGCAAGTTGGTGAGGCCCAAGTTTGATTTGTACAGGCTATTTTGGAATTTTTTATGGTTAAAAACCTACTTTTACAAACTCTTCATGCTTTCAAGAACGTCCACTGCCCCATATGCATCAGCAAATGTAATGTTGTTGCCCACAAAAAAAGGCAATCTGCTCTTTAATGAAGTGCATCCTACTGAGTGTTGTTGCTCACAAAAAGACAAGCATGGTGAGGAGACCGCACCAGATGGAGTTTTTAATCAGATCCATTGCTGCCCACAACAACAAAAAGCTCGTACCAGACTGGTACACATCAAGCCACGCTGACGTGTCTTTTAAACTGGATTTTGCCATGGCATGTCATTGTTCAGCAAACCGAGCCATCGTACATGTTCTACATTCGTTATCTTTTCACCAAATTAAATAATATTCACGTAAAATGATGTGCAGATGAAAGTTTGCATTCACGAGCAAGCATATTAAAGAAAAAGTGCATTTGAAATGGATCGGCATGATGAAAATGGTGGTTTTCAGCTGAATACGATCAATGCAAGCATTTCAAATTTCAAAGTAATATTATTATTATTATTATTATTATTATTTCGTAATGTTTTTAACTTTTAGCAAGCAACTTCCAGGAGAAAATTTTTAATTATTATTATTATTATTATTACTATTATTATTATTTAATTTTCTTTTACCTTTTAGCAGGCAACATCCAGTAGCATTTTCCCAAGTGGTGGCACCAAGTAGGTTACCTTTGATTACACTGTGCTATTCTCCTTTCGCCGTAACTCCTCGAGTTCTAATTAAAATTCATTCAATGGACATATTGAAAGAAAGGCACAAAAGAAACTTTGTGTGAATTGCTTGGTCTTGCTCAGATGGCTTTTGCAGAAGCTTTTGTCAGCTGCTGGCAGCGGCACACCTGCTGTAACTATAGGTGGTTGACGGAAGTAGTGCAAGTTGTGGGAAAGGAGGGGTTGAGGTTTGGGGTGGAGGTGGGGGGTGGGGAGGGAGCTGCTTTCGGTTCAGTTATCCATCTGATTTTGTGCAAACTCATACATGCTTTTACAAATCAAGCCTGGAATTCCATGCTCCCTTTATAGTACAGCTTGCCACCACTCGTAGAAAGGAACATGTCCCCATTTACCTTAATAGTCCTGAAATTTAACAATGGACAATATGACACTTTTTTTTAAATCCTAACGCCATGACCGATTATTTTAAAATCTTACATCAGACGTAAAAGGGTTTCAGCTTGTTGGAAATACTTCACCTGTATAAACATTTATTCTTACAATGCGGACATATCAAAATAACAAGTGAAATTTGTTCGAGGGAATTTGGAGTGTATGTTACAAAAAGTTTCCATCTCGAATGCAAAGAAACGGAAAGAAAATTGAGCGTAGAAAAAAGGCATTTGGCTCAAACATGGCCATTTAGTATTCAATTTCACTCTGTTTCTACTTCGTCCTTTGAAAACTGCCAAATTTGCCAGAGAACAGTTCTTACCCCAAATAACTATCAAGAGAAAGAGAAAAGTAATTCTATTAGATATCGTATATTTAACTCCGCCACCGAAGGTGGAAGAAGGTTATGTTTTCAACCTTGTTTGTTTGTTTGTTTGTTTGTTTGTTTGTTTGTCTGTTTGTGTGCAGGATATCTCAGAAGGTTGTGGATGGATTTGCATGAAATTCGGTGGGCAGGTTGGGTGTGTGACAAGGACAAACTGATTAGATTGTCGTGAAGATCCAGATCTGGATCTGGCTACTAAAATTTTAAAAGTAATTCTTCACCATTGACAGACAGGGCCAAAAGCTATATTTAGCACGATATCTCAAAAAGTTGTAGACGGATTCAGACGAATCTTGGTGGACATGGTGGATGTGTGACAAGCACGAATTGATTCAATTTTCGTGAAGATCCGAATTCAGATCCGGATACGAGAATTTTTTCATTTTCAAAGCGATTCTTCACCATTGAGAGATGGTTGCAAAAACGATATAATACATGATATTTCAAAAAAATATATTGGGCTTGATATGTTCTCCAGGATCAGGCATTAAAGGGGGGTGTGCCCTACGAGTTCCCTTCTCGTCCATAAACATGAAATCAAAATCGACTTAATAGATAGTTCATGATAATGCCTTTGGGAATATTGCGATATTTATTGTTCTGATTTTGACTTCTGCTTCAAACAACCCCTCACAAAATACTTTAGGTGCATCAAAAATGCATGATGGAGGGAGATTTATTCAGGAGATGAAAAAGAGATAAACTTCCAAAAAATGCTTATCGTTGGAAGAACCTGTGTAAAATGTGGTGGCTTTGGTCTTGCTTGCCAGAAACAGCAGTTGTAAAAATGTTTTTGATTTTTCAAACAGTCCCGTGTCAGTCTATTTTTGATTATGTTGGTGTCGATAAATCAATATTTTATCCTCTGGTGTTTAGCTCTGGCATCATCTCTCATTATTAAAAAATCATCAGGGTCTGTCACCTGATCTTCACATTAATGGTTGATGTTCTTTTGATCTTCAACCATTTCTCCTCTGGTGATGTCTTCCTCTTGCTCCAACCTCTTTAGCTGTCTGTCCCGACCTCGCTCGACCAGATATGCATATTCAGAAACCGCCTCCTTGTCTGATTTTCGAAGTCCAGGATTATTGCTCACCTGCATTACTTTGCCTATCCCAATCATGTTGCTTCCTCCATAACTTCAAGGTTGCAGCTCGACACCATCTCACTTCCACTGAGGATCTTTTATGTTAAATTTCTGATAACCACTTGCTAAATGCAGCCTATTCTTACAGATCATGGTTGGATGAAACACCCTTATCTCTCGTTTTGTTCCCCCATGTGCATTAATACTATCATATTAAAATACGCAATTTGGTTTCTCTTCTTCCTCTCTCTCTCTCTCTCTCTCTCTCTCTCTCTCTCTCTCTCTCTCTCTCTCTCTCTCTCTCTCTCTCTCTCTCTCTCTCTCTCTCTCTCTCTCTCTCTCTCTCTCTCTCTCTCTCTCTCTCTCTCTCTCTCTCTCTCTCTCTCTCTCTCTCTCTCTCTCTCTCTCTCTCTCTCTCTCTCTCTCTCTCTCTCTCTCTCTCTCTCTCTCTCTCTCTCTCTCTCTCTCTCTCTCTCTCTCTCTCTCTCTCTCTCTCTCTCTCTCTCTCTCTCTCTCTCTCTCTCTCTCTCTCTCTCTCTCTCTCTCTCTCTCTCTCTCTCTCTCTCTCTCTCTCTCTCTCTCTCTCTCTCTCTCTCTCTCTCTCTCTCTCTCTCTCTCTCTCTCTCTCTCTCTCTCTCTCTCTCTCTCTCTCTCTCTCTCTCTCTCTCTCTCTCTCTCTCTCTCTCTCTCTCTCTCTCTCTCTCTCTCTCTGTCTCTCTCTCTCTCTCTCTCTCTCTCTCTCTCTCTCTCTCTCTCTCTCTCTCTCTCTCTCTCTCTCTCTCTCTCTCTCTCTCTCTCTGATACTTTCAGTCATTACTTTTCCAATCTCAACCAAACTTGCCATGGGGATTAAGGGTCCCACGACGGAGGTTGTAGAAAAATAGTTTGCCCACCTTCCCAAGGGTTCCACCTTGGGCAAAATCTGTGTTGTCGTCTATAAAGAGCTTATCGTGGTGTTTCATGGGGCACACATATTGGAAGTGAAAATTATTATAGCCATAAACTATTTAGTCAATTCCATCCCACATTCGCTGATGTTTTTAAAAGGTCGGTACTGTTGTTTAACACTAGACTGGAAAAGATTTGGGGGAAACCCAATATCCTTGAAGCAATGTATACTTCTCACATCTCTGACAGACGAATGTACCCAACCCCTCCTGACTCCCTTGCCACTTCCATAGGGAGTGGATGGTTCTAGTATTTAAAAAAGCACTTCAAGGTCTAGTTTTTTGCTCTCCCCCCCCCAATAAATGGAGAAAATATGAAGGAAAGAGAAAGCTTCAAAGAAGCTGATTGTCATTTGTATAGAATTTGCAATGTCTTTTTGACACCCTGTCTTCCTTTTCATGCCTGCTGCTTCATGCCAGTTGATGGCAAGTGGAAGCAAAAAAAAGTCTGTTTCCATTATTTAATCAGCAATGATATCCCGATTGCTTAATCAAGTTAAATTTTAAATGTCATGGTCCTAAAAAAAAAGGACGAAATCATCATGAAAAGCAATTGCATTATTCAAACCAAAAGAAAATAAAAATAACTCTTCTGACCTTATGGAAACTTCCAAAGAAGATTTTCTCAATCTCTGGTGCAATAAACTTCAAAGTTTTGTGAGAACCCTTCTCATCAATGTAGAAATACAGCAATTCCTTACTGCCACCTGTAAGATAAGGAGATTTCAATTGTCCTCACCACAAAGTGGATTACCAAATTAATAATACACATTTAAATATTTATTTTTCGATGTATGAAACAGTCTATGGGCCATCTTCAAGTCGTGTGTGAAAAATATCAGAACTTAACCCTCCTCCTCCACCCCCCTTTTCCATGCCTTCAGAAATAAATAAAGAATGATAGTCAACAGAGCACCAAACATCAACCGGTACTTACTATCCAGTGCTATACCCCTCTGTGGTTTCCCTGCCACATCCATGACCTGCCACAATGCAAATGGCTTGAGGTTTGAGTCTGGGAGCAAACGAAAGAGTAGAGAGATGGTGTAGTCAGGGTGAAGACCTTCAGGGTGGATATTCCTAGAGGGTGGGGTTAGGCAGGGAGGTGGGAATGGTGAGTGAGAAAGAGAAGAGGGTCAGGTGAGATATATAAGATAATTTAACTTGGTTAGTGTGAACGTTGGTGTATTCCAAATTTACCTTTACATGCTGCTCATGCAGCTATTTAAATATATTCTCATCTTTTCTCCCTCAAATATTCTCTACTGTTGTTGTTGTTGTTGTTGTATTCATACTTTGTAGGCTGCACCATTATAGCATCATGGTGGATCTTGAAAGAGTCGAAGGAGTTGAAGGTCCCAGGCTCCATGGAAACAGCATTGACTGTCCCGTGGAGCATGCTAGTCAGACCAAACGCCTCCATCATGTTGAAACCTTTTAAAGAGAGAGGGTGTGCATTAGAAGTTATGAAGATCTAAATCCTACCAGGATGTTAGCTTCCATACGATATTTATCCTTTGGTTGAGGATTTCTGGTCTGCTATCAATGAATATACAAAAATATTGCTTGCTTTCAAGAACATACAGATCCTAAGGTTATAAACATTGTTATTGGAGGTATGGTTTAGTTTTTACCATAAAACTTCTTTCTTTAGAATTGTTATTTTAGTCCTGCTCATTGATAAAATAATTATTTAAACTAGTAGATTACCCGTCCCATGGATGGGTGGCAGAGGTGGTGGTGGTCGTCTGTTCTGTGGTAGGCATGTGATAGCACTGGACTAATCATGTTCGGTGATGTATCTCGGGCTGCATAGCTAATGCTCGACGGTCAAGGCTTCACTTTTTAACCCCCATAATTTTTGCTCATTCGCTCATGATAGCGAGCTAAAACGTATTGCGATCAAGAGTCATCTATACTAAGTACAATATAGCTGAGTTTCGTGTACTGTTGACACTTCGTCTTGGAGGAGATAACAAAACACTTAGCTCCATTACAGTATAGATGATAGTGGACAGTGAAGGCAGCTGTGGTACCTGAGACTGTATGTCCATTAACATACGCCAGAGGACAGGCTGCAAGAAAACACAAGAGGAGTTTATTAGTTGTGAATATTTCTAAAATCAATATTTCATAAAAAGCAACTGCTTATCGTGACAGAAATAAATAAATCCAAAAAAAGAAGCATAAAAGGAGGGGGGAATCACATTAGGAATGTACTACTACGACTACAACTACGACTACAATTACTACTACTACAACATTACTTATTTAACAGTCGTGATTATTCCCACCTTGTGGGGTTGACCAGGAACCTTTTCACCCCAAGTTCTTCACAAACCAACAGGTTAGGCCTGGTGTTCGAATGAAGATGACAGGAATCTGGAAATAAGCTCGGGTGTCTGCGATAACTCGCGTAGTTTTTACGAAGAACACCGGGAGATCTTTAACGACCACTGACTAATGCTGACAGAGGGGAAACCCGGTTTAATGTCTGTCCGAGGAACGACACACACATTGATGAATCACCCTGCCTATGAAACACCAGGAAGTGTTTATAGTCTGGTCCCATTTTCAGGAATTTTGACACTCCCCAGGTATTTTTGAGTAAGATTTGGCAGATACTATTCTCCAAAGGATTTTGGGTGGCTGAATCCAATTTTGCTGTCTGCCAAGCTGAGAAATTGACGGTTAAGATTTTACAGGCAAAAATCCAAAATGGCCATCAAAATATCGATTGAAAGGCCATCTTGGCATACATTTCTACTGCAACTCCCCCAAGAAATGATTCAATATTGGAAGGGACAGTAACAGTGAAGAAAAGTTTGACTATTATGATACATTAATTCAAAAATGACCAACTTAAAATAGCACAGAAATCATCAGTCTGAGATACGGTTGTTGCGTAAATGCACTGTATCGCTTAATAGAACAAGATCTAGTTTTTGGAAAAAAAAATGATTAATTTAGCATGGCTTGTATATATGGTGATTAACTAACAATGCCCATGTGAATTAATTACTAAATAATTATTTTATTAAGGTAAATTATCACTTTAGTGCACAACATGTAAAAAGATACCAATATTTTTGCCATTTTTCACATTGACTTTTTTGCCTTTTGTGCATTTCTGGCTTGTACACAGACAAGGAATATGAACAACAAAAGTATGTGAGAAATTTTAAAGACATTTGTGATGCATAGTTAAATAATAGACTGAAAAATCAAACAATAGTATTCAAATTACACAAGTAATAGTGTATTCAAAGTATTCAGACTCGACAAGTGGATGCTTTACTGATATTCGCAAACCAACATAATCAAGTACAATATGTTATCTAAGCTACATAACACCACCACATTTTAATTTTCTGTTCAATATTTGTCTCAATGCTGCAGGTAATGCAGAGAACAGTAAAAGATATGTCATGTGAACTTTAACGCTGTAACAATTGTCGGTCCACTTCAGTTTCCTGGTACGGATCCGGTGAGTCACGTCAAAGAGGTCAGGGGAGTCGATGGCTCCGGGCCAAATTACGGCCTTCGATATCTGCTACCCTATCCATTGGAACTGTCGAGCTAGCCAAGCGCGACACTAATAGGCAATTACATGACTGATCTAATGAGGCAGAGCAAATCTTAGTCATGTGACACGATCTTACCGAGTGGTGTCAACCGCAACCAATCTACCCTTAAAAGGATTTACTCAACCAACTAGATCAAGCTACCAGGATAAACGGAATTCACGCGAGACCAAGTGTATTTAAAATAAATTACATGGAGAGGAATTTACAAATGAAGCAATGTAATAATCACAATGAGAACAGCCCCGTAACCCACTACCGATACATGCCCACAAAACAAAGAACGATCAGTACATTCCTTAGTTATCGAGTAACCCCTTAAATATCATGGGTTTGAATATCGTGGTTTTGAACAATCACGGGCAACTTCTTTATTGCACTGATTTAGTTATCACGTTGATTAATTTCGACCAATCTCCGTTTTTGAACCGAGTTGTGATGGTTATCTCGCACCTCGAGCCTTTTGTTGTTTCTCTCGCATCGTTAATAATGTCACTGAAGCGTAAAACGATGGACAAAAATTGCTATTGAATTTTATTTATTCTCAAGTTTATGGAGCTGCAAAAAGATTTATTAAAGAAACACATCAACAGATAACAAAGGGAAACAATCAGGAGATTAATAGGGGAGGGATGGTGGTGGCTTTAGACACGTCACAGAATCTGCTTTTGAACGTTGAATCTGCTTCAGCACAGCAGGAAACTTCATTGTAAAGCTGATGCACATTTATTTTACATGTTTATTACCCCGTTACTGTGAAGCAACAAACGGGGTTTAAGCAATTGGTTTATGTCCTTCCATCTGTCTGTCTGTCTGTCTGTCTGATCAGTTTATGACCGTCAGTTTATGATCGAGGAACAACTTATTTAAATTGAATGTTATACTTTGAACATGAATCGGAACATGAATAGGAAGACAAGTCTTTCATTTTGACGTACTTTGGCTTTGAATTTGTCCCGATCGCACATGCGTAGAAAGGAGTGAAAATGTTTTTTGCTTCATCTGCCTACTTGCCAGTCAAACAAAATTGAAAATAATTCCAAACTGAAAACGAAGGTGTTTTTAAGGACGTCATAATGGATCCAAACAACAGGCATGAATAACTCATATAACGTGTTCGATAAGGTGATGCAATAGACACTGCGGAAAATGGCGGTAAATTCTGAAATCAATTTATTTATTTGACTTTTGCAATTATTATTTATTTAAATTGAATTATATACTTGAACACTGCAGTACACAAATTGCCTGTTATAGTACTTCCAAGAACTTCAAGTTTTGCAGTCGGGTACTTAAATATAAATAAAGGTTCAATGGGGTGATGTTTGAGGGTGGTATTCGGGACTGCTTCTGGACTACTTCAATAGCACTAAACTTCAGGAATTTTTAAGTCGTGAAGTCGCTTCAATATTGGCTATGTCCTTCCTTCCATTTGTCCGCCCGTCCATTGATCGATCTGTCTGTCCATCAAAATGAAGAAACTTTCTAACCCACTGTTTTTCATTCCAATGGGTAACAAAGTGTAATTCTAATGGGTTCTGAAGGATAACAATCGTAATTCCAAAGGGTGATTCTAAAGAGTCCTTCTAAGGGGGATTTCTAAAGGGTTCTGAAGGGCAATTCTAAAGGGTCCTAAAGGGTAATTCAAGAGTTCTGAAGGGCGATTCTAAAGGGTCTTAAAGGGTAATTCTAAAGGGTTCTAAAGGGTAATTCTAAAGTGTAATTCTCAAGGGTGATTCTAAAGGGTTCTGAAGGGTAATTCTAAAGTGTAATTCTAAAGGGTGATTCTAAAGTGTGATTCTGAAGGATACTTCTAAGGGTTCTAAAGGGTGATTCTAAAGGGTTCTAAAGTGTAATTCTAAAGGGTAATTCGAAAGGGCGATTCTGAAGGATAATTCTAAAGTGTGATTCTGAAGTATACTTCTAAAGGTTCTAAATGGTGATTCTAAAGGGTTCTAAAGGTAATTCCAAAGGATTCTAAAGGGTAATTCTGAAGTGTAATTCTAAAGGGTAATTCTAAAGTGTAATTCTAAAGGGTGATTCTGAAGGATACTTCTAAAGGTTCAAAAGGGTGATTCTAAAGTGTAATTCTAAAGGGTTATGAAGTGTAATTCTAAAGAGTAATTCTAAAGGGTGATTCTGAAGGATACTTCTAAAGGTTCTAAAGGGTGATTATAAAGTGTAATTCTAAAAGGTAATTCTAAAGGGTTCTAAAGGGTAATTCTAAAGTGTAATTCTAAAGGGTGATTCTAAAGTGTGATTCTGAAGGATACTTCCAAGGGTTCTAAAGGGTGATTCTAAAGGGTAATTCTAAAGGGTTCTAAAGTGTAATTCTAAAGGGTAATTCGAAAGAGCGATTCTGAAGGTTAATTCTAAAGTGTGATTCTGAAGTATACTTCTAAAGGTTCTAAATGGTGATTCTAAAGGGTTCTAAAGGTAATTCTAAAGGATTCTAAAGGGTAATTCTGAAGTGTAATTCTAAAGGGTAATTCTAAAGTGTAATTCTAAAGGGTAATTCTTAAGGGTAATTCTGAAGTGTAATTCTAAAGGGTAATTCTAAAGTGTAATTCTAAAGGGTTATGAAGTGTAATTCTAAAGGGTAATTCTAAAGGGTGATTCTGAAGTATACTTCTAAAGGTTCTAAAGGGTGATTCTAAAGTGTAATTCTAAAGGGTAATTCTAAAGGGTTATGAACCATAATTCTGATAAGTTCGAAAGGATTCTAAAGGGTGATTCCAAAGTGTTCTAAAGGGGGAATTCTAATGTGCTTCATTTGCTTCTTGGCTTTACCGATTTCATATTAAAAAGGCCAAACTAAACCGCTTCCTTTGGAAATGGGTGCAATTTTTTTTTAAGCAATCACTAAATCATTATTTCTTTTTCATTAAGCGAAATAAAATATCAACAAGAATTAGTCATTTAAAATCACACTGTGTAGGGTATCATGTCATATGAACTCTGTACTTTCAATTGTGATGTGTTTATTTTTGGCTGCCGCCAACCTTCCACTATATTTTCTCGAAGCCCAGAAACATAAACCCCTTTATTCCATAGACTCGGTTTTAACTATTGCAGTTTTGAATATCACAACATTTTCCAGGATTATAACCACCGTGATATTGAAGGGTTTACTGCATGTGGCTTAGTGCTCAGTCAATCACACAATAGATAGACATCAGAGGTGGACAATACGGAAATATCCCGGCTGTGCCCGGCAGGACACAGCTTGACCGATGCAGAGACAAGAGCAGGCAAGGAACAATCGGGCTACAGTCCAGACCCAGAACGAGGAGAAGAGTGGACATGGTTTGCTGGTTGGGGCATAGCAGAGCATGCAGCAGTAAATGGCCGGTTCAGGGGGGAAACCCCGCAGTAATTGGCATGCCTGTCCCTAGTGAGGTTTCCGGCATATACTGACATCATCTTGACACTGCACCCCTTTATACCGTTGGGTTTGCACGTCAACCATGATGAGCCTTGCCCTCCCATCTTACTTGCCATTGGTCTGGTGTCTCAGCCAGAAGGTGGGGGAAAACCCCTTTCACAACTGAACTGGCAAGGTGTCATTGTCCCGAAGGGATGACAATGTTTCCTGCTTAAACTTGGGCATTGCTGCCAACCGAATGTTAAAAAGGCACATTTAAGACAGATCAAAAAGAAAAAAAAGAACATGAACAAATGGGGTGAAATGGGTTGATAATTTTAGAAACAGACATAGGGATGGGTAAACATTGTCTAACTACACAAAATGGAGACTAATGTTTAATATGACATTTAATTACTTCTTCGCTTATTCTAAATACTTGATAAGGAAGTAACTGCAATATTAAGCATTTATTAACACCTAGGAGTTATTTCCACAACATTGCTTTCCAGTCAATATTTTGAAGCACCATTTATCAAACATTGTTACAAGTGTCATCATTGGTTCTGCATTTGCAAGCTGCTGTGCACACCAAACAGGCTTTTTATGCTTGCATCGGGCACTTGTGCACTTCATGTTACAATTGCAGGTTATGAGTTCCATGCATGATTCTGGAACTGGAGTGATGGACAGGAGGATGGGCACAAGTGAGGTATCATCAAGTTTTCAACCAAGCATCTCTGAAGAAGCTAGCTCTGGGTACTGTTTGTGTGCCAGCCTAAACACTGCTGCCTGATAATGTGAGTATTGCATGTGAAAGGACAAAGCATCACTTGTTGGTGGAAGAACCTCTAGGGCATGATACTTGAAAAATAAGGTTGAACCTGCCTTGTTGGCATTGGTGACATTTGGCACATTGTAGACTTTGCAGATAAACAGCTTGGCATCTGTGGCAGTTTGTTCATCCAGATTTCCCTCACCAGGATGTTACTACGATGCTTGATGCCTGGCTTTCCTCACAATGGATGATAATTCTTGTCAGCTTCCTTGTGTTTGGCTTCCATTGTCTCTATGTTTACTCCAGGGTCAGAATGCTTCAGCCCTCTCTTCATTGCTGAATTCATCGGATACCACAATGATTTTGTTGTCTGGTGCATCAGCGTCAACTGCTGGGGCAAGAATCTTGCCAGGTCTACTTTGTTGTGAGGGTGAGATATGAAATTCTCCAATTTGAAGGCAGATGAGCATCCCTACTTTAATCAGTGTTCTTATTGCTCCTGAACCTTGCCAACATCTTCTCCTAGTTCCACCTTTGATTGAAGCCTCATAGTATCTGTCCAATGCTACATCCACTCTGTTACATATTGCTCCACATTGTACAACAGTTCCAATACACATCAGCAAGGTCCCCAAAGGTGGAAGTAATTACTAGTTTCCCTATGGTAATTACTAGTGCCTGACCATCAATAATAAGTGATCCCTTCTCACCAAAATCTGCAGCTTCAATGACAAAAGGGCAAGGGATGCCTGCAGTAAGTACCTGATGCAGTATTGCCTTTCAATCAGTTCAAAGGCTTCCAATCATTTCTGCGTGAGCCTGTGGCACTGGCAAAAGTTCATGTTTTAATACTTCAGACTGGTGGACATCACACCGAGCTTCATAAGCAGTGATCAAATTCTAGAGCAGTCTTCTGTCTGCCTTAAATCACCTCACTTTCCCCGTAACTGAATCAATGTGTCCCACCTGAAACAATGAGGCAAAAGTAAGCAACCTTGTTTTTGGCAAGGGATCTCTGAACTTGGCCTTTCTTTCAGCACAAGGGAGAAGGTAGCCTTTCCTCTACAAAATAGTTCCATTGAAACTTGTCCTTTCTTGCTTGATTCTGGCAGATCCTCCTCAATCTCCTCTGTGGCTACGTCCTTGGTTGCAACATTTTGCAGATATCCGGGAACATTCATACAGGTTGAAAGTTTGTAAAGTGGTGAGAAGGCCATCTTCATCCTTGCTGTCTTGTGGCTAATTAAGACCACTACTTCATTCGTGACTGCCACAGTCTTAATACAAATACGTCGCTAAATGAGTCCACACATTGGTTTTGCAGTGGGATAATAAGCATATTAACATGCAACAGTAATATTTTTACCAAGTTACTCGATGTGGAATAGTGCAACAAAATGTATGTAACATATAGCATCTAAGTTATTTTTTTCATCAGAATCACATGTGTCGCTTCTGAGAAGCAAATACCTATTTTGGGGGGCAACCCCTGTAGACCCTCTTCGGGATTTTTTTTTTAATGCCATGAACAAACTTTGGTGCATACACGGTGATGAACGTTGCAGTAAAGCTTCATCGAAATTGTATGTATAGTTTCAGAGAAAAAGTTGAAAGTATTTGTGGACGGGTGACACACCATCTCACAAGTTCCCCGGAACTATGTTCCAGGTGTGCTAAAAATGTATTGGGCCCGATATGTTCTCCCGGATCAGGCATTGCGTGGCGGAGGTATGCGCTCCACCGAGTGTCCTTCTAGTTCAAACAAGCGATTAAGTTTTCAACAGAATCCTGTTTATGTCCTTCAATAACTTAAATAAAAGCACCGTTACATATCAGCATGGCCACTGACTCGCTCTGCAATCACAACAGCTAAAGTGGAGGATATATTAAATATTTAATTCAAAATTAAATACTAAGTGACATTGATTACATGCATTGACAAAATAAGGAACAAATGTATGTCCCTCCCTTTTTCGGCCATTTCAGCCCACTGCAGGCCACAGGATGAAAGCTGCTCTCAACTCCTGTTGAGGGATGATTGATACACTGTCATGCTCGCCCAAGTGCGGGTTGGCAAGAGTGAGCAGCCATGGTATAATTGAAGCCACATCACCAAGAAGAGAAAGAAACAAGTCTTTAACCACTCAACCAAACAGCCACATCCAAATAAGTAAATATAAAACATATTGAGATTTTACAACTTGATCTGGTAATAACAGTTGAAATGTGCAATCCATCACATCCATGTAAAGTTGAGCAAAAGTAGACAAAATATATGAAACGAAACTAAAGGTAAACTGCTAAGTTGGTGCAAGGATGTGTGTGATGAATATTGCACTTAAGACTCAGAAGAGAGAAACTGCAAGAAGAAAACAAAACAGACCAAGTGTGCAAAAGTATTTGATGCAAAAAATGTGAAGATGGTTAAGAAGAATCATGAAGACGACATGGCATATGGTGTTCCTCACTTGATGAAGCCGTCTCACAAATAAAGGCTATGAGTTCATCTTGAATCTTCTTGAAGCTGTTGTAATTCTCCACGAAGAACAAGTGACGAGCCACGGGTTGCGAGGCAATTGCAGCCAGCTCAGCGAAATCAACATCCATCAGACCGATGACGAACACAGTCACACCTGTCATTCACACCACATGGACATTGTCATCCATCATCAATTTTGTATACGTGTGACTCACTGCTCACCAAGCTTGAACGACCAAGCCTGCGTTTACAAATAAACCAAGGACTGAAACATCACCATCGTGGGGGATTTAGCTCATCATCTTAAAACTGGAATATCCAGTGACTTATGCTCTTTCATGAGCTGTGACACCTATTTAAGATAAGAAATTCCGTTTTCTTATTTATTTACATATTTCATGGATTCGTTTATTTATTTCAAAAAAATCATTTCATCTTCAATGTGTCCCCCAATGTTGTTTACATGCACAAGTTTAATTTTAAAATGTTTAAAAATGTGTCGTAATTGAATTTTTCGGTATTTGACCTTTTGACCCTGCCACAGAAGGCAGGGACAAAATTATGGTGCTCTTGCACCTTCATGTCATTTGGTAATCAAAACTACCAAGTTTGATGAATTTCTGCCCAAACGTTTAGGATGAGATTGCGTGATGGATGGATAGACAGAAAAACAGATGGACATGCGGAGCCGATTACAATATCCCCCCATTTTTTTTTTTCAAAAAGCATGGGGATAATAAGTAAATGAAAATGGATAGGCAGATACTATTGCACAAGATGAAATCACCAGGACAATTATTGAGTTAGGCTAACTGTTGTGGGAAGCAAGGGAAAGCTGACGTTCCAGGCATCAATCATTTCTCAGATTTATTTTGTCCGATGAGGGTTTAACATCTGAAACCTCAGCTTCCCATGGTGGTCAGCATACCATAATAAATGTCTCGTTGATTCCATCCATGGTTTCACCTGTCTGCCAATGCAGATCGACACGAGACTAAGCAGAATTGCACAGGTTCGAGTCTGATCACAGGTGAGCATGGGATATTTTGATGGGTTTTATTATAAGTCCCATATTGGTATCACCAGAGAGGACTATAGGTTTGCTCTCCGTCTGTCTTTCTGTCCGTTCCACCTGTGGTTTTCCAGACTTTTTTCCCCATACTCTTTAACATAGTCAACTGAAACTTGGTGCATGGCTTTCATATGATAAGTTACAGAACAAGTTCGAGTTTCAGGGTGATTCATCAATTTTTCACAGTTATGCCTTTTTTTACACTGAAAAAAATTCAGTTTCTTCTTCTTCATTTTTGTTCCGGTATCGGCCAAAGTGTGGATTAAAGCAAACTCATTTTTATCTCCGGTTTGTTATCCTCGTTGTCTTTATTGGTTTTTTGTCTACCAAAGGTATCGGTAAATTGAAATTGCTTTTCCTTTTATGTTTTGCCGAATAGACCCAAACATGGTGATTCGAGTTTCTTCTTCTTCATCTTTGTTCCGGTATTGGCTGGAGCGTGCGTTGAACACAAACAAATTTTTATGTCCCAAACATTCAATGGGACTGGTAGGGCACATGTATTGCAAAGCAATTCTCGGTCTTGTTTATTTTGCCAGAGCTCGAATGTCATTTCTTCGAGAGAAAAAACCCCCCATTAAATTGATCATAATTAATGACTCATATTTCAGTTGAGATGCACAATGTTTGACAGAGATCACAAACCATGACAATGATTTAACACAAACATGTGAAACAGTCGTTTTTAAGTGTAAATACTATGTCATACACAAACATTCATGAGCATTATACAAATCCGTTTAGTGGACCTTTTGATGTGTATGCTTGTTTTACCCGAGGTTCTGACGTTGCTGGCGATCTCCTGAGCGTCATCCAAGGAACGACCGTCGGTAAGCATGACGAGCACTTTGGGTAAGTTCTTACGCAGTCCAACCTCTTCCTTAAACAGCTGCGATTGCGTATGTTTCAAGGCACGACCTAGACAGTGATAGAAAACGAATACACAAGGTTCTAGCTGGTTGATTTGATGATTCGTAGCTGGGATATTCACTCAGGTTGAAAACAAATCAGTGTGCTCTGCTGGCTTAGCACATTTGTTTCATTATTCTTGTCTGAAAGATAAGATGTCAAACAAAAACCACTCTATCTTTTCCATAAATATTTTATCGTTTGTTTAGGTGGGTGTACTCATCCGGGCTTTTGGTGTGTCAGTTTCCAATTCCTTCATTAGCAGCGTACAGTGGTACGCACGAGTGTATTGTGCTGCTATTGCAGAAGTGACTGGATTATTTGTTCACTGCGTCTGATACAATGTGTGATTGCACAGCGTAATTCAAGGAACCGAGATTTTTTTTTTACAAAGCCCTATCCGCTTTGGCAAAGAGAGTTTGGTCCAACAACGGTGCCCCAAGATAGCATGAAGACAGATCGCTTGTCTTAGGTATCTGATAAATTTTCACTCACATTCTTGCATGAAGGTGATAAACTGCAACTGAAATTGCGTGATAAGAGTCTGAATAATTATACTGAGTGGTTTGAGGTTGGGGGAGGGAGGGATGGATGATTTGAGGTTGAGGGGACGGGAGGGATGTAAACGTGTTTTTTTGCGAATGTGAAGTGTGGTGATCAATGTGCACAGTGAAGCATCGCCACCATCACGAGAGAGAAAGGTGCAATAAGGACACACGAGAAATGATTCATGATGCAGGACACCAGAAGAGATGTAGGTACAATCCGAGGGTAAAAGACCGACCCTTACATCCTTCATATTCATTCTGAATTTGGAAAAGTGCTGACCTCGCAGGATTATTCAACCTCGGAGCATTCTTTCGGACCTCAACTACAAGAATGTATCACCTTGTCTCAACATCCCACTCCATCAACAAAATAATGTTGTTGACATCCCATCGATTCGTGTGACCTTCAAGCACTTCAAATCCCATTTGTGGCTTTAAGAATAGGATCCATGTCCCGAACTTCTTCGCGGGAATTATCATCCACTTTGCATAAATCCCATGGACAGCATCATTTCATCATGGCTGATGACAACTCCCTCCTGTTTGTCAGAAGAATGATGTGTGGTTTCATTTTTTTTTTTTTTCATTCAGGCACAAGACATGAAGCACATTTTGATCACAGATTTTGGAGCATGTCAAATGTAAGAATTGTAAAAAAATGTCTTAAACTCTATTAACATGAAGGAAAAAGTGTGGATGTATTGTGCTTTCCTACCTGTATTGGTGTTCCCTCCTTTGAAGCGAATGCTCAAGATGGAGTTCAGCAACTTTTCCTTGTCCAGGTGTTTATTCAGGTAAAATTCAGTACGAGAATTGTGGGAGAACTGTGCAATCCCAACCTGCAGAACGCCAGATGTTTTGAATCACCCGTATTACATATTGTTTAAAATCATGGATCCTTAAACGCCACAGTCTCCCATGAGAGATTTTTGTTGACAGCAGTGGAAACTGAAGATAGGTTTGACATATAACCATAAACATTCACGGTAACGCAAAGCTATGATGTCATCGACCCACCAATGAAGTGGGGCTCTGTTACTTGTGAAGCAAAGAGATTTTGTAATATAATGAAACGTGAATAGGAAGGAATCATAACTACCTTTGTGTGTTTGTGTTCATGTAAATACTGCCACATCTGGATATGTACTTTGTGAATGCATGTGCGTGGGCCAACTTATAACGGATATAGTTTGGGATGCTACGTGTCCCAAGGATCCTGTTCCCCTCTTCTGCACAGCCAGTTTATTTTCATTTAATTCATTGAAATGCTATCCGGTGTTGCCCTGTGGGCAAAAGTAGACCCTGTGGGAACACGGAGGAATACAGAGAGTGGTGGAGGTTGTTCTGCTGGATGAGACGTGCTTCAGCCGGTCCTTACAAAAGCCATGAAGGTGGGGTGCTAAGCCGCGGAGAAGGAGGGAGAGAACTGGTGAGAAGCACAGAACGAATTGGTGAGAACCACAGAGCCGAGCCGCAGTGCAGTCCAGTGGCCCAGTGGATTCTTGGCAAAAGTGACACTTCAGAGAACTCTCAGGCTCGACGGCATGACATACAAATTACCCCCAGCCTATGCACACATTATGCAGCCCCTTTTTGCCACCGAGTCATGGCTTTTATATATATATATATATATATATATATATATATATATATATATATATATATATATATATATATATTTGGTCTCTCAAAAGATTTTGATTTCTTGCTTTAGTTTCCCTCCTTCCACATTATCCCTGCTGTAGGATTTGTTGTAGCGTGTATTTGAAATTATAATTAATAAATTATTTGGCCCAATTGTGGAGGTTAGCTTCTTGCCCCGTCGTCTTGGTGGGAAAAGTCCCGCCAACTTAGAGAGCAACTGATGGTTCATGCTTGAACACGGAAACCACATGACAGTTCACACACTTGATTCAAACTAACCAAACTCGCCATCCAGGTTTTGTTGTGAAAGTGCCCGTCATGAGCATCGTCACATTTTGATAAACCTTTATGGTTGCCTTATGCATGTATAAGCTTTTAAACCCTTTTAAGCGATGTCACAAATGAACGATCAAGAAGCTTCAGGTCAATTAATAGTCATATTTGAAAAGTTAATTAATGGTCGACAGGGGCTCAATCTCAGGAGCCTAAGGTCTCAAGCCAGCCACCCAAACTGCTAAGCCAACACCAGGCTCTGCAAAAGTGGTCAGTCCCTCAGGTTGATTTTAAGTGGATGTTCCATCTGCTAACATGATTTTGTGTATGTTGAAGAGTTCACCATGTTTTTCAGGAGAGTAGACAAGTTATCACTGGCATCCTGAACATATTCCAAATTCCTGCCGAAAGCAGTTCGGACTTCAGGCATGATTTGTTTGTTTTGTTCAGGAATGATTTGTCAGGGTTTGTTCAAGACTTTGGCCAAAACTTCCCACTTGGGTGACCCCACAAAAAGGTGGGAATAATTGGTGTTAAGAAATAAGTCGATTTTGAAATTAAAACAATTAACCATTAAGAAGCAAATATACTCTTTGGTGAAATTTCAATCCGTTTCTGAGAAGACTTGTCTTGCCTGTCAGTCAATAGTTGCGAAACACAGTTTTCCAGCAAATTATGGACCCACAAAGACGAGATGTCGCTACCACCGCTGATGTTGAATCGACTGCCTAACGGTTCCTTGTTTAATCAGAATGTTTAATAAGAATTAGATTATAAGTTTTATTATTATGCAATTACAATGCCAGGCCATGTAAACATTCCATTAAAATCGATTAAGGTACAATGTGTTCAAAAGGTTCTCTGAACAAATAAAAACTTCAGCATTTCTGGCCTATTGAAAATATCTCGATTGTTAAACTTTTCGAATGTCCCTTAAATGATATAGTAATCATGATACTGATACTCTGTTATGGAGCACCGGTACTGCCGAAGCAGTTTCTTGGCAAGGAGTATTTTAATTTTTTTATTTTTATTTTTTACGAATAAGCACTGACAACAAAAATCTGTGCCCACTTATACAAAGAAAATGGTACAAAAGGTGGTTTTGGCTCGTGGGTGGTTTGCCATGACCTTCCCAGGGGTGAAGACAATAATTTGGAATTTGTTCAGAGTGCCGGTGACAGCATGCCTACACTTCGCGAAGGACACCGTGGGATCTTTACTGTCCAACAACGGATGCCAGCAGATGGAATGCCAGTTAAACATCCATCCGAGGGATGATACACATATTTATGAATAACCGTGACTGTGAAACACCGGAATGACAGTTTATAGCTGGGTCGGGATTCAAACCCACGATATACAGCCTCGAGACGAGTGTGCGTCCTGCCAGCCCAATATATAAGTATCCATAATATTATTCATCCAGATTCGTAGTTGAATAAGTATTAAAATATTTTTTTGGAAACATGTTATTGGAATTAAATAACAATCACAAGTCACTCTTAGTGCTTCACATGTTTTATGAACCCTGCAATCTGCATAAAAAAATATATTCATAATAATTTCATTTCATGCAGCAACAACTTCAGTCATACTTATCATCATCGTCATTACAAAACTGCAATCATGCTTATAAAAGTTGGAACTGTGCCATGGGTTAGCAATGCCCTTCAGAGCCAGAGTAACTCACCTGTGTGCCATCGGGCCCAATTTTGTCAAAGGCCCCAACAGTGCTGTAGAGAAACTGGATGACTTTCTGGAAATCTGGTTCGCCGATGCTCCATGAACCATCAACCAAAAACACAATGTCTGCCTTAGCATTTCGACACTCTGCGGGAGAGCAAGTCCACATGATTGATCCTTGTCTAAAGCCAAATAGGGATTCCATCATGCAGATAATTTTCTACCGACATTCTTGCTTTCAAAATGGCGCCAGAAGCGTTTCTAACCTTCCCTAGCAGGGGGTATCGTTGGAGCTGGAGTAGTCGTTGTAGTGGGTGGTGCAGCCGTCGTCCTTGGCACTGGGGTATAAAGTGGAAAATAGGAAATGCAGGAGTAATGTTTGAAAGGTTCATCATAAAGTGGTACAAGTCAAATATATTTATTCATTTATTCATTCATTAATATACGGGATGCCATGCTCGTTGTGGAACTGGAGATATTAACAGTATCTCATCTGTGTAAAGTGATTTGCATCGTACATTCACCGAAGTATGGATTTTCTTTTCCAATCAGGACGAAAGGGAAAGTGAATTTATTTTTACAAATTAATGTAATTGCTGAGATGGGTACCAAATGTAAGCAGTGAGTACCTGGATTGAGTGTTCATAAATACAGTGGGACCCGTTTAATAGAATCACTTTGGGCCGGACAAATTTGATTCTAATAAGCGGGTGATTCTAATATCCGAGTTCACCAGAGTTGTGGAGTATCAAGCGGATCAAATGTCGAGTACACATACGGAGACAAATACTCAGCATTTAGTTTGATTTATATGACACACTTGCTCAAAACAATGTAACTTACTACTGAAAATAAAACAATTACACGTACAGTACATATGTACTTTTCAAAGCAAAACAACATAGGTTTGTCGATGAGCCTACTCTGTAATGAAAAAATTGTCGATTGTTGCCTGCTTTAACGAGTCTGTGGCAATGGCGGTGACCTCCTTGTCAAGTTTGCGCAGGAAGGCCATGTCACTGAACCCATGTGATAGCAAACCAAGCCTGATCGTCTTTGCTGCAGACATCATTTCCTTGATGGTCGGGACAGAGATCTCCTCTTCCTCCTCTTCCTCCACTTTAGTGTCGGCATCATAGTCTGCGTCAGTAGCAATTCCCATTTCGCGTTGGACTGCCGAAACGATGGCTTCGTCTGTGACATCATCGTTTGTGGTTTGGAGAGTGGCGTCCATGTTGACGAAGTCCTGCCATTGGTCGGGATCCATTTGAAGAGGGTTGGCTAACTCGGCGTCGTCATTGCTCTCGACCCTTTCGCCTTCGCTTGCCGCTCCGATGAAAATTCCTCCTTTGCGCCAGCAGTTCACTATGCCGGTAGTCTTCACATCATTCCATGCTGCGTCCGTAAACAGCATAGCGTCGAGGATCATTGTCTTTTTCGCCAAGTCACTCGCTGTCATTGCTCCATCCTCGTTGTCAATCTCAGTGAGCACTTTTCGTAGCATGGCACGGCGGTAATGAGCTTTGAATGAACGGATAATTCCCTGATCTAACGGTTGAAGAACAGAGGTTGTGTTCGGCGGGAGAAATGCCACAGTAATGTTCGACAGTTGAAGTGATTGGGGATATGCCGGACAGTTGTCGATGAGAAGCAACGCTTTCTGGTCATGATGCCGAAGCTTCCACTCATCGAGCCATTCAGTGAAGAGGAAACCTGTCATCCATGCGGAGGAATTGGCTCTGTAGCGAACTGGAATTGTTTTGAGGCCTTTGAAACACCGTGGATTCTTGCTTTTACCAATACCGAAAGGAGGACGCTTAGCACCAGTCATCGAGCAGCAAAAAAGCACCGTGATTCTTTCCTTTGGCTTTTTCCCACCGCAGTGCTGATCTCCCTTGAAGAGGAACGTTCCATCTGGTAAGGCCCAAAAATACAACCCGGTTTCGTCAGCATTCCAGATCTCATCAGCCGTGAAGCCTTCTACGAGATCCGGAAACACGTGGTCCAGCCATTGTTGTTTCCCTCCTACGTCAGCCGCCGCTGCCTCTCCGTGAAGTTTCTTGTGGACGATTCCATGTCTTTTCTTGAACCGGTCAATCCAGCCGTTTGTCGCACTGAACTTCTTGTTGTTGAACTTTTCCGCGAACTGAGCCGCTTTCTCCCGCATCAGAGGTCCAGAAAGCGGTGCTTCCTTTTCTCTAGAAGTTTGAATCCACTTGACCATTGCTGATTCGACATCGGGTGCGTTGCCGCTTCGCTTGCGTTTCTGAGAAGAAGACTAATCCACTTGACCTTTCAGAATGGCCTCTCGATCTTTCAGAATCTTGCATAGGATTGGCTGGTTAATTTCCAACTTGTCTGCAGCTTCTTGTTGGCTCATTCTGGGCAAAGCGTCATAGTCCCTCAGGATTTGTGCTTTATCAATGTTTGAACGATCCGTCCGCTTTCGTTTTCTGTCCAACGTGGAAATGACGACACGCCTAGTGCTTAGACTGCAGCTGTCAGCCGTCTGCCTATCTGTACAATGACTACCGAAATCACTGTAGTGGCATCGCGTTATTTTTAGCGTGACGTCAGCCGCCTGGTGGCAAAAGTTGGAACTGTGCGGCCAGTAGGCGCTGAACTGTCAAAGTGGATGGCCAGCAGCTGATTCTATTAAGCGGGTTTTTGATTCTAATAAACGGGAAAAATTGTGTACATTTAGATACAATGGAATCAGTCTCAACGATTTTGATTCTATAATACGGGTGATTCTAGTAACCGTGATTCTATTAAGCGGGTCCCACTGTATGTGAAATCTATAAAGATGAAATAATAATGAAAAAAGATGAAAGTTTGAACATGGCACCAACACTCATTTGTTCTCGACATGACAAGTGACATTGTTGACAAGATCAAGATCGCTATAACACAGATTAAAAGAGCTGTTATTTTGTATACAGAGTCGAGGCTCATGGGAGAACTGGCACACTGAACAGATCAGGACGTAACAGACAAAACCTATATAACTAGAAGGGCACTCGTTAAAGTGCACACCTCCACCACGTAATGCGTGATCCACGAGAACATATCGGGCCCAATATACTTTTGAAATATCATGCTACACAGTACTATATCATTTTTGGCCTTATCTCTCAATGGTGAAGAATTTCTTTAAAAATTAAATAATTCTCGTATCCAGATCCGGATTTGAATCTTCACCAAAATCGAAGCAATTCGTCCTTGCAACTCACCTAACCTTTCCACCAAGTTTCGTCCAAATCTGTAAATAACTCTTTAAGATATCGTGCTAGATATAATTTTTAGCCCAATCTCTCAATGGTGAAGAATCACTTTTAAAATTTTCGTCGTCGGATCCGGATCCGGATCTTCACCAAAATTTAATCAGTTCATCCTTGTCAAACACCCAACCTGCCCACCAAATTTTATCTGGATCTGTTGAAAACTTTTTGAGTTATCCTGCACACAGACAGACAGATAAACAGACAACCAGACAAACAAGAAGAAGATGTCATGCAGAAGAGAACACTTTCAAAATCTATAAAACAAAATTTGACCTTAAAAAATAACTAGTGGTCGAATTCAATGACCAAATATGCAACTCCTCTTCAAATTTCAAGTCAATCAGATGAAAATTGACAATCTCAGAAATTTGGCCGATGTTGTCCTTTTGGCCTATGTTGATCTCAAAAAGAATTGGTGGCTGAATTCAGTGACCTGATATGCAGATCCACTTCAAACTTCAAGTCAATGAGACGAAAATTAAGGATTTTAGAAATGCCAACTTAGTATTGACCTTGGGCCTATGATGACCTTTTGGTCCATGTTGACCTCAAAAATAATAGGCTGATTGAATTCATTGACCTGAAATATAAATCCTCTTCAAATTTAAAGTCAATTGGATGAAAATTGAGAATTTTAGAAATTCGGCCTATGTTGACTTTTTGGCCTATGTGGACTTCAAACATAATTGGTGGTTGAATTCGATGACCTGATATGAAAATCCTCTTCAAATTTCATGTCAATCAGATTAAAATTGAGGATTTTAGAAATCTCACCTAACTTGTTGACCTTTGGCCTTTGTTAACCTTTTGGTCGATGTTGACCGAAAAAAAATACTCGGCTAGTTGAATTCAGTGACACGAAATATAAATCCTCTTCAAATTTCAATTAAATTGGATGAAAATTGAGGATTTTAGAAATACCACCTTCGTTGTTGACCTTTGGCCTTTGTTGACCTTTTGGTCCATGTTGACCTCAAAAAGAATTGGCTGCTTGAACTAAGTGACCTGAAATATAAATCCTCTTCAATTTTCAAGTCAATCGGATGAAAATTGAGGATTTTAGAAATCTCACCTAAGTTGTTGACATTTGGCCTATGTTGGTTGACCTTGTGACCTTTTGACCTCACAAACAATAGCCTTCTTCCTTATGACAACTCTGCCATGTGGTTAAGTTTTGTGAAGAGCGGTTTAAAATTGTGACCTGTAGGTGACAAACAGACAGACAAATAGACAAACAGACAAACAAACAGACAGACAGAGACAGACAGACAGACAGAATAACAAAATTGACTGAACCAATACACTTGAAAAATGTTCGATTTTGCAAGTAACAAACAAACAGACAGAAAGGGGTGAAAACCTACCCTCCTTCACCTTCAGTGGTGGAGGTAAAACATGGATGCATGGAGAAGGAAACTCCAAGGAAGGAAAACTGGAAAATTGGGAGGAGGGACTTGGGAGGGGTTCGAGAGGGTAAAATTATTACGGTTTTGGATTGGGGATAATCTGAGATGGTTGTGAACAGCTGCCTTGAACACCTGGAGGGTAGAATGCGAATGCAAAGGATGTGGAAGTTGATGCCACAGGTGGGAAAAAGAGGAACAAATGAGTGGAAGTGAGCAGTGATCCTGGATTTAGGTAGTTTTACCAAAAGAGGGTTGATGGTGGACTGTGTGAGCCCTGCAGAAACCTGGGTAGGGTGGGGACAAAGCACGGAAAGAGCAGAGGGTGCAAGACCACATAAGAGGTGGTCGAAGACAGAGAGACCACCTCCTGTCTGTGATGGCGAAGTGATAAGCTCATAGAATCAGCTTCATCATGGGAGATTCCAAAAATCTTGAAGGCCTCAAATTCCACAGCACCAAGCTGAGCAAGATTTGAGGCAGGGGAGTTAGCCCAGAAGGGAGAGCAGTACTCCATCAAGCCGCGAATAGGGGCCTTGCAGGTTGATCGGAGTTCAGGAACACCAAGGAAGGACTTTGTACGACGAAAAACACCCAGTCGGCGGCTGGCTTTAAATTCCTGCAGACTCCCTGTTGGTGAAGATTCCTGCAGATGTTTTGCTTCCCAAAACATTCCCTTGAAGCTTCTTGCAGGTGTGAAACTGCACAGCCGAAGTGCAGGTGTGAAACACTATCGTGTCTTTTCACTCCTCCATTGTAAAATTTACAGAACAGATGTAGATAGAAGTTCATGCAATATCATGGCAAAGACACAACCTCTTCAGCAAAGGGCCCCAAAATCCACCACATTTTGAGTCACCCCTATCCCATCTCCTCTTTTGCTCCAGCCTAGCCACAAAGCCAACACCTGGCTTCGAGCATTTCCTATTACTGTGAGTTAACCCAAGACAATTGCTGCTTCATCACAAAGTGCTGCAGAGCAACCCCAAACAGGAGAGAAATTTTGTATTTGTGTTGGCAAGCAATGGCCGACATGTTTTGAAAGGCATGAGGGGAAGGGAGGGAGTTAACACACACAAGCAAGTATCAACACACATGATTAACTAGATGATTGCTTCTATTCAAAGAATGGCATACTCTATGATAGGAAAGGAAAAACATAAAATATCGTGGAATGCGCACACTCACTTGTGTGCTGTGTGGTGCTGGAAGGAGAGCCTTTGGCTTGTGCTGTCTGAGGTGTGAGGGAAAAGCTGTAGTGTGTGTCAGGATACAAGTTGGGTACACAGTACTTGCTGTCTCTCCCTGACAGGGACACTTCTCTTGGGTATCCACCTGGAAATATCATGAAGGTATGCAACAGAATAAGTAATGCTGAGCAATTAAATAAAAGCATAATAGCTATAATGACCACTTACTTTGTGAATATGCACAAGGAGTCATATATATTTGTGCGCCCAGAGGCAAATGACCTGATGAAGTGGCAAATGACCCTCAAATGACCCGCCCAGAGGAAAATGACCCTCCAAATGACCCACCCAGAGGCAAATGACCCTCAAATGACCCGCACAGAGTCAAATGACCCGCCCAGAGGCAAATGACCCTGATGAAGTGGAAAATGAGCCTCAAATGACCTGCCCAGAGGCAAATGACCCTCCAAATGACCCCGATGAAGTGGCAAATGACCCTCAAATGACCCGCTCAGAGTCAAATGACCCGCCCAGAGGCAAATGACCCTGATGAAGTGGCAAATGACCCTTAAATGACCCGCCCAGAGGCAAATGACCCCCCAAATGACCCTGACGAAGTGGCAGGGCACATTGAAAAAGAAACCACCATTCTCTCATGAAAAAGAAAACAAAATTAAAATGGAAGATTAATGGTTGAGTTAAATTCAACTTTCTGTAACATCTGTCCCATAAAAGTAGCCGAGCGTGTGTCTATCCGTCCATTGAAGTTCCACCCATTGATCGGTCGACAATTTTTATACAACGGTCGCCATGTTGGTGCTTACTGCTACGCAAGGTCAAAGACATCTTCGGAGCTGTCATATTCACAATCGCGTGCCCTCCCTATAAGTTTTCCATTCGTTGTAAAATGACTAAGGTGACGGTTCAAAATATTTTGAGCAGATATAGGTGTCATGAACCTTGTGAAGACGGGCCTCAGCGATCATGGCAGTGGTCTGTTGGTTATACACTGCTCAAATAACTATTTTGAATTCTCGCAAGCAGGGCTTTTATTGCGGAGGTTACGCAAGTCCTTGCTATTATTTCTGACTCTTCTATCTATGCTATAAAAGACGTGTATGCGTACACCCGTGTGTCACGCTTTATTTTAAATGGTTCCTGCTGTTGTGGAGTAATACAAATGGTTCCGGGTGAGAAAGAGGTCAGTGTAGGGCGTAGAGTGGCCAACGGAATCACCCCATGGGTAATGTGCTCGTTATTACTTGAAGGGGGGCTGTACAATTACTAAACAACATATACAATACTGCTAACAATAAGAAACTCCAGTTTCAGGGGGAAACGTGCTGGTCATGCGAGAATTTGAATTCAGTAAACAATGTTTCAGAAAGAACTTTGGATCTTGATGTTTCGGCAACATCGGTAGCATAACTCACCCGCAACTTGCTCCCAGGTCAGGCGGTATGAATAAACCCCAGGCTGCGGCCTCCAGCTCAAACACACAGTGTTTGTACCAACCCGAGTCACTGTGAGGTCCATTACTTCAAGAGGGACTAATTCGGATCAGGCACAGTCACATGAAGGAAAAGCACGTGTGATGAGATGAGCAGGAAGGGGCGAATATTGGGATAAGGTTTATAAATTGAGAAGAAAAGGAGCAACAAAAAAGAATTTGATTCAATGTCAAAAGTCAAAGACTGATCAAACGTTAAATTCCACCAAACAGGAGAGAAACCACAACAACAGCACAAATGTTGTGAAAATTATGACGATCGTTTGTATTTCTAGTGTCGTTGCTGAAAATCAATGAGACTGATAGTTAAGGGTAAACGTTGATGCTTGTAGTCAGGTTAGTATTATGGTAGTGAAAACTACGGTGCTACTGCCAGACTTACCTGTCGTGCCAATTCCGACGAGTGGTTCACTCATGCCAGACGGATAAACAGCAAACACAGAAACTTTGTATCTGGTGCCTGGAGTGAGACGATGAAGTACGGCATGTCCAACGTCCCCAACAAAAGTCTCCATCAGCCGCCCACCATCTGAATGGACAGCGACGCGATTTAGGGGTAAACAAGTTCAGAAATAATCATCCCGGGAAGATGGCGTGGAATGAGTGTAGAAATGAAAAACAAGTTTTATATCATGAGGATACATGTTGGTGAGTTGGCGTAAATGATTATATTTACCAGTAATAGGCGGCCACCACCATCCTTGACCATGTTATGGAACATGGGCCGAGGCCTTCATTTTGTTGTTTTTTTCTGCCCTCACTTTTTCACCTTTATAATGGTTCCCGGAGGAAGGTATTAAGTGTTTAGTTTTGGTATCCATGCCTTCCCACGTTTTGAAGAACATTTCCATTATTTAATTTTAAAATTATTATTATTTAATTTTCAATTTTTTATTCCAACAACTTAAAATTATTTGAGTTTTTTTTTTTCCAACTTCCAATCATTATAATATTTTTTCAATTGTCGATTATTTATTTTTCCCATTATTTAAAAAAATTATATATTGATTGATTCATTTGAATTTTAAATTATTTGGTTCCGAGATGGAGGCATTAAGTTTGTCTTCGTGTCCATGATGTCCTGCCTGTTGGCAAAAAAAAAATTGTTTTCATTATGAGGCAAAATTTCAAGTGCAACAAATTAATTGGCTAATATTATAAGTTGGTTATTTTGGGAACCGTCAGTGATCACGATTGCAGCCCTCGTGTTCGTTTTTAATGTTGTTTTCTCTGTAATCACTTGAACAAATGACACAAAACATTCAATGACACCTACCCATGGATAATTTTTAAAAATTTATTTTTAACCAAAGTTACATTGTGATTGGATGGAAAATGCGTCGGGCATTCCAAAAAGTCTATTTTCTGTAGGTCTGGCCGTTTGAAAGGTGTTTCACATCCCAGGAATAAACGGCCTTGGCCTCGCTTCACTTGGCCTCAGCCTAATTTATTTATTTTGATACACAGAAGTTAAAAATGTTTAATGGAATTCTACATGTCAATAAAAAAAAATCGATTTAAGAAACAGATTTACATGTAATTTAAGGGTGGAGATTGAAAAAAAAAAGTTTGAAGATACATCTGTTTGGGATGTACGAGTTGAAGAACAGAAGAACTCACCCAGAGGTTGGTACACAACTTTGTACCCTTGTGTCGGCATCGGGACCCGGTCCCAATCCACACGGAATCTGGTATGCTTCTCATCTGACACGTGTAGATTCCTCGGTGAAAGTAATTGCACTTGGGGTTGAGATATTTAAGGAAGTAAGAAAGGAACCCTTGGAAATTATAGCATAACATGAAGTACATCAGCTATGTTATTGTTCTCGGTGAGTGAAAATCATTTAACTTTTAAGGTTTCTACTAACTACGACCAGAATTTATGACAATCATGACTCACTCTATTGCTACTCCCCAACTCCTTGGCTTGTGCACAGTGTTTCACACTTAGCAAAATACATTTGTGTAAAATAAAAAAGTGTGAAACTCACATGTTCTTCCAGTCCCAGATAAGCTTCCACCCTCCCCAAAAGAGTAAAGTGAGTGAACAGACACACGGTATGGTGTGTCAGGAAGTAAACTATGCAGGACCACTGTGGAGCTTTGCCCACTTGTTGTTACCTATAACCACAGGAGACAATAAAGGTAAGTAAATGAAGCATCTGTTTGCATCACCGAGTTGAACTGGTCATCAAATAATCTTCATTTCTCAATTCAAGAACTACATTATGCATGTATTGTTAAACCGTTTCAACTGGCCTCCAAATAATTACTGTCTTTACCATGACGTCATCTTGATTGTTCCTGAAATTGAGAGGCCACTACAAGGTGCCGGACATCTTCATCCTGACATTGTTGTAAATACGTCATTGTATTTCATGAAATATAAACCGATTGATTTGGGTGGATATGAAACGATTAACCATAAAGATAAAGATCTTGTCACTAAAGTCAAAGTAAAAACAACACTGGTGAAACAGACCACAGTTAATCTGTTTCTCAAATAATCCTTTATGGGTGTAATCAAAAGTTAAATGGTATTTCAGGTCCTGCATTGTGGGTGACATGATGCAATTAAAATTGATTTACCTGTGTTTGAGTCCAGCAATGATGGCAATGGTAAATAAAGTTTGTGAGACATTTGGCAGGAGGGTAGTGATTCCAGAAATTATAAAGTGTGGCAAAATTGTTACAGTTGCCAAAGCAAAGGGCTGGAGAGATTTTGGTCTACCCCGACGAGTGACGACATGTCTCATTAGCTGTGGCCTCGAGCACCTCGAGGCAGGAGTTACAGCCTGCTGTCAAAGACTGGCAGCTCTTCTATTTGGGCTCATGGCCTGCTCCCCACCATTGGAATGAATCCGACATGCCTAATGGTATGGGCTGCAGTTTGTGAACTTTTCAGTTCAGCTGGCTTCAATACTACAGATGCAAAAGAGAACACCACTAGCAAAGTGTAATGAGTATAGCATGTGGCATTATTCCAGATATCCTTAAAAAAATAGTAGTACAGTAGTAGCGGTAGTAGCAGCAGCAGCAGTAAGGCTTATTATTTAAAGCATTAGTTGTAGAGGTATTAGTAATAGTTGTAGTAGTAGTAGTAGTAGTAGTAGTAGTAGTAGTAGTAGTAGTAGTAGTAGTAGTAGTAGTACTCATAGTAAATACAGAAGCATTGTTGCAAACATAACTGAAATGTTCACATTGTGGGGGGGGGTGTATAAATAGCCAAGGCTTGTGGAAGAGCTTGGACATGGAACAGATCAGGACAAAATATAACGAAAGGAACAGCAAGACGAGAAGGGGGAAATGCCAATAGCAGGGCGGATGGAGAAAACACAAACGGCTTAAGCAAGGGATGTATACGGGTAATGATGAGGAGTAGGGGAGAACACAACGGGTGGGGAAGAAGGATATATAAGCAAAGATTTGGGAGTGGGGGTGGGTGGTTTAACGGGTCTAGCAAAGATAAGAGTGTTGGATGTGGGATGATTTGGGATGGTGATGAACAGCTGTCTTGAATACTTGGAGATAAGAATGGAGATTGAAGAGAATATGGACATGTGTTCCACAGGTGGGAAAAAGAGGAACAAATGAGTTAAGGTGAGCATTGGTTCAGGATTTTGGCAGTTTCACTTGGAGGGGATTGCTGGTGAACCATGTGCATTCTGCAGATACCTGGGAAGAGGATGCAAAACCAGAAAGGAGGTGGAAGAAGACAGAGAGACCACCGACTGGTCAGCGATGGCGAAATGATAGGCCCAGAAACTCAAGTTTATGGAGAGAGATTCCAGTTATGTTGAAGGCCTTCGTTTCCAAGGCAACAAGCTGAGCAATGTGTGAGGCAGGGGCACCTGCCCAGACGGGAGAGCAGTACTCCATCAAGCTGCACATGAAAGCCTTGTATGTAGATAGCAGCTCATGTGTGTAGAAGTGTGTGTAGAAGGAAGGACTTTTCATGACGGAGGATGGCCAGTCGGTGTCTGTTTTGGAGGCCAACTTTAAAATGTGACTTGCCGAAGAGAGATCATGCCTGAGAGTGAGACCCAAGATTTTGAGGGACTGAACTTCTTCAAGAGGGTGATTGAGAGAACAGATGGAATGGCATGTGGTACAGTTCTTTTGGGAAGAGACAGTAAGAGAGACAGAGACAGTGAGAGAGACAGAGACAGAGACACAGAGAGAGAGAGAGAGAGAGAGAGAGAGAGAGAGAGAGAGAGAGAGAGAGAGAGATGTGAGAGAGAGAGAGAGAGAGAGGGACAGAGACAGAGAGACAGAGACAGAGAGACAGAGACATAGAGACATAGAGACATAGAGACAGAGAGAGAGAGAGAGAGAGAGAGAGAGAGAGAGAGAGAGAGAGAGAGAGAGAGAGAGAGAGAGAGAGAGAGAGAGAGAGAGAGAGAGAGAGAGAGAGAGAGAGAGAGAGAGAGAGAGAGAGAGAGAGAGAGAGAGAGAGAGAGAGAGAGAGAGAGAGAGAGAGAGAGAGAGAGAGAGAGAGAGAGAGAGAGAGAGAGAGAGAGAGAGACAGAGAGACAGAGAGAGAGAGAGACAGAGACAGAGACAGAGACAGAGACAGAGACAAAAAATATGAAAATTAAGAATATGATGGGGACTAGAACACTGCCTTTGGGTACTACAACGTTGACAGGGAGAGGAGATGGAAGGGTTCTGTTGAGGGCCACATGCTGGCAATGAGAGGGGAAGAAGTCTGTAATCTAAGAGTGTAGTTGGCCTTTGATTCCATAGGCCGACAGTTTGGAGATCATGGTGGGATGCCAAACTGTATTGAAAGCTCGAGATATGTCCAGGGAGATGGTCCTGATCTTTTGCCTGACATTGAGGGCCTCCATCCATTTTGAGAGAGTTGGAGCAGCATGTCCAAGGTAGCATGAGCCAGTCTGAATCCGAATTGATGATCTGAGATGAGCCTGTTGGAGAAAAGGAAGAATTTTATGACAACTGTGATGATGGATTCCATGATCTTGCTGATGATTGGAAGTAAGCTAATCGGGCTGAAGTTAAGGGGATCCGGTTTTGCACCTTTTTTAATGTAGTGCAGTGATGTTGGCTCTTTTCCAACCAGAGGGAAGATGACCTATGGTAAATGACAGGGTTAAAAGGGCAAAGAGAGGAAGTGCAAGAGCAGCAAAGCAAGCTTTTTTGGTTGATGAAAAAATATGCATGAACAATGTTGTAACTGAAGCAAAGTAAAATAAAATTATTACAAACATCGTATGGTTCCAAAGGAGTGAATATTTATTTTGCAAAGACAAACTGAATGGACCTTTGGTAGTGGTGGAATGCTTACGAGCTTGACGACTGCCATTCGGTTCTCATGGGAGTCATTGCTCTGTTTCCTTACTGAGCAGCTGGAAGTCACCATATTATAGGAAAAAGAAACAAATGACCTTGCCACGTTACCTCCCTCCTCCCCACAACCTCACCCCCCCCCCCACTCTTGGCCTACAATTGCAATCCACACATTCACTTGTCTAATGCACACTGACCTTTTTGGTGGTATTTTGTTATAATGCTCGAGGGGATCCTTTGCTTACTTTACCAACTATTTCCATCCTCTCCCCTATCATTTTGTGGTATTCACACATCTGTCAACCTGATTTCTGAGAACACAGGCCCTGAATCTTCAGGCCAGTCTACTTAACAGCATGCAAGGAGCTCAGTAAATCTCACAGCGGGACCGAGGAGCTGCATATTTACGTCTGGCATGGAAATTCCTAGTTCTGATGACATAATACAGCTCAATATGCCTACTTTGTAAGGCAGAGAGGTTTTAGTATCTAAAACATAGAATATTGTGTTAAATATTCACCTATTTTACAGTTTTACATCAAATATTATGTTCAGTTCTGTTTCTGGTCACCATATTTTCTCAATACTCACAAAAATAGCTGAGAAAGTGGAAACACATATATATATATATATATATATATATATATATATATATATATATATATATATATATATATATATATATATATATATATATATATATATATATATATATATATATATATATATATATATATATATATATATATATATATATATACATATGAAAATTAAAATTGGATATCTCAACGAAGCTCTATATACTTGTACATATACTGTACCTTTTTCCGATATTGTGGAGGAAATGAGGAGATATTCATATTTGTATTTGAAAATAAATTGGAATTATTTAATTATATAGCAAAAACAGCAAGTAAAAAAGCAACAGTTGCAAAGAAGAGGCACACACTCAAACACATCTCATCGGATGAACAAAGGGTAACATGAAAAAATAACTGACAAAGTGGAAAAAATCTCTATTGAGCATTGCCAGAAGTTTCAATAATAAGATGGAAGAGCTTGAAGCCAAAGTAGATAGCGAGGAGTACGATATAGTTGCAGTGAGCGAGACATGGTTTAAGGAGAGTAACTGGAGGACAGGATTAGAAGGCTCCAAGGTGTATCAGTGTGATCGGAAGGAGGGAATAGGAGGAGGAGTAGCAATCTGGGTAAAGGACAGCATTGCATCAAGAGAAAGGGATGACATTAAGGAAGAAATAAATGTAGAGGATTCTGTGTGGGAAGAGATTAGAGAGTGTAAAAACTTTAAGATACTGGTAGGATGCTTTTATAGGGCTCTGGGTGTGAAGGAAGAGGAGGAAGGAGGAGTACATTAAGAATCCAAAAGTACATGTGGTAAGGGAAGAGTATTGATTATGGGGGATTTTAACTTGCCTGGGATAGATTGGGTTCAGGAACAGGGAAAGGGCAGAGCAGATGAGGATTTCCTTGATTTAGTCCAGGTTTGTTTTTTAACCCAGTTTGTAGATAAGCCCATGAGCGGGAGTGCAGTGTTAGACCTCCTTTTAAGTAACGATCCCAATATGGTGGAGGAGGTGGAGGTCGGCGAGCATTTAGGAGCAAGTGACCATAACATTGTATGTGCAAAGATTTTGTTCAGAGTTAGAGTTCAGGATATTAGGGAAAGGCTATTAGATTTCAGGATGGCAAACTTTGAGGGTATGAGGAGAGAATTGGGTGATGCAGATTGGGAGACTCTAACAACAGGACAATCAGCATCAGAGAAATGGGAAACCTTTAAGGACCAAACGTGTGGAATGCAGAGGAAGTACATTCCAAAGATGTGTAAAACTAGAAGCAGAAAGAGGCCAGGGTGGTTGAGTAGTGAGGTAGGGAATGCTATGAAGGAGAAGCAGAAGGCATTTATTAGGTTTAAAATAACAAGACTAGAGTTAGATTTATATCACTATCGAAGTAAACAGAGGCAAGTTAAGAAAATAACTCGGCAAGCCAAAAGAGAGTATAAGAAGGACATGGCTAAGAATATTAAACACAACAGCAACACATTCTTAAGTATATCAGGGGAAAAGAACAGGTTAAGACCAGTGTGGACCCATTGAGGAAAAGCATCGAGATAGTGGTTGGTGATGAAAGTGAGATGGCAGGCTTATTAAACAGGTATTGTTCTTTAACTTTTGCACAAGAACAGTCAGGAGAATTGCCAATAGCTGAGAGTTTTTATCAAGGAGGTGAGAAAGGGCTTTTACAGAAGATGCAGGTTGGAGTGGAGAAAGTAAAGGAATAGTTAGGAAATCTAAGAGTAGATAAGGCTCCAGGGCCAGATAATATACACCCGAGAGTATTGATGGAGGTGGCCGAGCAGGTAAACGAGATGTTAACAGATGTTTTCCAAAGTTGCTTGGAGTCAGGACAGGTAATGGAGGATTGGAGAGTAGTAAATGTAACACCATCATTTCAGAAAGGATCCAGAGAAGAATTGGGAAACTATAGACTTGTTAGTTTGACTTCAAATGTGGGGAAGGTGTTGTAGACATTATTTAAGGACCAGATGAGGAACCATTTAAACAAATACAAACTAATTAAAGGTAGTCAGCATGGGTTTACCAAAGGTAGTTCCTGTTTAACAAATCTTTTGGCGTTCTCTGAAGCAGTGTCTGATTGGGTGGATGAGGGAAAGGCAGTGGACATAGTATATGTAGAGTTTAAGAAGGCATTTGATGAGGTACCACATCGGAGGTTGTTAGCCAAAGTGAGGGCTTGTGGAGTGGATGGTCAGGTAGCTAATTGGATTGCAAACTGGCTTAGTGGTAGGAAGCAAATAGTGGCTGTGAGTGGGGGGATGTCTTGCTGGGAGGATGTAAGTAGCGTGATACTTAAGGGATCAGTACTCGGACCATGACGATTCATTATTTACATCAACGATTTGGATAATGGGGTAAAGAGTTAGCTTTTCAAATTTGCAGATGACACAAAGCTTGGAGGTAAGGTGAATAGCAGAGGGGGTAGTGAACATATTCAGGAAAGTATTGATACTTGTATAGATTGGGCAAAAGATTGGCAGATGGAATTTAACCTGAGCAAGTATAAGGTGTTGGGGATGGGAAAGAACAATGAAAATAGAGATTACAGGATGCAAGGGGTAATTTTGGAGCATATCACACAGGAGAAGGATCTGTGGGTGGTAATAGATATGGGAGGTAAGCTGATAAGCAGGCAGCACAATACCAGTCAGCTATAGGTAAAGCAAACAGGGTTTTAGGTTGCATTTGGAGGAGGGTCATTTATAAATCAAAAGAGGTGGTATTACCATTGTACAGGAATTTAGTGTGAGCCACATTTAGAATATTGTGTGCAGTTTTGGTCACCACAACTTAGGAAGGACACAGATGCCATAGAGAAGGTTCAGTGCAGGGCTACCAGATTGATTCCGAGCCTAACTAGTCTCAGCTATGAGGACAGGCTGAAGGAGACAGGGCTTTACACACCAGAAAGGAGGTGGTTACGAGGAGATATGATAGAGATGTTTAAGAAAATGAAAGGTATAGATAAAATAAGTGCAGATTAATTATTCAAGAGTAGACAGTGACAGAACCAGGGTCCATAGCTTGAGAGTAAAGAAGAGAGTTAAGACGGTAGTAAGGTCGGGGACTTTCAATCAGAGAGTAGTCAAAGCATGGAATGGCCTTCCTGGAAAGGTAGTGGCATCAGAAAAAGTAGATAAGTTTAAATTACAATTAGATAGGTACCTGGTCTTTATGGAGATAGAGGAGTATAAGGATGCTGGCAGGACTTTGAGGTAGTTTGGGCATTGATGGGTGATTGTGTGCATGCGTACAGAGTGCTGTTGGTGGTGGTCTTGTCAAGGGGTGTTGTGTGGTTGATGTTGTATGTTTTTAACCAAACCCATGCCCCCTCCCCTGAGGGGAAGAAGAAAAGTAACAAAATAAAAAAATAATAAAATAAAAAAAATAAAATAATAATAAATAAATAAAACAAATAATGATTATTTATTTTTTTAAGTGCATTTTCTTCCTTGGATCTTGTGTCGATGGGTTGGTGTGGTGTTCGCGCAGGCATGATGGGCTGAATGGCCTCGACCTGCGCTGGGTTTCCTGTGTATTTCCTTGTATTGCGAGAGATGGTTAACAATGTGAGGCCAAACGGTGAGCTCTATCCAGGGACGATTTGATGAGGGTGGGGGGATGGGAGGGATTTCCCTGGATGTGTTTTTTTTTTTTAATCCATGGCAGTGCACTTGAAAGTGGGGAATATATTTTGTATTAATAATGAATGAGCTCGTGAAATTTTAGCGTCCAACATATAAAAATGATAAACGTACGCTGCATCCTTTTTGTTTTGTTTGTTAGCACGAACTCATTTATAAATCTTCTTCGAACCAGACAACAGTACAACATGAGCAGGCCAACATGGTAAACATGATTTTAAAAATGTAATTGAGTTTGGTTTCACTGGATCTGGATCGTGCTGTAAGGTGGGCTGCATAAAGTGGATCGGATGGGATTCCACTTATCCGTTATCATCACCTGACAAAACTGCACGTGACGACTGACGAAGCACAGTAAATTAACCAATGAAAATCGACCACGTCATCATCATGACGTTGCTGTATTTCGATTCGACAATAAAAAAACAATAGATATAAATCTTACCCTCTAATGTGCATGCTGTATACAGGAGAAAAAGTAGAAAAAAAGCACGTTGTGAGGAAGGCAGCCCCGGCAGCATGGATGAAGGGGTAGGCCACAATGAAACCGACATTAGGCCTAGCCACTAGTAGCGTCGATTTGAAAAGTGGAAGACAAATTGCGTTTTGCTACAGGTTCATGCCAGTGGATCAGTGATCTGTTCCATGTGCTGCATGCTGTCGAGATGTCCAGGGGCGTGTTCCGTTACCAAGAAGCTCGCTAGCACTTGCCAAGCCAGCCACTCCTTTCAACGGTTTTGTTGGAGTGCTGAAGCCACTTGGCGAGCGCTGTATTAGAAACTTGGTAATTGAACACACCCCAGATTCATCACATGGGGGACAAGGATAAACATCGATACAATGACTTATTTTGTCCATCTAAATGAATTTGTTCCTCAGGGGGCAGATTTAAACATGACACGTGGTGAGTTTATAGAGGTGACGACACAAGTCAGCGGTTGGTAGGAAATGAAAGCGGGTTTTTATTGAAATTATTAATTTTTCTCAAATGTGGTTAAAAACCCTGTGAAAATTCCTTCGTGGGAGGAGAGAGGGGAAGGATGCATATAGGAAGATGCCGGAGAAGGGGTGGGAGTCTGGAAGAAGGGGGTGAGAGTCCTGAGGGAGGGGATGTGGGAGGATGCAGAGGGAGGGGTGTGAAGAGGCATGAGGGAGGGGATGAGGGAGGGGAAGGGGTGGGATGAGGGACCCGGTGTTGCCCGGCAACGCAGTGCACCCCTGCTATGAGCTATAGATTTTACTTGTAATGTGAATTTTCAAATTTATGTCGCTATTGTTATGTGTAGCTTGTAAGTTGTAAAAGTCAGAAATAACCAAAAAAACACCCAAAAACCTATGATGTCTGTCAATTTTTCACCCCAATGGAAATTTTACAAATTGCACCCTGGCTATATCCAGGCATGGTGAAGATGTGGAAAACCTATGTGTATGCACACAGTGGTTATGATGTGAAAATCGATCTTATAGCTCAGGCATAGGGACCAAATAATAATCAAACCATCCAATAGGGAGTTCCCTCCAATATTTTACTCAAGATAACTGGAGCTCTTGCTCAATGTGCAGTTGTATCCATTACTCGTGCTGATTAGAGGCAATGGGGGCCAAAATGGCTTCCCTATATTTTCAACCTTTTGAATGTGTATGACATTTGGCTAAGAGGTTTGAGCCTGCAAACATGGCTATAGGTGGTGGAATTGAGTGAAGAATGTGAGCAACCTCGTGGGACACTTGGTAAGCACAACTACTATCTATAGACTACTCTCTGAAAGAAGCAGTGTGCACTAATCATGCAGATTTGCAATGAGGTCTCATCAACACCAGAAATAGATATGAAATCATCGCCAAGTTGTGGACTAATTTAATTAGGGCTTCAAGCCAAATGGCTGAAGCCCTATTGAATTCGTTAGTATTATTATTATTATTAAAGGCGTTTTATGTTCTACTGACCGATTTTGTGGCGGATCTGGAGGGAAAACTGTTGGATGAAATTCAACGAAACTTAACACCATAATAACTCTCCACCTGAAGTTTATACTATGAAACATTTGATGACGTAGGTCACGTGGCATGGCGGCCATATTGGATTTTCTCCAAAACCTAAAAACATCTTCTTCTCCACAATGGATAACACGACAGCCTCAAACTTTTGCACACATTGGCATTGTTCCATGGGAATGTTAAGTTGTTAATTTGGTCGAAATCGTTACATAATTCATATGATTTAAAATGATTCCGATTCGCCTGATTAAATTTGCAAAATATGCAAATGAGAGTTGAAAAAATTTAATGACAAATTTAGATGGCACATAAACAGGGGACTCCAAATATATTTATACTCTGTCTGTATTTGACCCCAGTGAGCTCCCAGCGTCCCCCAAAGTTGAAAATCACCCATTTTTGAAATGTCATAAAATGAAAACAACACTTGGATGAAATTCAATGAAACTTAAACACGTAATAACTCTCCACCTGAAGTTTATACTTTGAAAAATTTGATGACGTAGGTCACGTGGTATGGCGGCCATATTGGATTTTCTCTAAAACCTAAAAACATCTTCTCCAGAACGCATAACCCAACAGCCTCAATCTTTTGCACACATTTGCGATGTTCCATGCGAATATTAAGTTGTTAATTTGGTCAAAATCGTCACTAAATTTATATGATTAAAATTATGCCGATTTGCCTCATTAAATATGCAAAATAAGCAAATGAGAGTTGAAAAAAATCAAATGACGGATTTAGATAGGACTTAAAGAGGGGACTCCAAATATGTTTACATTATGTCTGTATTTTACCCCAGTGAGGCCCCAGAGCCCCCCAAAGTTTAAAATCACCCATTTTTGAAATGTCGTTAAATGAAAACAATGGTTGGAAGAAATTCAATGAAACTTATCCATTTAATAACTCTCCACCTGAAGTTTATACTTTGAAAATTTTGATGACGTAGGTCACGTGGTATGGCGGCCATATTTGATTTTCTCCAAAATCTAAAAACATCTTCTTCTCCAGAAAGGATAACCCGACAGCCTCAATCTTTTGCACACATTTCCGACGTTCCATGGGAATGTTAAGTTGTTAATTTTGTCGAACTCGTTACATAATTTACATGATTAAAATGATGCCGATTCGCCTCATTAAATATGCCAAATATGCAAATGAGAGTTGAAAATTTTAATGACAGATTTAGATAGTTCATAAACAGGGGACTGCAAATATGTGTATACTATGTCTGTATTTGACCCCAGTGAGGCCCCAGAGCCCCCCAAAGTTTAAAATCACTAATTTTCGACATGTAAAATGAAACCGAAAGAAGATAGAGCTATAGTGACTGCACATTCTGGAAGATCATTTAACGTCCTACAAGTTCGCCATTTACATTTATATGCAAATGTGTAGTTATTGGACTTTTTTCGGGATTTGAAACTTTGTCCAGCCTCGATTTCTCCACTGTGAAGTTTCTTTCTTTATCATGTATTGCTATTGGCTTTACAATCCTTCATTGATATAACATGAGGGACACCGTAGTGAGACCCCATTGCAGACTCAGTGCAAATTAAAGTCCTTTGACGTCGGATGCACGGGTTGAAGCCCGGGATTACTGGTTTACCAGTTTTAATTTACAGTAATTTTCCACAGTATCCACTAAAGCAAATTCCTCAAACGGTCAATGATAAATATTTAACACAAACATGAAAAAAAAAATTGTATTTCATAAGGAAATCCGATACAAATTATCAACGTCAGAAGTCTTACCATTTGCGGTGGACTGCTCCCTGATTGAGGTGCATACACAATCCGGTATTGATGAACATTGCCAATGGCATGATCCCAGCTAACTCGGAAGCCATTGATATGTTCGTCACTGGTGACAAGGTTCCGCGGACCACTTCTCGGTGCTAGAGACACCCCGTGAAGAACATTGTTAAAAACACATTTAAGCGGTACCAGTAATATTGCTGATGCCATTTTAACTTGGGTACAAACTAAAATAACGATGTTAAAATCATTTGTTAGCTCACTCACATTTAAATGTTAATCTTTTGTATTGCAACTTATGAGTGGCTGAACTAATCCTGATGAAAGTTCAAATGTTAAGTCTATGTTTTATTGTCACCTCTCTTAAAAACTGTCGATATGAATCCTCGATGAAGATAATTTATAGCAAAGGACTTGAAAATGAAAACTCGTCAATGACTGGATGCATAATATTTTCAAAATGGGATAAACTCTGAGAATTCGATAAGTTGAATGATGTAATCCAAAGATAATGACATCTGTCGGCTGTAGGGTGTTTCCATGTATCACCATGCACCTGTATATAACTACAGCTGAATTACCTTGAGCCTCAGCTATTTTGGTTAATGCTGATGAAAAATTTATAACTGATCGAAGTGTCAAAAATTCTTTATTTAACGGCAAGCATGAGTTTTATGTTTCCACAAGAAACACAACAGATACAAAAATAAAAATAAATAAAGGACAGATGGAAGTCAATAACAAGGCAGACATAATATGCATTCATCACTGCTGAAAAGAAAAGGAGATAGACTGGTCACAGGTTTTAGGAAAACAAAGGGAATATTAAAATTTAAAAAAGGAGAAGAAAATTGATGTCGCTTGGAACATACCTGGTGTTGTTGTTCTCGGAGTGGTTGTTGTTATTGTCACTGTAGCAAACAACACAAAGAAAAAAATGTATTATTGGAAATCTTTTTGTTTCAAATAATAAATGGAAAACAATATATATTTGACTGATTATCTGTAAGCAATTCTCATACTCATTCACACTCACACTCACACTCACACTCACACTCACACTCACACTCACACTCACACTCACACTCACACTCACACTCACACTCACACTCACACTCTCTCTCTCTCTCTCTCTCTCTCTCTCTCTCTCTCTCTCTCTCTCTCTCTCTCTCTCTCTCTCTCTCTCTCTCTCTCTCTCTGTCTCTCTCTCTCTCTCTCTCTCTCTCTCTCTCTCTCTCTCTCTCTCTCTCTCTCTCTCTCTCTCTCTCTCTCTCTCTCACACACACACACACACACACACACACACACACACACACACACACACACACACACACACACACACACACACACACATTTTGAGTGGAATTTACAGCTGAGAGACTCCTGTAGCTACATATACTGTATTTAAAACAATTGAGAAGATGCAGAAACTGGCAATGATATTGTGAAAATGAATGCAGCTCACATGTCCATTCCTCAGCTTTAATAGAAGGATTGCTCTCCGACTCATCAGGATAGATAGCTGTGAGTTCTACAGAATAGAGAATCTTCTGATCCAGATTCTTAATGGTGTATGATCTTGAGTTTCCAGGTAGGATGGTCTGATAAAAACAGAAAAGGAGATTGAACGCATAGGGAAGACAAAGAGGAAGAACAATGTACTTGATGATCGAAGTCGGAAAAAACAGGGGTTTTTTTTCAAAAGATGGATCTCCTTAGCTGAAAGCCAAGGAGAGTATGTTAGCTGCCATAGGAAATTAGGTGCAGCTGAGATTTCGAGCTTAAGCCCTTTATCGGAGCTAAAAATAAGGGTAAGTGCTCAAAGCATCAGCAGCACCTTGTTTACCATGGTGGTGAACATATCGCTATTGGATTTCAGTTGCTAAAACCCATTGCTTAACTTGTCTGCCGATGCAGAACAACACTTGCTTTCATGAAGACTGGTATTTAATTAGGTTTTAGAGGGTTTCAAATGATTTTTGATCCAAGATCGAAGCTCATGGAAGAGCAAGGTGATGGAGAGTAAAAGGGAAACAAAGTGGTAGTAGGACTACAGATGGGTACACAACAAGCAAAGCAATGAACATGGCAATTCATTTTTGGCTTATCTGGAATTTAAATCCAAGATAAAGTATTGACATCACACACCATCCATCCGTTTCCTTTTTTGATTTCTCCGGCCAATCTGCAGGGCCGATCCACCTGAAATTTTGCAACAGCGTTCCTCTCCTGACTGGTAACAGGAATTGCAAAGCTTGTTCCAGTCACATGAGTTTAAGTATGTCAAAAAGGCCGACTTCGCAAATTTCTTCAAATATCCTCTTCTCCGCTCTCAACAGTCAGAATGCTACCAAATTTGCATTACAACATTAGGCCAGGGCTCGGATAAGCTCCAGGTCCAGTTGTCCTCATTTTATACCTCACTTTTGTGTTGAAGTTCTGAATAAGATGATGTGATCAGTTTGTGATACACACAGCAACTGCAAAACTAGAAACTACCATTTCACAATTGAATTCTGTACCAACTATCTACTTCGTATTTGTCATAAACTCAAAGAGGAATTACATATTAAATTAGAAGGGCACTCAGTGGAGCGCATACATCCACCATGTAATTCCTGATCCACGAGACCATATCTGGCCCAATACTTTTTTGAAATATCATGCTACACAATACTATATCGTTTTTGGCCCCATCCTTCAATGATGAAGAATCATTTTGAAATTTAAATAATTCTTGTATCCGGATTCGGATCCTCACCAAAATCAAATCAATTCGACCTTGCCACACACCCCACATGTCCACCAAGTTTCGTCCGAATCCGTCTACAACTTTTTGAGATATCATGCTATATATCATTTTTTGCCCCTTTCTCTCAACGGTGAAGAATCACTTAAAAAATTATAGTAGTCGGATCCGGAACCAGATCAGGATCCTCACTAAAATCTAATCAGTTTGTCTTTGTCACACACCCAACTGATCCACAAAATTTCATCTGGATCCATCCACAACTCTTTGAAATATCCTGTACACAAACAAATAAACAAACAAACAGACAAACAAACAGACAGCAAGAAAAAGATGTCGTGCAGAGCATGATACTTGCAAAATCCACCCCTCTCCCCAAAGGTTGCAATGGATACATCAAATTGTCAATTTCATTAAGATGAAAATTGACAATATTAATCAATGCTGAGGTCAACTGGATAAAAATTGATTATTTTTCAGATTGACATTGATGATTTTAGAAGTTTGACCTTGAGTTGTCTTTCGACTTTTTGACCTCAAAAGTAGTCGATTTCCAAATTTAGTGATGGACTAAGCAAATCCTGTTCAACTTTGAAGTTAACGGGATATAAATTGAAGATTTTTCAGTTGAAAATTGATGATTTTAGAAGTTTGGTCTTGAGTTGACCTTTGACCTTTTGATCTCAAAAATAGTTGGTTTCCCAATTCAGTAATACACTATGCAATTGCTGTTTAATCTCCAAGTCAATTGGATGAAAATTGACGATTTTTCAGATAAAATGGATGATTTTAGATGTTTGACCTTGAGTTGACCTTTAACTTTTTCATCTCAAAAATAGTAGGTTTCCAAATTAATTGACAAAATATGCAAATCCTGTTCAAATTTCAAGTCAATCGGATATAAAATGACGATTTTAGAAATTTGGCCTCAATATGACCTTTGACCTTTGACCTCAAAATCAATAGGCTTCTCAGTTCAGACTACCTCTACAACCTGGTAAAGTTTGGTGATGATCAGTTTAGAATTATGACCTGTCAGTGATTGACAGACAGACAGAGACCATCCATCCATTGGGACCATACTCTGTACAGAGCGTTGGTGCTGCCTAAGCAGTCTCCTTGGCTATTGGGCACAATCCTGGACAGGTCGTTACTCGGACACAAGATACCAGCATGCTGGCACTCATTTTGCTGACCTCGGAAGGATGACAGGCAGAGTCAACCCCACCTGATATTAATTCAACAGCAAAGTGGGATTTGAACTCAGGATCCTAGGATCCCAAGCCCACCACACTAACCATTAAGCCAACACCAGGCATAGACAGAGACAGACAGACAGACAGACAGACAGACAGACAGACAGACAGACAGACAGACAGACAGAATAACAAAAGTGACTTACCAATATACTTGAAAAATCTTCGCTTTCGCAAGTAACAAACAAACAGGTCGAAAGGTGTGAAAACATAACCTCTTTCACATTTGGTGGCGGAGATAACTATAAATGACGGGTTTGTTTCAGCATTTCAATCCAATGCTTCATCATTTGTTTACTGAAAAGCATAACCACAATAACGACTTATTGGTGTTAGCTTCATTAAAGGAAAGACATGTATGCCCAACCAAAGTCCAAAACCAGGTGATCCTTACAATATTAATGGGCTGTCATAGGATGGCCTTGACTCGCCTCGGGTATGCACACCCAACTCTGAGCTGTCCAAATCTCGGCCCTGAGCTATAAACTGTCACCCTGGTGTTTCACATGCAGGTTAATACATGAATGTGTGCGATATTCCCCTTTGAATGTCAAGTTGCTTGTCCCTGGCCAAAATACAAGTAACTAACCGATGCACAGGGACACTGCATCAGGGGCAGAGTCATGCCTCAGTCATGATGTAGTCAGCAGGCTAATATCAGAATTGAATATTTGTCAAATATGCAGTCACTAACAGCAACTCACACCTTTCCCACCAATATATATCTTTCTGGATATTTACAAGGAAAGACAAAGCATTGATTTACAAAAGGTCTCTTATTCCTTAAAACTTGTACCATGGATTTATCATTTTGCCTTTAGAAAGCAAAATGCACTTGTTGAAAGACCCATATAATTTTGAGATAATTACTCAAACGATGAGACTGTTACGACTGTGGGGTAGATAAGGCCTAAACCACTGTTTGCATTCACTTAGATCCTTAGAATAATTTAAACATGTAATAAATACAGTGGTTAGGGAAACGTATCATGAGTATCATCGCATGTTGTGGTCATATGGCAGCCCAGCTGTCGGGGTAGCTATCATTTCTTGAAGCGTGACTGTGTCGCTGATGCAGTGCCCCTCTACCAGTACACACACTGGAACTGGTACTCATTTCGCCGACCTCGGAAGGATGACAGGCTGAGTCAACCCCGTGGTGTATTAATTCAGCAATGTATGCGGCTTGAACTCAGGACCCGAGGATCCCAAGACGCTACCCTAACCACTGAGCCAACACCAGGCTACATCATCGCATGGAGACAGTGTTGTCCCATTTTATCCCATCAGTGGGAAGGGAGAGGGGAGCTGCTAATCAAAGCTCGTTCAACTCCATCACTCTTGCTTTTGCCTGGGACTGATGGACCTTGCGCACTTGAAAAGTTACGTTTTTTTTCCAAGGTAAACTGTTTGATGTTATTGTGTGTTCGGCCGATTAATCACACTCTGATGATGCCGAACCACATATCACGACGAGGACTGTCACTTTCCTCGGTTTATGTGATCCATTTATATCCTCATCCCTGCCTTCCCTCTACCCCAACACTTCCACTCCTCATTATCACGATCTTTTGTTTCATCCAAACCATAAAGTCATCTTTATCTCCTCATTCATAAACACAATACAAATGTTAAAAAGGTTCAATACAATTGAAGATTTGGCAATGGTAAAGTGCAAACAGAGTGATCGTTTGTGATCAAAGTGAAAGATCATTTTTAAACTCGCTGCTTTCTACATTGATCAAATTATCTGATTATGAAGTTTAAATAAAAATAAATGAAGTCTTAAAGCACATGTGTACCTCTTCAAAATGCTCGCCATTAACTGGTCGCCACTTGAGACGGTAGAGCATGGCATTAGTCCCACCATGTTCCCATGTCACATGGAAGCTGCTGGTCGTTGCATGAGATGTGCGCAAATTCTTTGGTGATGGGGGGTCCACTGCATGACACCAACACAACCACCAGATATTCTCCATCCAAAGGTATGAAACTTATGCAGCAATGAACTTTGTAGATGAGCAAATCCATATTTACATTGGTCACGAATGATGTGGTGTATAAAATGCATAAAACACAACCAAATCAACAAACACTCAGTAAGTTCATCATTTCGGCCACAAGAACAAGGAAAAGATAATGTCACTGAGATATGAAATATCTATAGAGTCCAGCAACTGACCATGAGGAGCAGATAACAATTCTTATCAATTGCTCAGGTTTATAGCCATTGGATAATTTCAGGACCGAATCATCACTGAGAATGTAAGTTTGGCACTGTATCAGGCCGAACGCTGAGAATATTCACATTGGGTATGTTTGCACATGAGAATCTGTAAGCGTCCTTGTCATGAGCAGAATAGAAGGAAATTTCGTAAATTCTCAAGTCTGGCAGTGCGGATGCACAAAAACCTTTTGGGAAGGGAGGGAGGAGGGGTTTTTTCACGATTATAAGATATTGAATAAGTTACATCTTTGCTATATTATCTCAATGACTTCAACTCATTGTATATGAGCTGAAGTACACAGCGTTGCTGGTGGGAAATTCAAATAAATTCTCTAACAGTTAAATTTCTGTTGTTGATAAGAAATCACTACAAACTCAACATGTGATATTCACAAAGCATATTACTCCATCGCTTCCAGGGAAAACCCAGAAAGTGCAAAGGGAACATACTTACTCGAACCCTGAACACAGAAGAGTTAAGATAACCCTGTGGAAAGCAATCTTTTTAATAGCAGGCGCACGTGTAAGCACTGTAGTGATGAATTTTGGCACTACAACCTCAACATGCGATCCTCACAATATAGTAAACACTCAAATATTGTGGGTGTAACACTCCTGGGAAATGTGATAGTTAAAACCAAAGGTCTATGGGAAAAGGGGGGTTCAGTTCCTGGACTTTGAGAAAATATAGAGGAAGGCAGCCAGAAATAAACACATTACAATTGCAATAAACATGTAAAAAAATAAATATATACATATGTATGTATATATAGTCTTACTATCTATGTACTATGTACTATGTATACGTATATGTACTACTATGTACTATGTATATATATATATATATATATATATATATATATATATATATATATATATATATATATATATATATATGTTGTTGTTCGTCTTTCGGCTGCTCCCGTTAGGGGTCGCCACAGCGGATCATCCGTTATGATCCGCATACTGATTTGGCACAGGTTTTACGCCGGATGCCCTTCCTGACGCAACCCTGGTCGCCTCTGACGACACAGGGATAAGGATTGGGTTTCGCCATGATTCCGGGCTGCCCTACACCCTCTCATAGCGCGGCCCAGTGCAGAGCTCCCGTCTTCAAGCGATCCTCCAACCCAAGCCTCCGAGTCGCCGGATTACAGGCGCACGCCACTACGCCCGGTCTATATATATATATATATATATATATATATATATATATATATATATATATATATATATATATATATATATATATATATATGTATATATATATATATATATATATATATATATATATATATATATATATATATATATATATATATATATATATATATATATATATATATATATATATATATATATATACAGGGTAGCCCAAAAGTTACTTTACCCCTGATAAATTTCTCACACTTCCCTCAGTCCCTTCCCCTCTGCCCTCGACCCGTCGCCTGCTATGGAAGGCGGAAACACTGACTCAGAAGAATGATGGAGGAAATACAGATACAATAACAAATTAATTATTGTATGTACTGTACAATAAAAACTGTATATTAAAAGAGTTCAAGAACAATGCTTCACTGTGAATGGGTAGACTTTCAGGCCACCCTGTGTGTGTATATATATATATATATATATATATATATATATATATATATATATATATATATATATATATATATATATATATATATATATATATATATATATATATATATATATATGTCAATGTAACCTGGTCTGCAGATGCTGCTTCCCCAACGAGTTTTACATAATGGAGGCCGAATCTCCTTTTGAATTTCTCAAACCAGCCTTTACTGGCAGGAACTTGTGGGTTGCCATGGTTGAACTTGAGCCTTCAGCCCCAGGTTCCTCATGAAAGGGTTGGTAAATATGCAGTGATTTATTCCAAATCACCACTTCACCCAAAGGCACTTTTTTTCTGTGTTTGGTCCTTGATCTATCCTTTCAAGGTAAGAATTATGGAACTGGAATGAGACTTTTGCACTTTGCGAAAAAATGGCAGCAACTCTTACATGGATATTTGACTCACTTTTACGGCTATACCGCACAGTTGATTCATTTATCCTGTCATGGCAGCTCACAGGTTCCACACTTTCACCTGTTGCCAACTTCTCTAACAACTCCTTTCCTTTCATTCAAACCTCTTCATCTCACTATCTGCCAAGATCTTTCCTGGGAAAGGCAGATTTCCTAGCTGGCCTCCAAAGCCAGTTGCTGACTGGGTATCCTCCACCATGCAAATTCCTTCCTTGGCACAACTGAGCTCCTGACCACAAACAAATATTTTGTCCACAGCCTTATGGAGTACTGCTCTCGTCTCTTGGCTGGTGATCCCACCTCTCACCTTTCTTGGCTTCACGCTATGGAAACCATGGCATTTCGGATCATTGGTGTCTCCCTTGATGAGGCCGAGTCTTTGGCTGTCTCACTCTCTCACCACAGTCAGGTTGTTGGTCTTTCTGTCTTCGACCATCTCCTCTCTCGCCTCGCCCCCCCCTCCCCCCGATCCGTCTGCGATATGTCCCCCCCATATTTCCGCAGGGCGCTCAAGGTCTGCCAGCAACATCCTTCTGGTAAAACTACTAAAATCAAGAATCACTGCTCACCTTCACTCTTCCATTCCTCTTTTTCCCCAGCTTTGGAATAAACTCCCACACTCTCTTCAATTCCACTCCTCCCTCCAGGTCTTCAAAACAGCTGTTCACCACCATCTCATATCTTCCCCTATCCAAAACCACGACCTTTTCTACCCCCGCTAATCCACCCCAACCCCACTTCCTTCAAATTTCCTGCTTTTCTTCCTGAAAATCCCTGTTATGTAAGGACCTGAAACTCCCTGTCGTTTCCATCTTGTTCACCCTGTATACCCCACCCCATCCCTCTCCTTTCCACAGATCTATTCATGTCTCTGTTCCACACCGTATTTTCCACACCGTATTTTCCACACCATATTTTCCACACCGTATTCAGGGTTTTACGGGTCTCCAGGGTTTTAGGGGCCTTTAAAGGCGGCTGAAAATACCGAAGGACAATCCCCGGGTCAGACTTTGTCTGTATGCCAAATGTGGTGGTTGGCGGCCCAGCGCTCTTTGCAAAAAACACGAACATATGGACAGACAGACAGACAGACAGACAATGAAATTTAGTTGTTGGATATAAATATATTTTAAAAGTTCTGCTGGCTGAACTGTTGCATAGGCTCCACATTTTCGGCATGAGCTTGGCAGAGCTACAGCCCCCCTAAATCTCTGTAGGATTGTACTGCAGCCAATACTTGGAAGATAATTTAATTCTTACTTTTATTGATCGGTCCACCCTGGAGAGGTAACATCCACGAATGTGCGTTTCGGGTTTTGTTAGCCCTCGTCAGCATGGAGCAGATTCTCCGCTCTCGAATGCCTTATAGGTGGTACTGTTTTGCCAGCAGAGCATATTGTGGTGAATTGTGAAATGTTATTTGGAATGTTAAATAGGTATGGGCCAAATACCGACACATTCCTAATCATTTATTTGAAATATTCACTTTCAACCATGTGCTAGCTGGAGAAGCATGGTCATTAGGAGGGCACAGTACAAATATTTCAAAAAGACAAACTCCACATCGAAGGAAATTGTGCCGGTGGTATATTTAAAAATATCTTCTTCAATTATGTCGAAAAAGACCCTTTTTGTGGTTCGGGTACAAACCTATGAAGATGTGGGGGGCTCTATCTCTGCTAAGTCCATGCCTAACAGGTGGAGCCCATGCAACTCTTGAGCCAGAAAGCCTCTTTAAAATTACAATTGTTCCTGGCTGCCCCCCAGCAATGTTTTGTGCACCACAGACAGCTTGATGTGTGGCAGGCATTTCCTATTGGTCAGGATACATGCAGCAAGAGCTGGTGTGGCACTTGCTTCCAGGTACCCACTTCAGTGATGGGTTATGATTAGATGTACATATGTGTGTATATATGTATATGTATATATATATATATGTATATATATATATATATATATGACAGAGTTGTAGTAGGCCTACTTCTCAAACAATATATGACATATATGACATATATGACATATATATATATATATATATATATATATATATATATATATATATATATATATATATATATATTTTATGTTAACGTCTGCACGTAATTTGACGTTTCTCCTCCGAAACTGCCGGACGGATTGTCGCCACTTTCGGCATGCGGGTGCTCTGTGGTCTAATGAACAGCATGGGCTATGTGATATCGTGCCAGATCGACGGGTTTGGGAATTTTTGGCGATTTTCTAATTTTTACATTCGTTTGCATGGCGACGTGTGACGTCACCGCTTAGAGGCATAATGATGTCATGACATCATCTGTCATTCGCTGACGTCATTACGTCTGTCGTCGACTGACCGTCACCGCTGAGAGGCGTAATGCCACTCTGAGATAACACCGTCTGCAATGTAAAACCCTCTTCTGCACATGCCGACTACCTCAGAAGGTGAATTTGACACAAAAAATGCAACAAGAAACATTGTATATAAAGAAATTCGATAAATCACATTGTGAACACTGGATATATTGACGTCATAACGAACCCTCACTTTCGAAATTCGTGCAGAGAGCGGGTTTGGCTAGTATATATATATATATATATATATATATATATATATATATATATATATATATATATATATATATATATATATATATATATATATATATATATATATATATATATATATATATATATATATATATATATATATATATATATATATATATATATATATATATATATATTGTTATTTATTTCAGAATCTGGTCTGATGAATGCATCCACACATCCAGGTCCTCAAACAGTTATTTCCTGAAATGCATATTCAGATTAGCCCCCATCTCCATGTCTAATGGGATCTTAAATGTGATGCGTTGAGAAGGGTAAAGGATAGATCCCCTCTCTTATGGGAAGCTTTATTCTTTACGACAGACAAGTTTACACACATTTCTTTCGCGAGCTCTGAAGCCCGCCCTCATTTTTCCTCAGCAACGTTCTTTCGCGAGCTCCGACGCCCGCCTTTTTTGAGAGCGCACGGGTCGTCATGGTAACCGTGCTCAAGTGGGGTGGGGTGAGCTTTGGGCGGACACTGCGCCGCCTCGACGGCCCGCAGATATAAAACGAATGGAGGTCCGTTCTGAGCGGAGGGGAAAGTGGAGGCAAGAGAAGTGAAAGGAAAACAGAGGTGAAAGAAAGCCAGGGAGTGAGAAAACAAAGAAGTAAGCTTGAGAAGCGAGCAAGAAGCGGGTGTAAGCACTACCGGATTTAGGGATGGCCAGGTGGGGCCATGGCCCCAGGGCTCCCCACATTTAGGGGCCCCCCACAATTTCGATGACATTTTGAAAATCCCTTGAAAATGTGCTTCTAAAGTTTTATTGTCGGTGAATGAAGATTGTAAACTCTTTGTAAGGATATCTTTTCAAAATTGTCTGACATTGTGAGGGTCCTTTTCAACCTTTGGCTTTTTCCAGCCGTTTATTCCACGGTCCACAGAACGGATCCAACATGGTCAAAAATTCCCAGTGCAAGCCTCGGGCATTGGGGGCCCACATTCAGATCTTTTGGATCGATCATCGATGCTTTGGATGGTTGAGCGTAGCCAACTAACTACGGCACTGCCCGCCAGAGCCCAGCAAGCACAGACGGAATACAGAGGTCCGGCCAGAGGAGGGGTGAAAAGGTGAAAGTCGACGTGGTAAAACGAGGCCAGGCCAGCACAGCACACGGCGGCAGGGGTCGTATTGTACACACTGAAACTGCGGCTGGCAGGGAACGCCGTCAGTACCCTGCTTACTGGCGCGCACAGCATGGTAACACGGTGTGACTTTCTATGTTCCAGGTGTGTGAAGCATACTTGTTAGAAAGTCTTTGCTGTTTCACCATATGTATGAACGTTTGGTACTCTTGTGCCCATGAATGTTTCATGCAATTTATGAATACCATGTCTGTGTAGTGCAAGCCTTTAATTCTTACTTTCTTGGCGTTTTCCCTCCGGATATGGTGAGAGCTTCCGGTTTCATGTCGGTTGGTGGAAGTGAACCGTCACCATATTGTCTTTGCACGCCGAGCGAGACTTTCGTTATTCGTGCCATTAAATTAATAAACATTGTGCAGAAAGGGAACTTCGGTGTCTCGTCTCATGAAAAACGGTTGATCACGGTATTTTCCTGGATCTGCTGTTCATCGTTATCCTCCCTATTGGCAGACTTACCGTAGGTTACCAGAACCTACTTTTCAATACTTTGTGTTCGTGATTGTGGTACGTCCCACGTGCACTCTGACGATATCTCGGTTACTCGGGACCTCCCAGCTGCAGAAACCACAATGAGCGGCTTTGGTGACGACAGGCACAAATCCAGGGCTCCATGGAAATATGACAGTGGTGCTCAAAAGCGGAAACGTTCCAAGGAAAAAGATGAAAGACACAAGGCCGTTGTCGAGAAGACCCACAAAATGTCAGAGTTTTTCACTCCTGCACAAACAGGCGATTTGTCCATGACAGAGGCTGGAACACCAACAGAGACGGAACAAGCGGATTTGGCAACGCAACCCCGGTGTCAAGATTCGCCTAACACCTCGGAAGGTTCCACCGATGAAGAACATGCATCAGATGAGGAAGCGAGAGATATACTGACTGATCATGGACCTGGCTTTGCCAATGACATTGGATGTTGACTTTCTGAGCGACCGTCATCGGAGATGATCGATTTCTGGTCATCGCGAGATTTGGAGCCCCTGCAGAATTCAACTGGTCCCTTTGATTCATCCATACAGTTTGTTGAAGGTCGGAAACGCTGCTGCTCCAAGAATCTTTTTTACCGTAGACTACAAAACGGAGAGTCCGTGAAAAGGTCCTGGCTTTGCTTCTCCACATGAACCAGAAAACTGTACTGCATCGCTTGCAAGCTCTTTGGAGGCGCTACTGCCCTGGGCGGGGAAGGATTCAATGATTGGAAGCATGCCAGTCGTTCTATCGAGGTGCATGAGCGTTCGCATGTACATTGTGCGAAATCATCTGCTTGTCAGACATAGCAACATCCGCAGGTCGTGTGGACACTGAACTCGTCAAACAGGTGAGTGAGATTGCGTCCTATTGGAGGGAGGTCCTGAAATGAAGTGTGAGCATGATATCGTTTCTCGCTGAGCGTGGTCTGGCGTTCCGTGGATCGGATGAAATTGTTGGGTCACGGACGAATGGTAACTACCTTGGTTTAATGGAATTACTTGCGGAATACGATCCATTTTTGGCGCTGTACATTCATAAATATTCCAACCAAGGTAGTGGCGACACCAACTACTTATCATCTATGACATGTGAAGAGTTAGTCTCCATCATCGGAAAATCTGTTCTGGATAACATCGTCGCTCGTGTGAAAGAGGCAAAATACTTCTCTGTGTCAGTCTATTATACTCCTGACATAAGCCACATCGACCAGCTCACAGTTATTCTATGATACATCGAGAACGAGGCGCCATTGGAGCGTTTCATGACCTTTCTGAGCAACACAGGACACACTGGACTCCAGCAAGCGACGGCATTACTGGATTTTTTGAAAGCCACTGGATTGGACATCGCTAACTGCCGAGGACAATCTTACGATAACGCATCTATTATGAGTGGCCGATACAACGGGATGCAGGGAATGATCCAACAGGAGAACCCTCTCGCAATATTTGTGCCATGCGTGACACACTCACTGAACTTCGTCGGTCAGTCGGCCATGGATGCTGTAGACCTGCAGCAGCATTCTTTGAATTTGTGGAACAAGTGTATGTATTTTTCCAGCTTCCACGTCGCGCTATTTCCACGTCGCCAGATTATTTGATGACCTAAAAGCCAAAGGTCTGCAAGTGCCAAAGCGCATCAGTGACACTCGCTGGTCGGCTCATTATGATGCAACCTGAGCTCTTCGAGACAGTTACAGCAAAATCATGGATGTCCTCGATGAAATCGCAAACGATGAACAACTGAATAGTGAAACGAGAAACACCGCTGAGACACTTCACCAAACGATGTGCACGCTCGAGATAAGGTTCTATGCTGGTTTCTGGTCTACTGTCCTTGGTAGATTTGATCGTCCGAGTAAAACCCTTCATTCACAAGCTACCGATCTCAACACAGCCGTGCAGCTCCTCAAGTCACTGGCGAGCTTCGTGCAGACATTACGCAATCAGTTTGATACATTCGTTGTTGAGGGAGTAGAGCGCTCAGGTACGGAGGAATTCACTCGCGGATCGCCTAGACGAAAGCGTAATGTCCGCCTCGCTTCCTTGGACTACGGACACACTCCAGAAGGAGAACTAGATGCCGAGGAGTCCTTTCGCATCAGTGGATACGTTGCAGTGATCGACGTACTGCTGTCGCAGTTGGAAAAGCGTACAAACGCTTACAGCGAGATGAGCGACAGATTTGGATTCCTGCGTGCTCTTGTTCAACTCGAAGTGTAGCAGATTCGAGAGTCATGCTCGAAGCTCGTCGAGCTGTATCAGGAAGATCTATCACCTAACCTCACAGAAGAAATGATTCAGTTTCAAGCCATGATGAAGGAGTCAGAGCCAGACTCGGTCCGTACTGAACTCGAGATGTACAGTTTTCTCATCGAGCGAAAACTCACCGATACTTTCCCAAACGTAGAAGTGCTGCTTCGGATTTACCTCTCACTGATGGTGTCGAACTGCTCTGGGAAGCGCTCGTTTTTGAAACTCAAGCTTATCAAGAACCATCTTCGCTCCACGATGGGGCAGCAGAGACTGGTCAATCTGACCACCATTTCAACCGAATCCGATGTGCTCAATTCCTGCAGGTTGACAGTATTATATCTGAGTTCGCTGCCACGAAGTCGCGCAGGAAGCTTGTCCATTGATTAAGGCACCGTGTGTATGTTCATTGATGTGAATGACACTGCTGTATATTTGTGGTCGCTGGAAGTCGGCTATTAATCACCATTTCAGATTTCTCTTGTCCAGAGGGTTTTTAGAAGTTAGAAGATTTTTAGTCAAAGTTCGTAGTATGATTAATGACAGTGCGTCGTTTGATATTTTCTTATATTAGTCCATCTCTATCTCTTACTCTTGCGCAAACAGCATTTTTGTGATTTGATTTTTGAATGAGCTCAGAGATAAGTCATCAGCTCATAGATAAGTCACCAGCCATATCAATAACAATCCGTCTATCTTGTCATATTGTCAGATTTCATTGTAATTTGTGAACATGTATGCCAAATCATTCCTGATCAGGATCTGCCAAATCTATAGATACAAGTTCATTTGTTGATGAAAAAGCAGTTATAATTTAAGTTGTTGATTAATCTCCAAATTTTGGGGGCCCCCACAATCATTGTGCCCAAGGCCCCCCACATGGTATATCCGGCCCTGGGTGTAAGTGCACAAAAGAGGAGAAGGAAGCGAGCGTGTGGTGCGTGTGTGGGTGTGGGAAGCGCCGCCAACAAGTGAGGCACGGGTCGGTCACCAATACCAGGGTCTAAACCCGCAACAGACAATCTCGGTGCCCTCCAGACATCGACTAGCATTCAGGGCTGTTCGCGAGATGGTGCATGGCAAGGCTGGGTGCTGGCGACGGACGTGACACACACGCACACATTTCAGGACGTTCTCACTTCACGGACGACTATTTTCTGGTGAGCGAGATGATTCTCCCCCCCCCCCCCCGAATGATCTGTTGGGTGCCCATGTCTGTGTTTAGCTGTAAGTAAGTCAACTCCCAATAAGAATCTGCTCTTTGTCTATTTCCTGGCATTTTGATTTATTTTGCTTTGAAATGTATTCATTATTTACCTCAAAAAATAAAAATTTCTTTTTATTTATTTATTTTATTATTCATAAATTATTTGTCGATTTGCAGCCTGTCCGTGTTTGTCCTTTCCTTCCATTGGTCTAGCATTGTCCAAACCTAGATAGACTGGGAGGTAATTACCACAGATTTGACCAAAAATCGTCGGCACGCACCAACAGTTAAAACGCTTGGCCGCCCTAATTAAAATCTAATCAGATAACATTGGTGCTTGCCGAGGGCGCGCTCCCCACTCAGGTAACCACATGACCTCTAGTTAAACGGAATAATTAGACGGTGGACACTGGTACTCATAGTTGACTGGGTGGCGTTCGTGGTTCTAAAATAACCCACTACACCACAACATTAATTGTGAGCGGTGGCTCCAGGTCCGGCTATTCCGAGGACAACCGGAGATTGATCCCTGAGTGACAAGCTGGTGTCTCAGTACCCGTGGCCGCAACATTAATATATATATATATATATATATATATATATATATATATATATATATATATATATATATATATATATATATTTATATATGTTGTTGTTCGTCTTTCGTCTGCTCCCATGAGGGGTCGCCACAGCAGATCATCCGTTATGATCCGCATAGGTTTTACGCCGGATGCCCTTCCTGATGCAACCCTGGTCGCCTCTTATGACACAGGGATAAGGATTGAGTTTCGCCATGATTCCGGGCTGCCCTAAACTCTCTCATAGCACGGCCCAGTGCAGAGCTCCCGTCCTCAAGTGATCCTCCAACCCAAGCCTCCGAGTCGCCGGATTACAGGTATATATATATATATACATATACATATATACAGTAGACTAGGCGTAAGTCAGCAGCGTGTCACTCGTCACTTCGCCTAAGTCGGCAGCGTCAAAAAGTCCCGAATTTATCAAATGTTAAATTGACTTACAGACTTTGAATAAAGTCTGTAAGTCGTCATCTCTAAGTCGTCACTTTGTCCAAGTTGTCAGATGTTGTCCGTTCCTGCTTAATGCAAACTCAAGTAAATTACCACGCCTAACTCGTCACAAGGAACTGCTGCCTCGTGAGAAGCCCGATTTCATGGAATCGTGATGCGCGGGCTATTTATAACTGCGCTCCGTTCAGCTCAGTCAGCGCGCCGTCCCACATGCATCTGAAGAGGTAGACAGGCTGAGCAATGCAGTCTCTGGCAAAGGAGTAAAGGATCGATCGAGCTTAGTGTTGAAGTCCGATCATGGTTTTATATTTGTTTGTTTTGTACATCACCACACTCACTTACACATAGGTATTGAGTGGTAGTCATCACAATGACTGTGTCATGTAATTTGTCGATGGTATTGAGTTTTTCATTCCATAAGAAAACTCATTTTTGCATTCATTCCAATGAATGAATTCTAACAGCCATTCATTCCACATTTGTCGATGGTCATATACCATCACCGATGGTATACGAGTTGTCTTACAGTTGTTCATTGTCTTTACTTTTGATAAAGTGATTCATGAATTCCATCTTTGCTTGATCACTTTCCAACTAACCAATGAACCCCCACCTCTGCCCAGAGGATTGTGTTTCCCTTTTGGTACAATAGCCGGCTTAGAGATTGTTGCGCCCTCTCACACATATGTGTTCAGGCCACGCGCAACTTCATCCTTCACCCCACAGTCATCATGAATGTTCGCATACGCGTAAGTCGTCAAATGTCTAAGTCGTCACTTTTTTCTTGGTCCCGATGGTGATGACTTACACCTCGTCTACTGTATTATATATGTATATATATATATATAAAGTATATATTTATATATGTACTATATATATATATATATATATATATATATATATATATATATATATATATATATATATATATATATATATATATATATATATATATTTTTTTTTTTTTTTTAATGTGCTCAAGGCTGGAAGGATTGCCTCGAGGAAAACGCAAATTCGCCACTAAGCTGCTTTGCCTGGGTTTGAATCCCGACGGAGCTATAAACTGTCATCCCAGTGTTTCACAGGTGGGTGATTATTTATCAATATGTGCGCCCAGAGGGACGTTAATCTTGGCATCCCATCTCCCGGCATTAGTTGTTTGGCATTAAAGATCCCATGGATCACCTACTCTTTGTGAAAAGTCGGCGAGCTATTGCCGGCACCATGTTCAAATTGCTGCACTGACTACTGATGAGAAGGCATGGAAAACCACTGAGTCCTAGTATAACCCTTTCCAAGAAACTGCTTCAGCAGCACCAATGCTCTGCAACAGATCATCGTACATTATAATCAGAATAATGTGCTCAGCCAAAAAATACAGTTCAAATTATTATTTTTCAACACTTCGCTTTCATATAGTTGTTTAAATCCAATTAATAGAAAGCAGAACAAATTCAAAATAAAACACTAGCTGAACTATCACAGAATAAAGTGAAGCATTTCTCTTGCTTATATACTGTATTTGCTCTCGGAAGAATTCATTTAATTGTTTAAAAAAAAATTATTTTGATGTCAAAAGGACAACTTGGATCGAGTCCATGATTGCACCATCCATGCTGTGATATTCTACTTCAAAATATTGGTGACAAAACAATGAATATGGAGTAAATCCCCCCAAAAAACAAAAAAACAACAGCTGCATTAACATCATCCATAAATGACACCATTACCTGTAAAATTTGTACTTTTGGGGGGGGGGGGGAATCCGTAAACTTGGTTCTGTAACAATTAAAGGTACAAGGACGAGAAGAATATATTCTGAGATGTGAATTAAATAACTGTGTGCAGGGTATAAACATCAGAATAAAATGGTTGGAGTTATCCAGCAAGAAGAATTACAAGGTGTTGACGTTTCAGGCTTTATCCTTTGTCGAAACAAAATAGAGAGACGGAAAAAACCACGGTAACCCGATGCTTATTGCTAAAATAGTCAAGATGTGATTCTTACAGGTTGTTTCGCTGCCCACAAGAGAGTCAGACACTCCATCTGGATACACAGCAGAGATGGACACGTCGTATTGTGTTTGGGATGTGAGTTCAGGAAGCACAATTTGTGTGTCGCTGCCTCCAACTTCCACCTGAGGAGACACGTAAACAGCCAATTCACTTGATCATCAGTTGTCATTTATTGTTTTTATTGGGGTTGCATGAAATACAGACATATGAAACCCTCTAAAGAAATTCTCCAACATGTAATGAGCTTTTTGTTAATGTAAAACATGTCCTCGATATTGGGATGAATTTTCAATACAGAAATTTTCTTTTAATTCTGATCCCTGATTTGCAGTAAAAACAACCGCAAGATCTAGGTTGTTCTCTTAAAAGTGATTTTCCATGTTTTACCAGATTTATATTTCATAAGAAGACAGTGATACATGATAATAATGTATTGGATGAGATTATACTCCTGAGGAAATCTATGGAGAAGCATACACACACACACGGACACACCTGTACCCACACACCTACGAGCTTCCGGTAAAATGGAGCATACCCACACACCTGTACCCACACACCTACCGGCGTATCTTCAGCACAGCTACGGGATCTCTGTGTTTGCAGTTGCCATGAATGCCACAGTCATGGAAGAAATGAAATGCAAAATTTTCGAGATTGATACTTCAACAAATATGTTACAGTTGTGCCTTGGACCGTTTCCTCCACTTGATCCCACCATCATGTTCATCGAGCTATGCCGAGTACATTAAAAGTACAAGGACGAGAAGATGCTATGCCGATGACAATGTTCATAGAACTATGCCGATGACTGCTGTCATCCCAATGACACCTACTTTGGTGACACTATGTAGCAAGGTGTGTAATTTGCCTAATTCTACCAATTTGGTTTTTCACACTAACATTTGTTTCTTCCTGACGTCTTTGTTCTTCATTGCTTTCACATTTCTTTCTAAAAAAAAATTTCACCATTCTCTTTATTCATTCTAATTATTGCTTTTTCGTCTCTTTTATGTTTAACCTCCGCCATCTTCGAAGATGGATGGAGGTTACTGTTTTCACCTCTTTCTGTTTGTTTGTTTGTTTGTTTGTTTGTGAACAGTATTACGGAAAAACTCCTCGACGGATTTCGACGAAACTTGGTGGGGGGGGGGTTAGGTATGGTCCAAGGATTATGCCATTAAATTTTGGACTTGGTCCCCCCCCCAAAAAAAAAATTGTTCGAGAAATTTTTTTTTTTGCACTTTTACATGTTTTAAGTGATTTCCAACCCCCCCCCCAAAAAAAAACATTTAGAGAATTTTTTTTTTTGCATTTCTGCATGTTTTAAGTGATTTCCAACCTCCCACCCAAAAAGAATTGTTACCCCCTCCCCAAAAAATTGTTAGACAAAATTTTTTTTTTGCATTTCTACATATTTTAAGTGATTTCCAACCCCCCCCCCAAAAAAAAAAATTGAGAAAAAAAATTTTTTTTTGCATTTTTACATGTTTTCAGTGATTTCCAACCCCCCCCAAAAAAAAATTGTTGGAGAAAAAAATATTTGCAACTTTTTTAAACAAAATTTCGAATTTTTTTTGCATTTTTACATGTTTTAAGTGATTTCCAACCCCCCCCCCCAAAAAAAAAAATGGAGAAAAGAACTATAACTGTCAGCATTGTTGACATCATATTTAATGAATAAGATATAAGGTTCACTTGAGTGACCCAGCAGTATTGGCGGCGGAGGTTTTCACTCTCCCGAGTGCTCCCACTCTAGTTTACTCTCTTTTCCTCTCTTTTGTTATCTATCTCTCTAAGGAGAAGTGAATTCTTGCATAAATTTTTCTGTGAGGCTCACTTGGCTGCACTTGGATTGGTTTGAGGGTTGTGGAGTTGGGGCTGAAACCCCAACCTATCCATGTTCCACCTGATGACTACATCTTCGCTTTTTACTTCTTGCGGTTCCTTCTTAGTCTTCCATTTCATCCGAAACAATTTGGAGTGCATAGCCTCACCTGGAGGACATGGAGAATACAAACTTGTCCAAATAACTTGCATTTAAGGATGATATGGCATTTGAGTAAGGTGCTGTATGCGAATGGCTTTCCAGAGGCAATTCTTCTAATTGATAGGAATCCCACTCAGCCAAGAGAAGAGCAACTGGTATAGATTATCCAAGGAAAGATTAGTTTATGCTTAGTTTAGCCCCGTTCTATCCTGGTTGGTCCAAGCGAGTGTGAAGAATCTTAGAGGCTAAATCACAGTTAAAAATCATCGTGAGAGCCTTAAATCACAGTTTAAAAAATTAAAGGGTTTCTGTTCATACACATCCAACTGCTGGGGCTGTGAAGAATCAAGGCTGCTTACCAAAAACTGGTCCGGATGAAATAACATATTTTCACGATTCTGGGAATAGTGAGGTTTACCTGACCATTGCTCAAGTATGTCTCACCAGTATTGCCAACAGCCAGAGCAAAATGGTTGCCAAACAGTATTAAATTTAACACAATGGATTCTGCGGAATTCCAAGCTCTCAAAATGATTGGAATCTCTCGTGATGAGGTCGGAGAACAAGGTCTCTGACTTTCATATCTCAGACAAGTCAGTGGTCTCTGTTCTATACTGTTGTGGGCCGGGGTTCGGTAAAACCCACTCCGTGGGAGTACCTTCTGTGCAGCTTCCCTTCGCAGGGCAGCTCACCAGATGACGGGATTGAGGCAAAGCCTTCGGGACCCCCAATCTTTGATGATAGGAGGGAAACTACGAGGTAACATTCCTGGGTCCGATTAAGGGAGAGTGTGTCGGAGTGGTGCTGAGGTGTCGTCCACCAGACGGCGGTCTCCTTGGGTTAATCTGAGGCGGTCCCTTCGGGTCAGTGCCTGGAATGTCCTATCCCTAAGAGAGGATGATCACCTGTCTCTGTTATCATCTGAGCTTAAGAGTTTGGACATCGGTATAGCAGCACGCTCTGAGGTTCGGAGACTGGATTGTGGCGAGATAATGGTGGGTGGTTACACCTATTATTTGTCTGGTAGCTCTGATGGTTACCGTGCCCAAGGAGTTGTTGTAGCCATGTCCAAGAAGCTGACCCCAATGATAATTGAGGAAACACCGGTCAACGAGCGTATTATGAGACGAAGGATTCGTCACGCCTTGTGTGTCATTTCCCTGGTCTCTGTCTATGCTCCGACTGAGGCGAGTCATCTCACCGTGAAGGACACATTCCACGCCACACTCGAGTCTGTGGTTGATCAGTGCCCCAGACGAGATACACTTCTAGTCTTGGGGGATTTCAATGCATCGACTGGAACTAATAGGGATGGTTATGAGATGTGTGTTGGTCCCCATTGGTCAGGAACTATGAACCAGAATAGCACTAAGTTCCTTGACTTTGCAAGAAGTCATGGACTTAGGGTGGCTGGTTCATGGTTTCGGCATCCACAAGCTCATCGCTCGACTTGGTATACCAACGCTGGCGGTGTGGCAAAGGAGATCGACCATGTCCTCATTGACGGTCGATGGAGGATGATCCAGAACTGCAGGGTCTACCGGAGTGCTCAGTTCCTCAATACTGACCACCGGCTTGTTGTAGCAACTCTAAAGCAGCACCTTCAATCTGGGAGAATGGAACCATCCCAGCCAAGGCTGGATGTTGGCAAGCTCAAGGATGAGAGGGTAGCTGAGGAGTTTACGAACAGGCTGAGTGGACATTTGGGGGTCTGAGTGCTTTGGGGGGTCCTGAAGAGTTGTGGAGTGCCTTCACGAGCACCATCCTTGATGTTGCCGGTGGATGTCGTGGAAGTCACCGCAGGGCAAAGAAAAATTTTGTCTCTCAAGGGACACTGGATACCATTGACCAGAGTCGCAGGGCCAGGCTTAATGGCAGAGCTGAGCTGTTCAGGGAGCTGAGGCATAAAACTGTGCTTGCACTAAGGGTGGACAAGGAGGCCTATATGCGAGGAATCTGTGAGGGGGTAGAGCATCACCTGTGGACAGGTGATTCTCGTACCGCTTCCAGGGGAATTTGCGCATTGCGTTCATCCAAGCCCATCCCTCGGAGCACTGCAGTTGGAGCAGAGAGAGGTAGGCTCTTGACAGAGGAGTCTGAAGTGAAGGCCCGCTAGGCCGGTTACTTTCAGCAGTTGTAGCAGGCTGATCCACCAGCTGTGGAGTTGGACATCAAGGGTGTTACAATCTGTGATGCTGACCATCCAATCAACTGTGGTCCACTTTCACTTGTGGAAACACGGGCTGCGGTAAACCGGATGAAACGGGGTAAAGCTCCAGGGGACTGTGGCATCCATGCTGAACTTCAAGGCTGGTGGAAATGCTGCACTCGTGTCGTTGCATGCAGTTTTGTGCTCTGCCTGGAACACAGGCAATCATCCCAACTGATTGGAAGAGGGGCCTTGTTGTCTCTCTCTGGAAAGGGAAGGGTGATCGCCAAGACTGCAACAACTACCGGTGGGTGACACTCTTCTCAGTGCCGGGCAAGGTCTTTGCTCGGATAATTCTTAATAGGGTTCGCCATCATCTGCTTGAGCAGCAGCATCCAGAGCAGTTAGGCTTTACACCAAAGAAGTCAACAATTGACCGTATCCTTGCTCTTTGGATCCTCACCGAACACAGATGAGAGTTTCGGCAGGGGCGGCTTGCAGCCTCTGTTGATCTCTGTAAAGCGTTCGATTCAGTGAATCAGGATGCCCTCTGGAGGATTCTTGGTCTTCGTTGGGTGCCACCAAAACTGATCGATCTGATGTCTGAACTCTACTCTGGTACTGAGAGTGCTGTGAAATGTGGTGGCACCATCTCTGACTTATTTCCAGTTGTTACTGGAGTTTGTCAGGGGTGTGTACTGGCCCCCACACTTTTCAGCACTTGTATAGACTGGATTCTCGGGAGGATGTCAGAGAGATCAAGCTGCGGTGTATCATTTGGGAATGTCAAGATCTCGGACCTTGATTTCACAGATGATGCAGTCATCTTTGCGGAATATCCTGGTGTTGGCGCAGTGGTTAGGGCAGCGGCTTGGGATCCAAGAGGTCCTGAGTTCAAGCCCCGTTGGGCCACTGAATTAATACACCAGGGGGTTGACTCAGCCTGTCATCCTTCCGAGGCGGCGAAATGAGTACCAGAAAAAACTGGGCCGGTGTATACCCCGGTTAAGATAGGTGTACCATATCCATGTGTCGTAAGAGGCGACCAGGGTTGCGTCAGGAAGGGCATCCGTTGTAAAACATGTGCCAAATCAAGATGCGGATCATACGGATGATCCGCTGTGGCGACCCCTAACGGGAGCAGCCGAAAGAAGAAGAAGAAGAAGAAGAAGAAGAAGAAGAAGCAGTCATCTTTGCGGAGACTTTAGATATCCTTTTGGGGGCCCTTGAGGTGCCGAATGAGGAGTCTGAGCCGCTGGGATTATGGGTTTCTTGGGTCAAAACTAAAATCCAGGCTTTCAATGACATCTTGGATGATGCTGTCCTGTCTGTGTCTGTTTGTGGTGAGGATGTTGAGGTCAGGAGAGATTCACTTACCTTGGCAGTGATATTCATATCTCTGCTGGCTGTGTCAGAGATCAATAGACGTTTGGGTCACGCCTGGGGAGTCATGCACTCACTGGATCATGGGGTGTGGTGCTGCCGGTACCTGTGCGGGAGGACGAAAGTCTGAGTCTTCAATGTTCTTGGTGCTTCCAGTCTTTCTCTATGGATGCGAGACTTGGACTGTGACTAAGGATCTGAGACGAAGACTTAATTCCTTTGGTACCAGGTCTCTTCAAAGAATCTTTGGCTATCGCTGGTCGGATTTTGTGTCCAACAAGCAGTTGCTGAGAGAGACTCGGATGAGATTTGTTACCTGCATAGTCCGTGAGAATCAGTTGCAGCTGTATGGACATGTGGCTCATTTTCCTGACGCTGTTCTTTCTCACCAGATTCTCTCAGCGAGGGAGTCTCGCGAGTGGAGTAGGCCAATGGGCAGACCACATGCCTCGTGGTTGCAGCAGGTTGACCGGCATCTCAAGGAGATGGGGATGGGACTGGCATCTGCCTGGGTGATGGCCAGACGGAGGCCCCTGGAGTACCGGTGGAAAGTGGACTCAGTGACGCGCTGTTCTGGCGCATGCTCCCATACCTGACCTGACCTGTTCGGGGGCGAGGACGACCGCAAGATGGAGCAGTCGGCCCATCTCCCACTGATCACCGGAATTGGAAGGTCGTCACCCTGGATAACTCCGGAGCCGACGGGTTGCTTAAAGGACCATTGTCACCAATATTTTGACGGCATGAGGTAGGGTCCACTTGTCTAATTCCAATTGACCTAAGTACCCATGCCGTCTTACTACGAGGAAGCCACACCCTCGGCCGACTTTGTCCAAACCGAGTCGCTGTTACCGACTCCGATCTGGCATTACCGAGCGGAAGTTACCAAAGTCGCGCTGGACGAAATGAACAATTTATGGCACAAACAGCCTTCCTAGTTCTCAAGCCCGAACCATACTGGGCCAATGAAAAAAACGACAGGCAATGAGCTGGTACATTTAACAGGGGTTTATTGATAATACGGAGGGAGACACAGAGCAGAGTTATCAGGAATATAAAGGCAAGGTACAGTGAGCAAAAGCAGTTAACAATTTCTACTTATAAGACTGGCACCACACACACACCCAAAAAAGAAATGGACCCCACCGGGTCTTTATTCGGCCCTTCAGCTCAGGAGGGAAGGTGAGCTGATGGTCAGAGTCTGGCCGGGTACCTGTCCGCCTCGTGCGGTTTCTTCGAGAAGAGCGAACCAGCAAGCACAGGACCACGGAACCACCAAAAAGAACCCCCGAACAAGACACTCCACCAACGAAGCGAGGACCTCTGGAAAAGACCACAAACCAAGACCGCAGACGACGACGACGATGACTGCACACACCAAGAGAAATGGCAACCCCGTCCTCCTCCGACAATTCCAACCCAACTCCAGCGAACACTCAGGGGAGCCTCGCGATTCTTATCCCTCCTCCGGATGGGGTGTGGTGACCGGTCCCCTGAGGTAATCTTTGCCCTGATTGGACAGAGTTTCATGGGGTGATGTGCTGGCCATCCGTGATTGGACAGGGGGGGAACCCTCTCCTTTCCTGGGCAGAGTAGGTGTTCTGAGGTGAGTAAACCTCCGCCCACGTCCATGGTCGAATGCACGTGGGCAATGGCGTCAATGGTGCGAAGAAGTGAAGGATTGATTGGTTGGCGTTGGGTATTGCAAAAAATTTAACTCGAAAGAAACTTCGCAGCGCATGGACACTTATTAACCAATTAAACATAGGGGAGGGTTCTAACTATAAACACATACTTATCAAAATAACTGAACTTAGGGACTGCTGTCTGTTTGTGTGCAAATGGCTTCCAGATTCCTAACAATTCCACCTCCTCTTCAATATTTCTCCCTCTTCTCTTTCAGTCATCTGACCATCCAGTAACATCCCTCCTGATAAAGCTTCCAGAATCCAGGCTGGCTGTACATCTCAACTCTTTTATTCCTCGATTCGCCAATTGATGGAACCACCTTTCAGAGGCTATTCTGTCTCACTCGTCCCCCATGGCTTGAATCTGGCAGTGCACTGCCACCTCTTGTCATCCATCAAAATGAGTTTGAGAGTTGTGGAGTAGCGGATGAAACCCGAAACCTATCCAGGTTCCTCCTGATGACTCCATATTTGCTTTTTACTTCTTCGGGTTCCTTCTTGGTCTTCCGTGTCATTAGATGACAAGATCAAGCCGATTCGATTTTGGTTCAGGTCCGGAGATCCAGCCTATCAGTGGGATACAAAACGTAAACTGTTCAGCCTGGTGGAGGTATGTGCTCCACTGAGTGGCATTATAGTCTGTCAAATGGGATGTTAGGGACCTCAAGAATGAATTAAACCAGCAGAAAAAAAAATTAATTGGCTCCTGGTCATAAATGCTTTCAAGAGATTAATAGCTTATGTCTTATCAGATTTCCATGACAAGTTAATGGGCCTTCCCAAATCTAGAAACATTTTGTACCAATGCTGAAAATAAGACAGGAAGGTCGAAGTTTTTGACAGGTTTTAGCTTCTGGATAAATTTAATGTCTATGAAGCTAAATACTAATTACCTGTTTATCACCATTGACAAATGAAATGCATATCTGCAGTGGATTTTATGATTCTACATTTTATTTCCTTTTACATATTTTCAGAGATAATTTTCAAGAGCGTCATTTCCCATGGGATACCTTGACGCTCATTTAAAGTCAACAAACAAATAAAAAGTACAAAGAGCAACAAATGTAACTTGTAATTCAATGTATAAATAGGCCCAGGTCACAAAATAGTTTACATTTTAAAAAATAATGAGTAAAGCATTGAGAGGATCAAGCAGATCTGCAGCAGGATTGTGTGGCCAAGAAGGTGGAAGCAGTCAGTCCAGACACCATTGCCAAAGAAATGGGGATCCAAGAGAAAGTTCAAATAGCCCAACCACTGCCTTGATTTCACATGCTCGCAAGATATTACCAAAGATCATTCATCACAGAATGGAATAATTCATTAAGTGAGAAATGCATGTTGATTGTTGAGCAAGCAAGCAGGTTTCAGAAGAGGAAGAGATATTAGAATCAAATTGCAAATCTGAGGTGGATCACAGAAATAAAACTAGAGGGGGAGCACTTGGTAGAGTGCAAAACCTCTGCCGCCAATACTGCTGGGTCACTTAAGTGAACCTGATATCCTATTCATTGTAGGTCAAAGCGGATCAGACTTTACTGAACCATGATCGAATAAACTAAACGAGATAGATGCACATGCAGAAATGCCAAAAAAAAAAAAAATCGAAATTTTTTTGAAAAAAAGTTGTAAATTTTTTTTTTCCAACAAATTTTTTTTGGGGGGTTGGAAATCACTTAAAACATGTAGAAATGCAAAAATAAAATTCAAATATTTTTCAAATAAAATCGACATTTTTTTGAAAAAAATTTTTTTTTTGGACCAACTCCAAAATCTAATGGCATGATCCTTGGACCATACCTAATCCCCCAACCAAGTTTCGTCGAAATCCGTCTAGGAGTTTTTCCGTAATACTGTTCACAAACAAACAGACAGGGGTGAAAACAGTAACCTCCATCCATCTTCGATTGCAGAGGTTAACAAGGGAATATCAAATTAAGGTGCATCTCTTTTTAAGCTGGATGTGAACACCTGATATGTCTGATGAAAAGCATGCACATGAAACAAAAAACGACAGTAAGAAGAGTATGGATAGACAGAATGGTTTGGAATTGGAAAAGGGGTCAGACAGCGGTACATTCTCTTCCCATACTTGTTCATATTGTATCGTGAATACATCATGAGCGAATTAAACTTGGATGACAGAGGCTGGAGTCAGGATTGGAGGAAGATGTATCAACAATCTAAGGTATGCTGACAATACTACGTTGGCAGAGAGCTTGTTGAAACCGCTGCAGACAGTAAAGAAGGAAAGTGAAAAAGCTGGTTTATATTTAAACCTAAAAAAAGACTAAAATCTTGTCAACTGAGATATCGATATGTTCAGATTGGGAGACAATCACATGTAATTATTGGAAAGCTTTTTCTTCCAGGGTTCAAAGATTGACATAAGTGGAGAATGAGGAGGAGAAATTAATAGATGGTTGGCATTGGGGGGATGATTAATGGCAGGTTTGACAAAGATCTGGAAAGACAAAGATGTGACGACATAAACCACAAGGAGGCTGGTGAATGGTTTGGCATTTCCAATTGCAATGCATGTATGAGTCATGGACAGTGAGGAACAAACAACGGAAAAAAAAAATAACAGTTTTGAAATGTGGTGGTTGGGACAAGTATTTAAAATTCCATGCACTGCAAGAAGACCAAACAAATCAGGACTTAAATAAATTAAAAACAAGTAGAGGAACATTCAAAGTACACCACCCCATGCCAAATAAATCAATAAATCCTCCAGCGCGCGACATTGCAGGGGCACCTTCGGCGCCCGGCGATGCTGCAGTGCAGCACATGTTGACGGAATTGGGAGGGAGCGGTGTACAATAATTAATTGATTACTTGCATCATTAAAATAAATAATAATCATAAAATAATTAATTTCTGAATCAATTGGCAAATCGTATAGCAAAACCACCACTGCTTCATCTGAATGTGTAACTTTTTGAAAATTAAGTAATCCATTGAAAAATGAATAATTAATGGATAATTGATTAATCTCAAAATCAAAAATACCCTTTCTAGCAAAATCACTTGTTCACTGTTTTGTCCAAATATCAGCTTCCTCGCTCCAAAGGTGGCTTTGATATTGCCCAGATGAGAAAGAAAATAAATTAGGAATTAATAATTGAATAATAATTAATCAAGTAATTAATCAATTAATTGATTCATCAAAAAAAAAAAATTAAAGATTTTTTTCCCAAAGCACATCTTCACTTTTTTCCCAAAATTATAACTTCCTAGCTCAAAGGATGGCTGAGATATCGCCCAGACAAACAAGAAAGAAAACAAGAAAACAGAGTAAAAACCGAGTACTCCCCTCCTTTGGTGCCTGGCGATGACGTCGTGCATCGCCTGCATATGGAAATGGGAAGGAGCGGTGCACAATAATATGAGAGGTGATGCACGTTGATACTACAAAGTATATATATATATATATATATATATATATATATATATATATATATATATATATATATATATATATATATATATATATATATATATTTTTTTTTTAGGAGGAAGAAAGCGCTTCCAACCAAAAGTAAAAATGCGATTGACTCCACTAATTTGAGCAAAAAAGCGGAGCCACTCGATCTCAGGGCAACGTTTCGCCGAATTCACAGATGGCTTCATCAGGCACAAATAGATAATTGTGCCTGATGAAGCCAGCTGTGAAGCCTTTCTTCATTGTGTGTTGCAATCAAAACATACCTTTCTTTGATGATATGAGATGAGTTGTTCAGTCTTCAAATGTACAGAAAGTCAGAAGTCATTTTGAGGGTAATTTAAGGCAGTTACATCATATTATGGTTAAATGTACAGTCACCTGGATTGCATACATGAGCAAAAATATGCCTAATGTTTATGTTGGGCGACCCTTCTGTATTTTCATACTATTCAGCCTTGAAAAATCTGGATAAAACCCAAATTACATGCAACAACCTTCATTTATTTCACAAATTGCTCATCCCTCTATTTGGGTGGTGCATAGGCAACAGACCGCTACCTTGATTGCTCCCAAAAATAATAAAAACAACTTGGGTTACATCCATGAAACAAAAACATGCCGACTGCTTATATGCATATTAAATACATTGTTGTTATATGCCTCGGATAATTCCAATTGCACTGGCCCATAGGTTGACACCAGAGGCCCAATTGCATTGACCCAATTTCCTTGAAGCCTGTGGCCTATGCACACTGTCACCCTCATAAAATGGCAAATGTATGATTTTTTAAAAAAAGTTAAATTGTGGGTGCAGTCAAGCTAGCTGTGAAACCAATAGGACCGTTTTCTTTTTTTTTGGGGGGGGGGGTGAGGTAAGCGGTCCATACATGATACATACATACTCAAAAAACGAACTGGCTTTTAAATGTATATCAAGATACTCTGACATAAGTAATCCAAATAAGAGTCATTTTTCAAATTACACAATAACAAAGCATCAGAGACAATCCACAGGCCGAGCAGCACTGTTTATACCTCATTTGGCTCCTCGCTTCCCTTTCGTGAGTATACAATGTGGTATTTGTTCACAGGGCCTGGTGCTGGCTCCCAGGACACACGGAAGCTGCTGTGAGTTGTGTCGGAAAAACGAATTTTACGTGGGCCAGGTATTGCACCTGTGGTGGAAAAATAAAGAAACCCCAAAAAATTAATCTCATACCAGTAATAAAGGAACTCGATTAATAAACAACCTCACAAGAATAGTTGAAAGATCACAAATTTGCAACAACTGGAAGCTGTCTCGAGTTAAGTTACAATCTTTGAAAGAAGCTTGGAGTGGAGATGTTCTGATATGGAACACCTGAAAATGGTCTGACGATTTAGCCTGGAAACATCGCAACTTGGTCCTCAAAATTTTCGGTAAATCCAAAAAGGATGGATAGTTTAGGTCCTGAGAGAACCTAATTTGGCCTTTTGACACAAATTTAAGGATATTACATCCAAGAAGGAAGGTAGAGATAAAATGGACTGTTTGAAAATGTCACTTTTGAGGTACATTTTGAAAAACAAAATTGTGGAGATGGATGCTCGCTTTTCAATGGGAACTATGGGAGTGTATAACCTTGATCCAAGCATGTACCACTACTCACGTGTTGATTCACTCCCCCTGAGTGCACTGGACTCTCCCTCAGGGTAAACAGCAATGACGGAAATATCGTACTCTGTCAATGCATTCAATTCAGGCAATAATACTTCAGTCCTTCTCCCTCGCACCTCCATCTAAACAGAAAATACAAACAAATCCCTGATTTTTTACTTATATAATTTCCTACTTTCTCTCTTCCTTTCCATCTTTATTCCTTTATACTTATATTTGGATTAAAAAAAAACTATAGGTATCCAAGCTGGCACAGCAGTGTTAGAGCACATTGCCGCCATTGGTTCAATAATGGCTTTTAGAAGGAAAGACATGGTTTGTCTTGTGGATATGGACATTGTTTGGCCAAAGGTGGGTGTCATTTGGGCGTTAACCTGTCAATGACGGACCAACATTAAGACGCTGTCACACCATGACGATTTAGCCAGCATATGCCGATTTATGAAAAATTTGTCTAAAACGCTGGCACACGTCGAATACGTTGTAGGCACGTTATGCAATCGTTGACACACGTCGACACATGTTACTTGTAAGTTACTCATAAGTCGAAACAAGTGGAGGTAAAGGCCCGGTCACACCTTGACGTTTTAGCCAGCGATGGCAACGTATTAAAAATTTATGTAAAACGCTGGCTTACGTTGAACTTTTGATGGTTTTTTTAAAGATTCGGACGTATTCATAGCGACTTGGTCTTATGTATAACGCATTGGTAACGGACACAGAACGTTTCGTTGTGTTATAGATAACTTATACCAACGAATGCTGAACCTGTTGTCGGCCTACACAACCGATGGCCAACGATAGTCTAACTTAGGCATAGCGCGTTGCACGTATCGCCAACGATGTCGTGACGTAGCCTATTAAAAGGCTGACGCACAACGATTCGAATCATAACTGCCGTAGAAATGGAAGTGTCAACATCGCGGTCACACCTTGGCGATCTTGCCAGCGTATGCCGACCTAAGAAAAATGTGTCTAAAACGTTGGGGCACGTCAAATACGGTATGAGTAAGTTTGGTATACGTGAGTAGAACGCTAAAGTACGCTATCATACGTCGTAGTAAGTAGAGTACGTCAAGAAATTTTAAACATGTTCAAAATTTTACGACGTACTTGGCATATGACACACATTCCGCATGCAATGGGGATAAGTTTTACACACGATATGTGGACGCTTACACACGTCCACAAAGGCTACTTATAAGCTACTCATAAGTCGAAACACGTCGCGGTAATGTCTTTTTTACGCGAAACTTATTTCTAACTTATGTTTGACGTGCTTTGAACCAATTCTTTATGTAGTCCCAACACACATCGACGTATGTAGACGTATTCCAATGACGTCTTCCGGTCTGCCAAAAAAAATAAATTAACGTGTTTCTAGCTTACAACTGCCATATAAAGACGTGTTCCCAGCGGTTTTGGGAATTGGTATATAAAAATGCTGCTCATAAAAGGGGAACCCAACAGTGTTTTCGAGTCCTTTTTGAGTCGATGTCCATGTCAGCAGTAACAGTATAAGTATCAGTATCAGTATCAGTATTAGTATTAGTATTAGTATCAGTATCAGTATCAGTATTAGTATTAGTATTAGTATTAGTTTGTTCATGTTGGCAGAAGTAGGTGAGTGTGAGGGGGAGGGTGTGGGTTATGATGGATCCTCCTTACGTCCACGTGTCCACGGGTAGGAGACATCTTTTCACCATTGTTCGAAGTTCTTCGCGGCTAATTTTTTATGGGGCTTTTTCAACAATGAGCTATAGCTTGTTTTTACGATTTAGGTCTATTCATAACGGGTTGGACAAATGCACAATGAACTAATAATGTGCATAGAGCGCTTTGATTACTTATAGATACGATATACCAACGAATAATTATCGTGAAGCCGGCGTTCACAAACTATGCCCAACGATAGCCTAACTTATCCATATCGTGCGGCAGTTTATCTTTGCCGGTGACATAGGGTTTGCTATTCATAGGCTGCCACTCAACGATTTAAATGTCTGCATCTCCACTATTGAAAGTAGACGCTTGCGCTCAACAATTGGATTTTTTTTTACACTCAACGACTTTTAAACGGTACCACTCAGCTATTTTCATTGTTTACAATGAACGATTTAAATTGCTGTCACTCGCCTTTGTTTTTTGACGCTGGCGCTCGGAAATTTTAATCGTTTCTATCGAACGTGCTAAATCGCTCAAACTCCACTATTGAAAGGAGACGCTTGCGCTCAACAATTGGATTTTTTTTACACTCAACGACTTTTAAATGGTACCACTCAGCTATTTTCATTGTTTGCAATGAACGATTTAAATTGCTGTCACTCCCCTTTGTTTTTTGACGCTGGGGTTTGGAAATTTGAAGCGTTTCTTCTGAACGTGTTAAAACGCTCAAACTCGACTATTTTAAATAGACGCTGCCGATGGACAATTGGAATCAGAGCCAAGCTAGACATCAAAGTGTGAACATCCTCGTCATGCCGAAGAAAAGTTTGAAGAATGCTGCAAATAAGTGTCCTGGCCGTGGCCATGGACGCTGACGCAAGGACGATCCATTATACCGACGTCTTTCAGCCTATGAGTAACTTAAAAGTAACATCTGTCGACGTGTGGCAACGATCGCGTAACGTGCCAACAACATGTTAATCATAGGTTAGAAATAAGTTTCGGGTACGCTAATCATTACCTCGGCGTGTCTCAACTTATGATTAACTTACAAGTAGCATGTGTTGACGTCTGTCAACGATCGCAGACCGTGCATACAACTTGTGGTCAGCGTAGCGGAACGTGTGAGTCATACGCCGGCATACGTCGTGAAATTTCAAGCATGAAAAATTTGAGGACAACCAAAAAGTACAACGTTTAAAGCCAACGTACAACGACGTATGGCAGTGTTTTTCAGCGTGCTCTCAATGTTATCAAAACTTACCCATAACTTATTCAACGTGTGCCAGCGTTTTAGAAAAAAAATTCAAAAATTGGCATACGTTGGCTAAAACGTCAAGATGTGACCGGGCCTTAATGTTTAGCGTACCCGAAATTTATTTCTAACCTATGAGTAACGTTTTGTAAGCATGCTACACAAACGCTGTTCACACTTCGCAACACGTTACTTGAAAGTTCCTCATACGTTGAAACACGTCAAAAGTAATGTTTAGGGTACCCATGACTTATTTATAACCTATGAGTAACGTGCTTGGGAATTATTTGTAAAGCATGTCCTCTGCACAAATACGTATGTAGATGTATTTAACTTCTTCAGGATGACCACAGAACTTACTGAATGCATTTCTAACTTACAGATACCATATAATGGCGTATTGGCAGCGATGAGGGGAATTGGGATATAAAAGGGGCTTCGCAGGAGGAACCCGTCTTTTTTAGACTTCGTGGTGAGTACATGTCCCTGTCATTCCGAGAGATTGAGGATACGGCAAGGCTGAGACGACAATACCTACCTGTCCTCGAACATCAACATGACCTCATCGAGTTGACACTGCACCAGTTGCGTGCCAATAGAGCCGGGAGAAGAAGACGTGAACGGAGGAGAAGGAACTGGGTCAGACCATGGATCGGGAGACGACACCATTATGGCATATATGACCAGCTCATGGTGGAACTCTGGAACGAGGACCATGCATCCTTAATCAACTTCCTGCGAATGCCCCCAGCGATGTTCGACGAGCTGCGAGCCAGAGTGGGTCCAAGGATAACTAAGCAGTACACCTTCTACAGGGATCCGCTTGAGCCTGGCATGAGGCTGGCACTGAGCCTGCTGCTCTTGGTGCCGTGACTGCAGTACTGTGGAAGCGATTTAACTCGTTCAATGAAAACGATTTCAATTGCTGAGCACCAGCGTCCAAAAACAATAGGCGAGTGACAGCCATTTATTTAAATCGTTCAGTGTAAATCATTTCAATAGTCCAGTGGAAACGATTTAACTCGTTCAATGGAAACAATTTCAATTGCCGAGCACCAGCGTCCAAAAACAATTGGCGAGTGACAGCCATTTGTTAAAAGTGAAGTTGCAGCTTATGAATAGAAAACCTCACGTAATCGTCGACGATACGCTGCCACGCTATGCATACGTTAGACTATCGTTGGGTATACGTTGTGGACGCCTAAAACACGCTAATCAATCGTTGGTATAACTTATCTATACGTTATCGAAGCGTTCTGAGTTCATTACTAGTATATTATGCATTTGTCCAAGTCGTTTTGAATACTTTAAAAACTGAAACAAAAAAATAGTTCATCGTGGGAATGAGAAAAAAAAAATTAGCCGAAAAGAACATCGAACAATGGTGCAAAGTCGTCTCCTATTCGTGGATGCAACGAGGATCCATCATCACCCACACCCTCCCCATCACGCTCACCTACTACTACTGACATGGACCGACTACTACTGCCAATACTACTACTACTACTACTACTACTACTGACATGCTCACCTTATACTACTACTACTGATACTACTGACATTGACATCTACTCAACATGGAGTCTGGAACACTGACAGGTTCCTCTTGTGAAGCCCATTTGTATATACCAATTCCCCTAAACGCTGCCAATACGACATTATATGGTAGATGTAAGTTAGAAAGACGTTCAGGAAGTTCTGTGGTCGTCCGGAAGACGTCAATCAAATTCGTCTACATAAGACAATGTGCGTTTGAGATACGTTACACATTGGTTGAAAGCACGTTACTCATAGGTTCAAAGCACGCTACTCATAGGTTCAAAGCACGTTACTCATCGGTTAAAAATTAAGTTTCGGGTATGCTTAACATTACCTCGACGTGTTTCGACTTTTGAGTAACTTACAAGGAATGTGTGTCCGACGTGTGTCAACGATTTCGGGCCGAGAACTTATGCCAGCGTATGCGGAACTTGTGAGCCATACGTTGAGTACGTCGTAAAATTTTCAGCATGCTTGAAATTCCACGACGTACTAGACGTACCACGGAATATGACAGCGTACTTCATTCTTATTCAGCGTGCTCCTAACGTATACACAACTTACCCATACCGTATTCGACGTGTGCCAGCGTTTTAGACACATTTTTCATCGGTCGGCATACGCTAGCTAAATCGTCAAGGTGTGACTGCGATGTTGACACTTCCAATTTTCAGGCGGTTATTATTTAAATCAGCGTGTGGCAGCTTTTTCACAGAGAACGCCACGAGTTCGTCGGCGATACGTGCAGCACGCTATGACTAAGTTAAACTATTCTTGGGCATAGGTTGTGAACGCCGACAACAGGCTAAGCATTCGTTGGTATAAGTTATCTATATGACAATGAAACGTTCTGTGCCCGTTACTAATATGTTATGCATACGACCAACACATTATGAATACGACCAAAACTTAAAAAAAAAAACTCAAAACTTCAGCGTACGCCAACGTTTTGCATACATTTTTATACGTTGCCATTGTTGGCTAAAACGTCAAGGTGTGACAGCGCCTTGAGGACAAACGTCAAAAGACTTGCAGTATTTTACTGATGATCAAATTGACGTTGGTCCAACAAAATGGCCAGTGTTAGGCAAACACAGCTGTGTCAGATGGCATGCCCAGTGCACGTGTGTGTGTGTGTGTGTGTGTGTGTGTGTGTGTGTGTGTGTGTGTGTGTGTGTGTGTGTGTGTGTGTGTGTGTGTGTGTGTGTGTGTGTGTGTGTGTATATTGTTGTGGTTACCAAATTCGCAAACCACCATTCAGGTCCCTTAGGTGAGGTATCTCGGTAAGTACATGTGTAGTTAGGCCCAAACCCGTTGTCTAGTGGGAATACATGTCATTCATGCGTGCTGCGACTCTTCAGGATAGCCGTTTTTCTTTTGCTATCTTTCTTTTGGACCAACCGCCATGATTACCACCACAACCACAACATCAACCACCAACCACAACGCCGCTTCACCACAACCGCCACGACCTTCACGTCACACCTCGCAACCGTCGCATCGCCACCGTTCTTGCGCCGCCTGTGGGTACCGGTGTTGGACTCGTGCAGGGCGCGCGCCGAACAGCGTGTACAAAATCACGGATTTTGTGCTTCAAAAACGGATCAAAAACGACACACGCCCACTTTTTGCCATCCAATCGGTGAGCGAGGGGCGAATTGGCCCCGCCCCCAGGGCGATCGATATATGCAAATTTATGGATCAAAAAGCCTTCACGCCCACTTTTTCTCGGGCCAATGGGGAGCGAGGTGAAAGGTCGAAGGGAGGGGGTCAAAGATGAGAGGGCGAAGCTACGGGGCTGATAAAAGGACCGTGTTCGTCAGTCCAGGGAGTCCAGAGGCGGAGAGTAGGGGAGTCCAGAAGCAGAGAGTCCAGAAAGTCCAGAGGCGGAGAGTAGGAGAGTAGGAGAGTCGAGATCAGAGAGTTAAGACTTCGCGGGCGGTGGAAGGAGATGGTCGTCGTGTGCGTTGGAGTCGGAACTGAGGGGACGGAGCTGTGGAAAGGCAGCGACACCAGACGAGGGGGTGCTCGCGTCGTGCAGGGAGCTGCACCCCAGGGAGGCCGACAGCGCGACCTGGCCGAGGTGGAGACGCTCGTCGCGGGATAATAAAAATCCTCTATACCCCGAGCATCAGCAACCCCCTCCTGTTTCCCCCCGCGCTGAGATAGTGCGACCAAGGGGGCCCCTTTCCCACCCCCTACCAGACACTGTCCGCGAGGCCCGCGGAGTTGAGGCGCCATCGCCGCTCCGCGTCTCATCACCAGACGGGTAGGCGCGACCCGGTCTCGGCCTCAGGCCCGCCTCATCCTTGAGGGTATTCTTTTCCTTGGTTTTGGGTATGTGTTGTCGGCGCCGTCTGTGAAGTAAAATTGTATAAGTGTTGCCGTGTGCTCGGTAGTCGGTATTAGCTCTGCATTGTGTTTTCGCTTTTACATTTGCTTTTTGTGTAAATTACATTGTGTCTTTTCTGTGTGCATTTGGTGGAATTGTATATGTGTGCTCCCGTGTGCCGCGAATAAATGTGCTTTGTGTTGAACTGTTTCCCGCTTCGCTTCGTCTTTTCCTCTATTGAATCCCCATCTTGCTTCACGTAAAGGGTTGGTAGTGGGCTGAATACGCCCGATAATTAATCGAACCGTCGAGGTCGAAGATAACACCGCTCGGTTATTCTGATAGTACGGAACGGGTCGCTTAAGTGGCCCGTGTCCGAAGTCGACCTGCGGCGAGGTGCGATCGCCCGGTCTACCCTCCGTGTGGGTACTTAGGTAGGTCGAATTTGGCGAGCAACCCTATCCCACGCGGGGGCTGATTGGCTCGATCGCGGTGAGACCGAAAGGTCCACCCGTGACTGGTTCCCGGCGTTAGTCCGAGAGGGTCACGACTGGATTGTCCGTCCGGTGGGCGACGTTCCGCGATTCGAGTTACGTGGCCGTCAGCACGCCGGCGGGCGCGAATACCGCAACAATATATATATATATATATATATATATATATATATATATATATATATATATATTTATATATATATATATATATATATATATATATATATATATATATATATATATATATATATATATATATATATATATATATATATATATATATAATAGCCTGGTGTTGGCGCAGTGGTTAGGGCAGTGGCTTGGGATCCAAAAGGTCCTGAGTTCAAGCCCCATTGGGCCACTGAATTAATACACCAGGGGGTTGACTCAGCCTGTCATCCTTCCGAGGTCGGCAAAGTGAGTACCAGTGTGCTGGGCTGGTGTATACCCCGGTTAAAATAGGTGTACCATATCCCTGTGTCGTAAGAGGCGACCAGGGTTGCATCAGGAAGGGCATCCGGCGTAAAACATGTGCCAAATCACTATGCGGATCATACGGATGATCCGCTGTGGCGACCCCTAACGCGAGCAGCCGAAAGAAGAAGAAGAAGATATATATATATATATATATATATATATATATATATATATATATATATATATATATATATATATATATATATATGCACATATGTAAATATTTTCTTTTTTCTTTTTTTCACTGCACACTGGCCTAATGTAACACCAATTTGGTAGCATTTTTTATATGTGTGTTTGTGTGTGTGTGTATATATATATATATATATATATATATATATATATATATATATATATATATATATATATATATATATATATATCTGTGGATATATGCATATGTATATATATGTGGAGAAAAAAAAAATATTCATTCATACACGTACATACACATAATACATATATACTCGAGATATATATATGTGTGTATATATATATATATATATATATATATATATATATATATATATATATATATATATATATATATATATATATATATATATATATATATATATATATATCGAAGTTGACAAATACGTGTGAAATTTTTGAGAAACTTTTGAAGAAAAATGTTCGAGTTGCCACATCAATGTACCATAGAGCATTTGCCTTTCCAATAAAATGACATTCGTCGAATATTTGCACAAACATGTTTCCATTCACCATTGTCAAAGCTTGTTTGGGATGATACAAGAATATAAAAAATACCTCCTTGGAGTCATGGCTGTCTTTTGCTGAATAAACAATCCGATACTTCTGTACTGGACCCAGAGCAGCATCCCAGGAGGCCCTAAAGCTACTGTGACTGACATCAGAAAATCGCAGGTCACGTGCACCACCAAGAGGTACTGGAATGAGAAAAATGTACTAATTTATTCAGCCAAAGATTTTGTCACATATTTTATGAGAAAACAGCACTTCAATATTGAGGAGTATGAAAGAGAACAGATAGTAAAAAAGGAAACTGAATAAACAATCAAGAATAAAGTGAGTGAAAATGAAAATCCAGGGTACACACTTTAAACAAGAATGGCATTGGGTGGAGGACAGACTTCTGCCAGGCTGAACAGTTTATGTTTTGTATCCAACCCACGGAGATGCCAGATCTGCATCCAAACCTGAACCGCAATCAAATCGGATTATTCTCTTCACTTAACCAACTCATCCACCTAGTTTTAGCAAACTCGTTAACAACCTTTTGAAACATCATGCTATTTATCATTTATTGCCCCAATCTCTCCATGGTGAAGAATCACTTAATAAATTTTAAAAACTATGTCATCCAGATCAGCATTTCAGGGCATTATCACATTTCTCGTTATGTGTCAATAGCATTACCAGTTACAGTGAGGACACTGGAGAAATTTGGCTTGTTGTTGAGGACACTGGAGAGATTTGGGTTGTTGGTGAGGACACTGAAGAAATTTGCCTTGTTGGTGAGAACACTGGAGAGACTTGGGTTGTTGTTGAGGACACTGGAGGGATTTGGGTTGTTGGTGAGGACACTGGAGAAATTTGGGTTGTTGTTGAGGATACTGGAGAGATTTGGGTTGTTGGTGAGGACACTGGAGAGACTTTGGTTGTTGGTGAGGACACTGGAGAGACTTGGGTTGTTGTTGAGGACACTGGAGAGATTTGGCTTGCTGGGGAGGACACTGGAGAGATTTGGGTTGTTTCTGAGGACATTGGAGAGATTTTGCTTGCTGGTGAAGACACTGGAGAAATTTGGCTTGTTGGTGAGGACACTGGAGAAATTTGGGTTGTTGCTGAGGACACTGGAGATATTTGGGTTGTTGGTGAGGACACTGGAGAGATTTGGCTTGCTGGTGAGGACATTGGAGAGACTTGGGCTGTTGGTGAGGACACTGGACATTTTTGCTTTTTCACGCCATCTCAACCAATCAAACATGCTGCTTGCACTATCAGTGTTCGGGAACATCAAGAGTCAGAAAAAAATGGCAGCTCATAGGAAATATCAATTGTGCTCAGAAACACAAAGTTAAAGACCTTTCCCATGTCGTTTTTTTTTAATCAAGACGGTGCAGAGTGAGGTGTTCTATGAACTCTCAAGTTCCCTTAGTTGTAAAATGATTATTAGTTCAATATAATGACCCTCCTCTTGAACTTACGCATTAAAACACTTATTTTACATCAACCTGCATAGAAAATAATTGATAAATAAAAAATAGGACCACTGGACAACCCTCTCCAGTGTCCTCAGCTTATCTGGATCCTGGCCTAATTTTGTAACCCAAAGTTGGTAGCATTCTGACTGGTAGGTCAGGAGAAGAAGATTTTTGAAGGAATTTATGTGATTTTGCCAAAAATTTACCAATCCCACCAGTTTGACACAATTCTGGTGACGTGATCGGCATGACCTCCACAATTAATATCCCTACCCTGGTCTAATGTTGCAACCAAAATTTAGTGGCATTCTGACTGGTGGGTAAGAAAAATAAGATTTTTGAAGGAATTTACTAACTCTGCCATTTTGACCTCCTTAAAATCACATGACTGGAATAAGCTTTGCAATCCCTGTTGTTGCCAGTCAGGAGTGGAACGTTGTTGCCAAATTTCAGCTGGATCAGTCCAGCGGGTTGGTCGGAGAAGTCGAAATAGGAGACAGATGGACGGATGAATGGTGCACGATCACAAAACCTTTTCTGTAATTCCAATTCTAGATAAGCGAAAAAACTATGGAGGGGAGACATGGAATATAACAGAAGAGAGCTGTTGATAATCACGATGAAGTAATCATTTTCTCAGGTATATCTTGAGGAGGCAACAGGGACCTTTGTTCCTTTCTAAAAGTGAAAATGAAACTTGAAGTGTTTCCTTTTGAAGGTAAACAAGATGGACACAAGAGTCAGTATTTGGCCAGCAAAGATTACAAGGAACATCCATTTCAATACAGGAGAAGGGTATTGGGCCCATCAAGCCTGCACCACCATTACATATCTCACTCAATTTTAACACCATCTACTGCTTCTGCTGTCACTATAAATTTGCAGGGAGACTGACTATTCCATGCATTTACTGTCATATGAGTGAAACACCCCTGTCTTAATGTCTAACTACCATCTTAACTACACTTCTTTACCGTGGCTCCTTTTCCTACCATTATCCATTTTGCTGAAAAAACGTTTTTGCACTGATTTTGACTCTACCCTTCATTATTTTAAACATCTCAATAAGATTCCCTCATAATCACCTCCTTTCTAATATATAAATTGGCATCTCCTTCAGCCGATCCTCATGGCTTCATCTAGCGAGGCCTGGGATGAATCTAGTTGTCTCAGCTGTAACCTCTCTGTGGCAGCTGTAAGTCCTTCCTCGAACGTGGTGACCACAACGCATTGTTTAATTATTGTCCTGACAAATAATAAGGTATATTGTCCTGATCTAAACAAATAAAAGGCAGTGTGTGTGTGTGTGTGTGTGTGTGTGTGTGTGTGTGTGTGTGTGTGTGTGTGTGTGTGTGTGTGTGTGTGTGTGTGTCACCTTCATAACTCCAAAACTATAAAAACCTAGCAGCATGAAACTTTACAGGCATACAAAGAAAACGCCTAGGAAGTGCGAGAGTGAAAATTGGTTGTTTGGGTTAATTAAAACACCCCCTTTGAAGATAATTAACGGCCTTATTTAATTATATCCTTCATCAGGCGATCCTCAGCCATCTTACTGTCTGTGGTCTTAACGCGTTTCCTGGGTAACCTCACTGGGGTCTGAAGCCACCATGTTTTTTGGCCTCGATGTTAGCTCCATATTTGAAAGTATCAGCAGTTCCGACTCCCTAAAAAGTGTTGATTTGTCCAATTCGGACATTGCACGGGAGTTTTCCGGTGCATAGTTGTATCGAGCACAATTGGTAATTGCTTGCCAAGCCAGGCGTTCCCTTGGAGTGCTTGAGTGATGAAGCCACTGACCAAGCTGTGCATTGTAGTTCGTGTCCTGATCAGGATATGCAGTCGACAGTTACTACAATATAGAGGTAGGTATACAGCACACACAGACGTGGTACATATGGGTAGGTGAGGCAAAGCTCTCCCACCCCCCCTATCCTCGCTCTTCCCTCCTCCTGAGCTTCCCTCCCTCCTGCCTCCTCTCTCTCTCTCCCCCCCCCCTCTCTTCCCTCTTCCTCTCTCGGTTATATTTGTATTTGCTAGTTTGTATTTGTTGTATTTACAACGTCGGGTTGTATTTGTTAGTATATAATAAATTGTCCAAGACAAACTCTGTTGTTATCGTGGTTTAGACTGCGATGATATGTTGTAATAGATTTCTCATTATCTTCCTCTTGGTTACATCACTTTCATATACGTTGCTGTAAATGAGCATATTATACATGGCCAAAAACCGTATTGGTGTTCCTTAAGCTCCTGAAGCAAATGTAGAATATATATTTATGTTTAATTGCTACAATATTGCCTGGGGCCAAGCAAATATATGCCTCAGGTCCATGAATTATATCAAACGGTTCACAATGATGATCCACACTGAAGAATAAGATCCACATTATGAAGGTTTGTGCTCGTACTACCCGCTCTATCAAATATGGCTAAATCATGCATATTTTGACATTTGTTTTGAATGAATCCGACAATGACATTACAAGCTCGTGTTTGCATCCATCACAAAGGCTGAAGATATGCAGATTTATTCATTTATTTTCTTCTTTACCAAATCAGATTTTTGATTGAAAATTATCTCAAAGACTTCCATTTGTGACATATGGTAAAACTGCCTCAACAAAAGTGGCTATGTAACTTCCCGTGAGGCACATATCAATCATCATAAACAGTATCATCTATTATACGTGAACAAATAAGCGTGGGGTGTATATAAGCACTCACATGTGGTTTCAATTCCCCTGAGTGCAGTGGATTCACCATCAGGATAAACGGCAGACACAGAAACATCGTACGGAGTCAGTGGGTTTAAGTTTTTCAACAAAGTATCCGTTCTTCGAACTTCAACCTAGAAAGAATATAAATATTATAATTTGGCATGAAAAAACACAACATTCTTTTGTCTTGGAGTGCAATGTATTTATTATTCAAATAAGCCATCATTAATATTGTCTGCCACTGACATTATAAAGGTATATATATATATATATATATATATATATATATATATATATATATATATATATATATATATATATATATATATATATATATATATATATATACACATATACATATTGTTGTGGTTACCAAATTCGCAAACCACCATTCAGGTCCCTTAGGTGAGGTATCTCGGTAAGTACATGTGTAGTTAGGCCCAAACCCGTTGTCTAGTGGGAATACATGTCATTTATGCGTGCTGCGACTCTTCAGGATAGCCGTTTTTCTTTTGCTATCTTTAATTTGGACCAACCGCCATTATTACCACCACAACCACAACATCAACCACCAACCACAACGCCGCTTCACCACAACCGCCACGACCTTCCCGTCACACCTCGCAACCGTAGCATCGCCACCGTTCTTGCGCCGCCTGTGGGTACCGGTGTTGGACTCGTGCAGGGCGCGCGCCGAACAGCGTGTACAAAATCACGGATTTTGTGCTTCAAAAACGGATCAAAAACGACACACGCCCACTTTTTGCCGTCCAATCGGTGAGCGAGGGGCGAATTGGCCCCGTCCCCAGGGCGATCGATATATGCAAATTTATGGATCAAAAAGCCTTCACGCCCACTTTTTCTCGGGCCAATGGGGAGCGAGGTGAAAGGTCAAAGGGAGGGGGTCAAAGGCGAAGCTACGGGGGGATAAAAGGACCGTGTTCGTCAGTCAGAGTCGAGAGGCGGAGAGTAGGAGAGTCGGAAACAGAGAGTCAAAAACAGAGAGTCAAGACTTCGCGGGCGGTGGAGCTGCTCGTCGTGTGCGTTGGAGTCGGAACGGAGGGGACGGAGCTGTGGAAAGGCGGCGACACCAGACGAGGGGTTGCTCGCGTCGTGCAGGGAGCTGCACCCGAGGGAGGCCGACAGCGCGACCTGGCCGAGGTGGAGACGCTCGTCGCGGGATAATAAAGATCCTCTATACCCCGAGCATCAGCAACCCCGTCCTGTTTCCCCCCGCGCTGAGATAGTGCGACCAAGGGGGCCCCTTTCCCACCCCCTACCAGACACCCTCCGCGAGGCCCGTGGAGTTGAGGCGCCGTCGCCGCTCCGCGTCTCATCACCAGACGGGTAGGCGCGACCCGGTGTCGGCCTCAGGCCCGCCTCATCCTTGAGGGTATTCTTTTCCTTGGTTTTGGGTATGTGTTGTCGGCGCCGTCTGTAAAGTAGAATTGTATAAGTGTTGCCGTGT
>NC_140965.1:108844976-108887476 GCF_056783735.1 Eptatretus burgeri | reverse complement strand
GCCAAAGGGGGCCACGTGTCCCAGCCATGAGACCGTGTGAGGGCACGGAGAGAAAATTGGGGGGCGAGGCCCGAAATTGTAAGGACACCAACACAGGCGACGGGAATCTGGGTTTATAGAACCAATAGTTTAAGCGAGAGGCGCTTGTTGAAAGCCCCGGGGTAGTTTAACAGTTAAATGGTAAGGATAGATAGGAAGTGTACCCCTCCGCACCATCCATCCCCTCGCTCTCGTTGTGGGCCGCTGGACATACTTTGTGTTATAGATCGCTGAACTCTGGGGAGGCCATTCTGAGGCTTCGTTGGGCCTCGACACAGGATGCTAGCTCTCCCTTGTTCCCCTCCGGGAAGGGAACGTAGGGGTTGGGAGTAGGCTAGGTGACAGGATAGGTTAGCCGAACAAAGACGATAAAGGGGGTTAGGGGACGATTTATAGTGGGGAAGTAAAAAAAGTAAAAATAAAAAAATAAGTTGGGGCTAAATTGGGTTTTACAAATTAAGGGAGTGGGAATGTACAGTGACAGGCAAAGGCGATAGGTTGGGAGGGAGACCGTAGGGTAGGTCCGAGCCCGCCTTCCAAGTGGCCAGCACCACCGCACTCCCTCCACCAACCTCCACGGAACGGCAAAGGCTGGCCAACTTCATCGGCAGCTGTTGTTTTGCTGCGAGGCCTGTGCCGGCTGGATCGTCTGCAGCTGCTGTGCTGCAAGGCCTGTGCCGGCCCACTTCATCTGCCGGCTGGCTGTTTTTCTTCAAGGCCTGTGCCGGCCAGTTCATCTGCCGGCTGTGTTTGCCTGCAGCGGCCTTCTTCTGCGGGCTGTGTTTGCCTGCTGCCTTTGCCATGCCATGCCCACTGCCCCTGTTCACCAGCCCCGTTCAATTTTTGCTTTGCCCCCCCCCTCCTGTTCATTGCCATGTGCGCCAGGATCAAGGCAACAGTTTGCAAGCTGCAAGAACTGCCCTGTTGGCAGCTACAACACGGGCCTGCACTGGCGGCCCGTGCACCGTGTTTGTGTTCATCCATCCATTCGTTGTGTTCATTGCGTGTGCCACTTGTGCTGGCACGGAGACTGCATTTGTGCAGCCCATGCACCGTTGTGGTTCACTGCATTCAGTTCAAACCATTCATCCATCCATTCGTTGTGTTCATTGCGTGTGCCACTTGAGCTGGCACGGAGACTACGTTTGTGCAGCCCATGCACCGTTGTGGTTCACTGCGTTCAGTTCAAAAGGGAAGGCCTTGGACTGCGTGTGAGCAGCCGGCCACGTTCCCTGTCACCTGCATTGTTTGAGTCAGAGACTGCATGCGAGCAGCCTGGCTCCCTGCTAACTGCTTTCTTTTTGCAGAGTTCATTGATCCTGGGATATGGTTTAGTGTAAAATTTGTAAGTTAAGGTTAAGATGTACTGTACATATGAGTGCGCCCCCGGCATGTTTGTCTTAGCGCCGGCAATTTTATTTAAGTCGTCCGTGTGAGTGAGTTTGTTTAGGTAGTTACTCAGCCCTTAGGTTATTTATTTTGGGGACACGAATACCATGAATGTCGCACTCAGGGATCCGTAGGTAAAATGTACTAGGGGAAAACTACACATGATGGCACACGAAAATTTGACGACTCGGGACGAGTCTGTAAAAAGGGGAGGGGGTAGTGTTGTGGTTGACGAAATTCACAAACCACCATTCAGGTCCCTTAGGTGAGATATCTCTGTAAGTATATGTGTAGTTAGGCCCAAACCCGTTGTTTCGAGGGAATAAATGTCATTCAGTCGGGCTGCGACTCTTCAGGATAGCCGTTTTTCTTTTACTATCTTTATTTTGGACCAGCCGCCATTACTACCACCACCAACCACGTCTCACAACGCCGCTTCACAACAACCACCAACCACAACGCCGCTTCGCAACAACAACCACAAACCACAACGCCACTTCACAACAACCACCAACCACAACGCCGCTTCACAACAACAACCACCAACCACAACGCCGCTTCACAACAACAGCCACGACCTTTACCGTCACAACTCGCCATCATCGCATCCCCACCATTCTCGCGCCACTTGTGGGCACCGATACTGGACTCGTGTAGGCCGCGCACCGAGCAGCGTGTTCAGAAACATCACAGACTTTCCGAGAAAAACGGATCAAAAACGACTCACGCCCACTTCTGTTCCGTCCTATCGGAGAGCGTGGGGCGATTTGGCCCCGCCCCCAGGGCGTTGGAGTGAGTTCGCGATATGCAAATTCATGGATCAAAAAGCATTCACACCCACTTTTCCTCGGTCCAATGGGGAGCCAGTTAGAGAGGTGAAGGGTCGGAGGCAGAGGGTCAAAGGTGAAGGAGCGAAGCCACGGGGCATATATAAACGGCTGCGTTCGTCAGTCAAGGCAGTTCACTTGGGAGTTGTGAGTTCGGAGGGGAGAAGTCAAGACTGAAGAGTTGGGACGAGCCAAGAGAGGAGACGGAGAGGGCGATTAGACGGAGCTGTGGAGAGGTGGCGGCGACGAAGGCGGACGAGGGGGTGCTCGCGTCGGTGCCGGGAGCTGCAGAGGGAGAGGCCAGCAACGCGACCGAGGTCGAGGAGGAGATGCTCGTCGCGGGACCCGAGACAGGGTGATATCCTCCATCCCCCGAGCATCAACAACCCCCTCCTGTTTCCCCCCGCGCTGAGATAGTGCGACAAGGGGGCCCCTTTCCCACCCCCTACCAGACACTGTCCGCGAGGCCCGCGGAGTTGAGGCGCCACCGCCGCTTTGCGTCTCATCATCAGACGGGTAGGCCCGACACGGTCTCGGCCCCAGGCCCGCCTACCCCCCTCATCCTGGAGGGTGGTTCTCTTTCTTTTGCTTTGGGTATCTGTGTTGTCGGCGCCGTCTGTGAAGTAAAATTGTATAAGTGTTGCCGTGTGCCCGGTAGTCGGTTAGCTCTGCATTGTCTTTTGCTATTACATTTGCTTTTTGTGTGATATTGTGTTTCTTCTCCTTTTCCATGTGCTTTTGGTGTAATTGTATATGTGTGCTTTCCGTTCATCGCGAAATAAATGTGAGTTATGTTGAACTGTTTTCCCGCTTCGCTTCGTCTTTTCTTTCATTGAATCTCCATCTTGCTTCACGTAAAGGGTTGGTCGTGGGCTAAAACGCCCGATAATTAATCGAACCGTCGAGGCCCACGAATAACACCGCTCGGTTATCCCGATAGTACGGAACGGGTCGCTTAAAGTGGCCCGTGTCCGAAGTCGACCTGCGGCAAGGTGCGATCGCCCGGTCTACCCTCCATGTGGGTACTTAGGTAGGTCGAATTTGGCGAGCAACCCTATCCCACGCGGGGGCCGATTGGCACGATCGTGGTGAGACCGAAAGGTCCACCCGTGACTAGTTCCCGGCGTTAGTCCGAGAGGGTCACGACTGGATTGTCCGTCCGGTGGGCGACGTGCCGCGATTCGAGTTACGTGGCCGTCCGCACGCCGGCCGGCGCGAATCCGCAACAATATATATATATATATATATATATATATATATATATATATATATATATATATATATATATATATATATATATATATATATATATATATATATATATATATATATATATATATATATTACCAAGCTTGCACACTAAAAACTCGGCTCGCCGTCATACGATCCCAATGAAATTGCTGTGGCACTTAGCGGACATGCTGACAATGTTTGGCAAGTCTTGGCGTTCCATAGTACCACTTGCATTTTGCACAATGTGTATTTTTGTCATTCCCCATGTCATCTGCTACCAGCTATGTTGTACTGCTATCCCGTGCATGTGCACGGGTATCGCTTGTATATATATATATATATATATATATATATATATATATATATATATATATATATATATATATATATATATATATATATATATATATATATATATATGTATATATGTATATATATATATATATATATATATATATATATATATATATATATATATATATATATATATATATATATATATATATATATATATATATATATATATATATATATCTACACATGCATTTTTTCTTTTTTTTACATATTTACGTTGATCACGCTGATCTCCCTTGATCCCCATTGGTGTGGACTATGTCCAATCGTCTGGGTGGCAGGAACAATATGTATGTATGTATGTATGTATGTATGTGTGTGTATATATATATATATATATATATATATATATATATATATATATATATATATATATATATATATATATATATATATATATATATATATATATATATATATATACACTGTCAAAGGGCGGAGGAGTTCCCTGTGAGCCAAAGGCCATCCATATCTAGTGCCAAACTGTGTCTTCGGACGTCCTCCTGCAGTTGGGTTACTTCTTATGACAAGGTTGGTGGCAGGATTTGACTTCCAGCCACTGTAAAACCCTTCATTTCACAAAACATTCTTGAAGCACAAATAAATCCGAAAACCCACTCCGTGGGAGTACCTCTTGTGCAGCTTCCCTTTGCAGGGCAGCTCACTGGATGACGGGATTGGGGCAAAGCCTTCGGGACCCCCAAACTTTGATGATAGGAGGGAAACCATGGGGTAACATTTCCTGGGTCAGATTGCGGGAGTGTGTCAGAGTGGTGCTGAGGTGTCATCCACGAGATGGTGGTCCCTTCGGGTGGGTGCCTGGAATGTCCTATCCGTAAGAGAGGATGACCACCTGTCTCTGTTATAATCTGAGCTCAAGCGTTTGGACATCAGTATTGCAGCATTCTCTGATGTTCGGAGACCGGATTGTGGCGATGTGATGGCAGGTGGTTACACCTTCTAATGGTCTGGTCACACTGATGGTTAACATGCCCAAGGAGTTGCTGTAGCTGTGTCCAGTAAGTTGACTCCAATGATAATTCAGGTAACACCGGTCAACGAGCGTATTATGAGACTAAGGATTCGTCACTCCTTAGGTGTCATTTCCCTGGTCTCTGTTTATGCTCTGCTAAGGCGAGTGACCTCACCGTGAAGGAAGCATTCCACGCCACGCTAGAGTCTGTGGTTGATCAGTGCCCCAGACAAGATACACTTCTCGTCTTGGCGGATTTCAATGCATCGACTGGAACTGATAGGGATGGTTATGAGATGTGTGTTGGTCCCCATGGGTCTGGAACTGAGAATCTGAATAGCACTAAGTTTGTTGACTTTGTAAGAAGTCATGGACTTGGGTGGCTGGTTCATGGTTTCAGCGCCCACAGGCTCAGTGTTGGACTTGGTATTCCAATGCTGGTGGTGTGGCAAAGGAGATTGACCATGTCCTCGTTGATGGTCGCTGGAGGATGAACCAGAACTGCAGGGTCTACAGGAATGCTCAATTCCTCAATACTGACAACCGGCTTGTTGTCGCAACTCTTAACTTGCACCTTAAATCCAGGAGAATGGTACCATCCCAGCCTCGGCTGGGTGTTGACAAGAACAAGGATGCGAGGGTAACTGAGGAGTTTGTGAAAAAGCTGAGAGGATATTTGGGGGGTCTGGGTGCTTTGGGAGATCCTGATGAGTTGTAACATCGTCTCCGGATGTTACATTAATACACCAGGGGGTATTAAAGTGCCTCCAAGACCCTCCTTGATGTTGCCGTTGGATGTCTTGGAACTCACTGGAGGGCGAAGAAGAATTTTGTCTCTCAAGGGACACTGGATACCATTGACCAGAGTCGCAGGGCCAGGCTGAATGGCAGAGCTGTGCTGTTCAGGGAGCTGAGGCATAAAACTGTACCTGCGCTCAGGGTCGACAAGGAGGGCTATGTGTGAGGAATCTGTGAATGGGTAGAGCATCACCAGCGGTCAAGTGATTCTTGTCCTGGTTATGGGGGAAGTCAGGCGTAACACCAAAGAGGTCAACAATTGACCATATCCTTGCTGTTCGGGTCCTCACCGAACACAGAGGAGAGTTTCAGCAGGGGTGCTTGCAGTCTCTGTTGTTCTCTGCAAGGCGTTCGATTCATTGAATCGGGATGCCCTCTGGAGGATTCTTGGTCTTCATGGGGTGCCACCAAAACTGATCGATCTGATGTCTGAACTCTACTCTGGTACTAAGAGTGCTGTGAGATGTGGTGGTATCATCTCTGACTTATTTCCAGTCGTTACTGGAGTTCATCAGGGGTGTGTACTGGCCCCCACACTTTTCAGCACTATATGGACTGGATTTTAGGGAGGATGTCAGAGAGATCAAGCTGCGGTGCATCTTTTGGGAATGACAAGATCTCTGACCTTGATTTTGCAGATGATGCAGTCGTCTTTGCGGAGACTTTAGATATCCTTTTGGGGACCCTCGAGGTGCTGAATGAGGAGTTGGAGCCGCTGGGATTATGGGTTTTCTGGGTCAAAACTAAGATCCAGGCTTTCGGTGACATCTTGGATGGTGCTGTCTTGTCTGTGCCTGTTTGTGCTGAGGATGTTGAGGTCCTGGAGAGATTCACTTTCCTTGGCAGTGATATTCATGTCTCTGCTGGCTGTGAGTCGGAGGTCGATAGATGTCTGCGTCAGGCCTGGAGAGTCATGGATTCACTGGATTATGGGGTGTGGTGCTGCCGGTACATGCGCGGGAGGACGAAAGTCCAAGTCTTCAAGTCCTTGTTGCTTCCAGTCTTACTCTATGGATATGAGACTTGGACTCTGACCAGGGATCTGATATGGAGACTTAATTGCCAAACTTAATTCCTTTGGTACCAGGTCTCTTCAGAGAATCCTTGGCTATTACTGGTTGGACTTTGTGTCCAAATTGCGGTTGCTGAGAGAGACTCAAATGAGATTTGTTCCCTGCATAGTCCGTCAGCATCAGCTACGGCTGTATGTAGATGTGACTCGTTTTCCTGATCTGATCCTGCTCACCAGATTCTCTCAGCGAGGGAATCTCGTGAGTGGAGGAGGCCAATGGGCCGACCACGTGCCTCATGTTTGCAGCAGGTTGATCGGCATCTCAAGGAGATTGGGATGGGCCATTTGCCTGGGGGACGGCCAGACGGAGGCCCCTGAAGTTCCGGCGGAAAGTGGACGCAGAAACGCGCTGCTCAAGCGCATGCTCCCATGTCTGACTTGACCTTACTATTATTCAGAGACTGGTGTTTGTTTTTAGGTTTGTTTGTTTGACGCACAACTCCTCCTACACTTTTGGGCCAATTCCATCCAGACTTGCTGAACAGGATCAGCATGATCCCAATTAATGTAAAGTGTTGTTTTTATCTTTGCCGTTGGTCTTGGGGGTGGGGGGGGGGTGGAGAAGGGGTGACACAAGTTCTTCATGTCAATATGTATCGTGTAGCGCCCCCTCCAGTTGGGGTATTACAAGTCCACACCATTTACAATGCAGTATTCCTGTCACCACGTTTTCCATTGCAGTGAGGTGTTTTGAATTATAAGTAGTAGGTATGTTTTTGCTTTGTACACTTAACCCGGGTCATTTATTTTTGCATGTGCAGAGCTGTCACTTACCTATACACCGCCCAAATATATGGGTCAGAAGAATGTGTTGCTTACTTGGAACAAGATCGCCTGCATGGCGGGTACTCTGCAAGTCTATGTAATTTGAGAGGTTTGTCTGTGAATAATTTCTGAAGTGAAAAAAATTGCAACCACGTGTGGGTCATTTCCAACTAGAGAGAAAGAGAGAAAGAGAGAAAGAGAGAAAGAGAGAAAGAGAGAAAGAGAGAAAGAGAGAAAGAGAGAAAGAGAGAAAGAGAGAAAGAGAGAAAGAGAGAAAGAGAGAGAGAGAGAGAGAGAGAGAGAGAGAGAGAGAGAGAGAGAGAGAGAGAGAGAGAGAGAGAGAGAGAGAGAGAGAGAGAGAGAGAGAGAGAGAGAGAGAGAGAGATAGAGGAGAGAGACATATATAGATTGTGTGTGTGTGTGTGTGTGTGTGTGTGTGTGTGTGTGTGTGTGTGTGTGTGTGTGTGTGTATTTACGTTCTTACGTACGTAAGTATGTGTGCACACATGTGCTGGACTGTGCGCTGAGTTGTGCGCTACTTCATGAATTTATACTTCTTTCTGGACTTGATTTAAGAACGTAGGGGTGGGGATGCCAAATAAAGTTGTGGCTCTGAACACTTGTATCACCATAAGTTCTCTATTACATCATGGCTGCTGGTCAATTGTGAGGCATGAAACAAACCAACAGCTTTGGTTAATTCACCGCTAATAAGGGCTTGGATTACTATTTGTTTTTACGTTTTAAGAATAATTCCAAATATGCTCCGACAGGAAAATTATTACGAGAAATTAGCAGTTTTCTTGCTATGTCCGACTCCTATTTATATTTGGAAAGCCCACGTTCCCCAAAGCCACCAATCAACCCTCCATCCCAATCTTCCTACAGTGTATATAAATAACATATAGATTGCCTTATTCTGATTCTGAAAATGGAAAAAGTTTATGTTATAAAAAATAAAGTACCTCCTTGGAGTCACCGGTGCCTCTTGGTGAGTAAACAACCCGATACTTGCTCACTCGACCCCGAGCAGCTTTCCAGGAGGCCCTAAAGCTGTTGTGCGTCACGTCAGAGAATTGCAGATCACTTGCACCAGCAATCGGCACTGCACATCAGGTAATGGGAGAGGAGGAGGGACAAACTATTGAAACAGGGTTACAGAGTTCAATGATATTGTGACAGTATTGATAATAATAATAGGGAGGGGAGGAATCATGGCTTCATGCTATAACCCAGGCAAAAAGCATAGCTATTAAGTCGTACTTAACTAACTTAAGTACAACTTGAGTTCTACATAATAATATGGGTTATTGTCAGAAAAATGACTTGAGATGTACTTGGAAAGAAATTGTATTTGGCTCGAGTCTAGAAGGCTAAAGAAGTTTACGATCAATCCACAATCCACCAAACTCAATTTTGAGCAAATGCAACAAGTAATTTTAGTGATTCTGGAACAATCTTTGCAGTCTTACTGATATGCTGGAATGATTTATTCCAGCACCATTACTGGAATGATTGATCAGTGGTAGCACACTTCCCCATGAGATTTCTTGTCTGGGTTTGTTTCTTGATGCCACTATAAAACGTCATCCTGGTGCTTCACGGGAAGGGTATTGCGTCAATGAGAGCACTGTCCATGGGAATGGATGGATCTTAAAAAACGAATGGTGTATTTTACAATGAGAAGGCGAGTATGCCAGCACCAGCGCACAATTCCAAATTTCTGCTCTGACACATCCCATTCGGAAGGCACGGCAAACTACTCTGCATATTTTCTTCCCCGAGCAGATGCTTTGAGAGTCACGAACGTCTCCAAACCAATGTGATCTCTCCTCTCATGACTGTTCCTACCATTGATGTGTACAAGTGTAATCACATTACCAACCACCATGTATGAAAGTTCAATATGGTGTGTCTGGTATTAGTTTTATAAAATCAAAATAATATGTGAAGAATAATATTAATAATCGCAATAATAATAATAATAATAATAATAATCAAAATAATAATGACTTTTTTCTGGGGACACATTGCGAGAATGTTTTGTGAACATAATGCATGTGTTTCTGTGCCGATCATCCAAAGTTGGTTGCACCGAGAGCTGAAGATCCATCTATCCATGATGGTCTTCCCAAGAGCAGGTCCATGCTGCCCAACCAGATTCTTAGCAAGGATTGTGCACTGGATGTGGTTTGCCATCGCTGTCCTTAAAATAGTCAAGGCATTAATTTCGAATTTTGAAACAAATACTCTCAATGAAGAACAATGTGGGATAATTGGTGTTCACCAGCATCGCTTCTGGAAGAAGATTACCCAGTTTTAATGTCCCATCTAAGAGATGGCACAATGATTGATTTAATGCCCTGCGTGTGGAAAACAAGGGTTACTAGTCATGGCAGACTTTCAAACCAAGACAAAAGACAGCTCAAAGGCAACTGTGCTACCTCTGAGCTGTCCTGCCAGCTCAGCTGGAGATAGGAAGTAGCATTACATATCTGTAGACCCCCTTCTCATTTATGCCAATATCTGGTGCAAGTGTAATAAGAGTATTTGGGACATTCTATCTTCCTAGATAGGAGGAATATTGATTTGTTTTGGTTTTTTCATCATTGTTGTGCATTGTGCTAATCTAATCTTGCAAAGTAATTCCTTGAGCAGCCCACTTGGGAAGCTTAATGCAATCAACAATAATCGAGTCAATGGAACAACTTCTTTGCTTTCTCCCTTTTCCAACAGTTTCTCTTCAGCATATACTTATCTTGTAAACAAGAATTATAACATGGGGAAGTCAAATGAACAGCATCAGTTCATCTTTGCAAGTTGTGTCCAGAAATAGCATCCCAACATCGGTTATTTATTTGATACTCATTTCATAATTACACGTGATCAAAATCATTGTTATAAACTTTCAAACAAATAAATATTTTAAAATGTCATTTATAGTTTTTCATTGGGTGGAGACCGATCTTCCTCAATCCTCTTCCGGATGGGTGTGCCACAGCCATGGTATATTAAGCGGGAAAAATACAAATAAATAAATAAATGAAAAAATAATTTTACCCCCCCCCCAAAAAAAAAAAACAATCGTTCATTGTACACCATTTTAGTTTTGTGATGGAAGATGCTAGAAGTGACTGAAGTATCGTTGTATTCACACTAAAGGAATCTGCACTGATGTGCTGGATGTTCAAAATACATCTCACTGGAGGATTACGCCCATAATATGAACGAACATACTGAGTTTGATTATTTTGTGCATGAATAAGCACAACCATCTTCATTGAGGCATGATGACAGCCATGCAAAGGGGAATGATATGCCACGTCGAGAACAACATGATCCAAATGTTTAAAGTAAACTCTCAATCAGATCGACAACTACTGAACATGTCCAGTGGAGTAATTGCGAACACAGAAGTACAAGAGTCTCTCTTGTCTGTTCTTGCTTCTGGTGAGAACATAATATATTATTTCAAAGACATCATTTTGTTAATTTGAGGCAATCATAGTTTATTTACTCATCTGATGCATTCCAAGATTAAAACATTCACTGATAAAGATACAAACACCAAAGTGTTGATCAAAGGCCAGGAACAGCATCGTGATGTTAATGTTGAAAGGAGAATTCAAAGAGCATGACAACTCTCGCAGGCATGTCCTGATGCTCCCTGTTCTAAGGCGGCCAGACACAGTCATTCCGACGTCACCGTTTCTTAAAGTTGGAGCCAGGAAGTGAGTTAGCAAAGCAGAACTGGCACGCACGTTGGAGTAGAGCACCACGTGATGATGGGAAAGTTGATATAAGTGCTCTGAGAAATGGCTGCATCAGATATGCCATGGCTTCATTGCAGTGAATGACAGAACACATCAAAACAATCGGAGAACTTCCAGATACATACATGTAACATCTGCTTACCTATACTGTGCTATTGTGTTGCATGTTTTCACCAATGCCTTTCAGATGATACAAATCAATATTGACCAATAAAGGTAAAAACTATTTGTTCTAAATTTCACAAAATCATTTTGTTGTGGCATGCAAGTAAGATCTGGAAAACGTGTAAAATTTAGTATTGATTTGAGAAATGTGACACATGTCATCAATGAAGTTATCAATATTGATTTTGCTGATCTTCACTTTCAAAAAACTATGAATTATAAATGTCACAAACATGCCAATTTGTCCACTTTAAATCATTAAAATGTACTGTACAGCAGAATATTGGTATTGTCATGTCCGAATATCTGTTAATACGGAATTACTCAGAGCCGGGATCTTTCATCCCGAGGGATGATCAAAGTGGTCTTTCAATATGCACTGCATTCAATTTTACATTACTGTACCATTCCCCAAGGTTGTCCAAATGAGCTGAAAGGACGGAAAACCCACACGGAAAGCAGATAGCTGAAACACGCTTTCATACCTTTTAAAGGATTTGTTTTGACAATGAAAACCACAAGGAAAACAGTCAACAAGACGCTATAATAATGGAACAAACCAAGCGAGTCAAAAAGACGCAAACAGGAGAATGAGATATGCAAGCTTATATACAATGAGGAGAAATAAAAGCTCAAATCCTAAGGCACCACAGATCGCGCTGAAACTACAACACAATAATGCAAGCAGGACTTCCCTTTTCTCTACGATGCAAAGGGTGGGAGCAGTTAAACACAATGGTGTCCACTTTAGAGACCAGGAGGGTGATAAGAGCCAGTAACGAGCAGGGTTAGCTAAAGGTAGGCTTTCAACTTAGCCACCTGGTCCCCTTTTGTCCTTTTACCTTCATACCCACCAAAAACATAGGGTGATCCCAGCTTGGGTCAATTCCCCACAAGGCTTCTCCTCCAAGTGAGGTCTCCGTTCTCCATGCACACAAGCCTCTCTGTTCTCTTTGGTGGAATCACAAGCCTCTACTCATCCTCTCTCATGGAATCTCCTGGTGACTCTCATCTGGACTCTCCATTTGTTTCCCCGGACTCTCTAGTCTCTACTCCTATGCAGGACGTTCTCCTCTTTTGCGTCGGTGGACTCTTCCTCTTGGGTCCCGCCCATGATGGCGACCCCCAAAAATTAAACATATATCTTTGCTTCTGGCCTCTACAGCCCACTGCACCACCATGGCTGGCACACACCGACCAGAGAGATCATAATTGGCCTTTCGTACATGTGACACATGTGCATCTGCGTGTGCCTCTGTGATGGGAAGTCCACACCTAGGTCAGATCAAGTATGGGAGCATGCACCAGAGCAGCGTGTTGCTGTGGCCTGTTTTGTAACCCTGCCCACAAACAAAAGGTTTTGTGTACACATAATTAAACTGTCTACACTGTCTATAAATTACATACGCTGCCTCCTGAGCATCAAGTGCAGCAAACAACTTAACTCTGACAGATCCCTGTTATATGGCAATTTAACCGACATGAAACACGGACCATACTACGCTGACCACAGTCCAGCTATGGACTCCTTCCTCCTCTTCCACAAAAGAGTATATTTCACATATTGGAGAAATCTTGTTGCCTTTTGTTTTAAAATATGTATATCGTGCATGTATCTAGCTGTATGTACCTGTTACCATAAAAGTGCCACTTAGACGATATCATAATATGGGTACCTAATATTAAAATGTAACTTAATGAGACACAATGGCATTATAGTGATAGCATCCATTCTGAGTCTAGGAGGTTGGTAGTTCGATTCCAAACCTGGCAGCGTCATCCCAAACACATTAAAAAATAAGAAAAATAGCAATCAGAGATTGCAGACCCTCGCCAGGACTTTTGTGTGGTGTTTGTGTACTTGTGTGTTACATAAATAACAATCAAAAAGCAAAGAGGAAGTCATCGGGAGGAACCTGGATAAGACTTCCATTTCAGCTGCTGCTCCTCTTCCATCAGACCCATCGAGGCACAGCCAAGTGAGCCTTATTCAAGAAGTCAATCATGTGACCAATGAGGTTGAAATTTAAAATGTATAATCCCCATCATAACTGAATCATATTTGTAAAGTTTCACGTCGATTGATTAAGTGGTTCAAGAGAAATATATATTTTTAAGATTTTTGCTCAATCCAATATGGCTGCGAGACCATGTGAGTTATCAATTATTCATGAATACACTGGTATCCCCAAGGCTTGTGGAACATTTTTGTGACGTTTCCCCTTGATTTCTCCAGCCTTTCTAGAATTTTTTTTTAATATAGGTGTTAGGGTAAAGCCATTACGGCTGCCAAACCATGTGACCTATGACATCATGTGTGAACCTTTTGTTCCTCATGGATAGGTGGTCATACATGAAAGGTTTCACCTCAATCTGTTCAGTCACTTCAGAGAAGCAGATTTTTGAAGGTTTTTTTTTTTTTTTTAAACAATATGACTGCCGAATCGCATGACAGATGACATCACCAATTTTTTTTTTCTGGACAATTTTATCCCTAGATGACCCTCAGAAATGTTCATACTGATCGGATGTGGCGTTCTACATATGCAATTATGACATCATAACGAGGGCACTATGACGTCATAAAAAATCACACTCGTTCCCCATGAGAAGTTCTTGCTATGTGCCAAGTTTCAATTTTTTCCTTGTTGTGGTTTCAGAGATACAAAGGTCCAATATTTTTCCGTTTTTCCAACATGACTGCCACACCACATGACCTATGATGTCATATTTATCAATACTCACATTCAATATGAGAATTCGCTCCTGTGGTGAAAATTTCGTCTCAATCCGACAAGCAGTTGCGGAGAAAAACACTAAAGTACTGTGCAGACAAACAGACAGACAAACAAATGGACCCAAATGCAATACCCTCTCCTTCGGGCGAGGGTAACAATTTGCTCCTTCCTCCCTTGATGCTCAGAATTTAGAGGACAGAACACCAATAAACCCCATGAATTCCAATTATAATCTCTGGGGTAGAGACCTGGGTGTTAACAACAAAAATGGAGAAAAAGTTAACAGCAGCACAACACAATATGGAACGAAATATGTTCGGTATTACAGGCAAATGAAGAAAGACAAATAAATGGGTCAGAAAATAAACCAAAAACTCAGGATATCTTAGAAATAATTAAATTCAGGAAATGTAAATGGGTAGGATACACTAGCAGAAGGTCAGATAGACAACAATATTAACAACATGGAGACATTTTGATGGTAACAGGAACAGGGGGAGACATAAGGATGGTAACGGGGGAAGACCACATCTAAGATGGAGGGATGAAATAGACAAATATTGGGGAAGGGTCAATTGGAACAACAAAGCAAGAGAAAGAACAACATGGCATCAACATACTGAGGCTGTTGTCCAGCAATGGACTGATAATAGCATCATAATTATGACGACAACGATGACGATGACGATGACAATGACGACGACGACGATACCCCCTGGGTTGGCATATTCTCAATTTCTCTGATGACTGTGGAGAGAAAAGCAATCCCAAAAGATGTCATCACCGGTACCCACAGTACCCAGGGAACTTCCATCATTTCCCCCAAATTTAGTTCTTGTTTTCCAGAAGTTAAGTCCCATGTTGTCTGGTGTCCGACTGTGTGTTTGTGCATGATGTATGTGACAGCTCATAAGGCATGTAAGAAAGAAGTAGTGTTTGCATTTACAGAGGTGAGGACAACAACAATTTTCACATCCTACTGATGTTATAGATTTATTCTAGCCACGTTGTACATTCTTGTACTTGGGAGTTGGGAGGGGTGGCAGGGAGAGGAGTAGAGTGAATGAAAGGACTGGTAGGATAGCCTTGAGGTGTGCGCACTTTTCTCTTAGCTGTCTACCTTAGGTTTGGATCTGGGCCCAGCAATAAGGTGTCACCCCGGCATTTCGCAGGGAGCGTGATCATCAATGTATGTGCCGTCCCTCTACCAGATGTGAAACCGGGTATCCCTTCTGCTGACATTAATTGGTGGACGTTAATGATCCCAATGTGATGTTCGCAAATCGTAGGTGAGCTATTGCAGGCACCTGAAACAAATTTCAAATTCCTGCCACATTCAGTCGAGTATCCGACATCAAAGTGGCGACCCTTAGAGTATTGTAACCTGTGCCAAAGAAACTGCTTTGGCAGAACTAATGCTCTCTTCAAAGCATATTGCATAAGACATGAATAAGAGGAAGAAGAAGAAGAAGAAGAGAAAGAAGAAGAAGAAGAAGAAGAGGAAGAAGAAGAAGAAGAGGAAGAAGAAGAAGAAGAAGAAGAAGAAGAAGAAGAAGAAGAAGAAGAAGAAGAGGAAGAAGAGGAAGAAGAGGAAGAAGAGGAAGAAGAGGAAGAAGAGGAAGAAGAGGAAGAAGAGGAAGAAGAGGAAGAAGAGGAAGAAGAGGAAGAAGAGGAAGAAGAAGAAGAAGAAGAAGAAGAAGAAGAAGAAGAAGAAGAAGAAGAAGAAGAAGAAGAAGAAGAAGAAGAAGAAGAAGAAACAAAATAAGTAGAAGTTATTGTATGGCTCTTTTTCTGGATGGAGCCACTCATCTGTTATCAAAAAGATTGGTTGATAGGTTTCGACAGGAATAATGCAAACCAAGCTATCGCTACATTGTACAGTTGGAAAATTCCATTGAATGAGGAAAAGCCAAACACAAAAGCCTTTGCTAACAATGAGAAATGAATAGAAATGTAAATATGGTGGAAAAGGGAAGAAATAGGGGAAGAATAGCAAGTCAAGGAAAGTGGAGTGGTCTGCAACTCATCAAAACAGTGGAGAGAGTGAGGGAGTGAGAGAGTGAGAGAGTGAGAGAGTGAGAGAGTGAGAGAGTGAGAGAGTGAGAGAGTGAGAGAGTGAGAGAGTGAGAGAGTGAGAGAGTGAGAGAGTGAGAGAGTGAGAGAGTGAGAGAGTGAGAGAGTGAGAGAGTGAGAGAGTGAGAGAGTGAGAGAGTGAGAGAGTGAGAGAGAGAGAGAGAGAGAGAGAGAGAGAGAGAGAGAGACAGAGACAGAGACAGAGAGACAGAGAGAGACAGAGACAGAGACAGAGACAGAGACAGAGAGAGAGAGGTCAGACATAGACAGAGAGAGAGAGGTCAGACATAGACAGATCAGAAAGATTGTTTTCAACAAAGGAAAGTGAGTAGGTGTAAAGTGAAGGATATGACTCAAAGAAAACAATTCAATCTAACATCGCCAGTGCGATGACGGTGACGTCGTGAAAGTTTATAGAAATATATAACAGACTGTGAAAATGCCTTGGATGACATGCCAGAACCTGTCAAACCAAACAAATATCTGTCAAGCAGCAGAATGTGAGCAGCCAACTTATCGGGACATAAATTAAAACAGTTTGCGGAGTATTCAGTACCATGCACGCACTCATTCGAATGCACACGCAAACACACTGGGAATGCTATGCAGTTGTGTTCTTAAACTCACATGTGGCTTCTCTTCCATTGAGGGCATCAGACTCTCCCTCAGGATAAACAGCAAAGACAGAAACATCGTATTCTGTCAATTTGTTCAGATTGGAAAGCGCAACGTCCATTTGTCTTCCAGGGACTTCAATCTAAGCAGTAAATGCACACAAAACATTGTTTTTTTTTATGTTTGACTTGCAGCTTCATGTACCAACACCTGTTAAAAAGCTGTAATTTTTTTTACTATTTCATCATTGACTATGTATACTGTGAAAATGTATTGAGGGAATTACACATGGGGGATAATGGCTATGTTTGATAGATTTTTATATTTTTTATGGAGAGTTCACCCATCACAAAGCCTTCAGGTCACTTAAAGGTGGGGGTTACAAAAGGACTGCGATGAAGACATATTTTCTTAGCATTGCGAATTGGGGATAAAGCAAAACGTGGAATTCATAATCAGCCAAACAAATCATCTGAATAAAGTATCGATTAAATCGATAAAATATCGATTTAAGTAACAATAAAGGGGGGCAAATATTATTACCATGGAGTGCCACTGAGTAGGATTGCATGTTGCAATAAAATACAGTACTCCAATTCTCTGGATGAAAACCATCGACATAGTAAAATTTGGGAAATGAACTCGTCCGTAAGGATGATTGCTTTTCAAGTAATAATAATAATAATAAAAAAATAACAAAACTAAAACTAAAGTGAACACAAATTAATGAATTTGCTTTTGATGATGAAAATACCAACTGCCTCGTAATTGTTCCACAAAGACTCGGTGATATTATCATTCGAGCATATGCTCTGAGTTTGTTAGGTCAGCGATTCAATACTGATCCTGACCAAGTGATACCAAGGACTCTAAAGATCATATGTGCTGCTTTGTTGCAGTATGCTCAGCATTTAGAGGATAGTGCATGGATAAACACCATGGTTTGGCATCCCATTGGGAACGGGGAGGAGAGGAGGAATTGGGGGAGATATCACCTTTACTGTCTCACTGACTACGGAGAGAAAAATAACGTCACAAGATGATGTCTGGTATCCAGAGTGCACAGGAAGGATACTGCCCGCCAAAGTCTCGTCGTCCTCTCTTTTCAATGGGCAATTCTGCTTTTTGAAGGCCTACAAGTTATTCACTTCCCCCGTGTCAACGACTGTTCGTTCGATGTCTAGTCCTGTGTCGTTTGGCGTCTCTACAGGTGTGTGCCTGAATTATGTTACTGCTCTTATGTGATCCTAGACTGTAGAATAAGCACTAGATGCGCAATGCATCAGGATTAATCTATCAGTTGTTTAAAAACGTCTCCATTCATCGCAGTGAAAACTCATTTGGGAAAGGTTCACATACTGACTGAATAAGAGTATAAAATACCGTTTTGGAGTCACGACTGCCTTTTGGTGAGTAAACAATCCGATATCTGCTCACTGGACCTGGAGCCGCATCCCAAGATGCCTTAAATCCGGAGTGAGTGATGCCAGAAAACCGCAGGTGACGAGGGCCAGCTAGTGGCACTGTAAATAAAGATGTTGAACATGAGATGAATATTAAAAGCGAATAGCAGAAGGAGAAAAGAAAATGTAAAAAAACAATGGATAAAATTAATAGTTGTAACAAAACAATAACTAGTATGAAGTCGATGGCGCTACAAAATCGTTATACATTTCATACGTGTCCCCTCGTGTTGATTGCATATACAAACTTTTATTTTAAAATAAAATATTATGAAAGTGGTTCAAATCTGACTTCGACTTGAAATATACAAGGCAGTGTAATGGAATAAACAAATCCAGGATTTTTTTAATTCTACTTTAAAGGAGTTTGTCCTTTTTAAGGAACAGTGTTGGTAATCAATGCCCATAATCATGTGTTTCTTGCACAAGTGCACGTGATAATATTTAATATGGTAGCAAATGAGAGAGAGCAAAGAGTGCAACAGTGAATAATTTGGAAATTCCTGTTTCGCAAAAGCATCAAGTTTGTTGAATTTTAAAGATGATTGATTGCACAGTTTGGTGATGATTGCTTGTTAAAGTTACATGCATTGTGTCGACAGAATCATGCTGGAAGCAACTTTTGAATGATAGCCTGTCACTAGTGGGATGCAGCAATTGTTAAGACAGGTTTTTTTCCCTTTCATTGTGCACCTTGGACAAAAAAGAGAGTTGTCAACACAATGAAAAGAGCCATCTTTATGGTCTGCCATTATTATTATTATTATTATTATGCAATTGGCACACGAACTGAAAGGAATGCAAACAGATTAGACGAGACCCTGAAAGTAAGATACTGCAGAATCTGCAAACACCTTTGGGTCACGTGTAAAGCCGGGTTCCAATTTCAAATTGATGTGGGAAGCCGATTTATACAACTAGCGATGGGTTTCAATGGAAGGCAAAGCTGTATCAATCAGATGATGACAATGGTCAATCAACACCTGGCAGGAGTGGATTCAAGTGGAGGAATTAATCTAATCTCAAGAAAATTAAGCGCATGAAGTGTCCGGTAGGATTGGGCAGAGATAGAACACTTACATTTCAGTTGTCTGTTCTGGGTTTGATTCTCAGCCCAACTATAAACTGTCTCATTGGAGCTTTGCAGACATAACATAGCATTGCTTCAATGAGTGGACCGTCCCTCAGAAGGATCTTCTTCATTTGTATGCATCACAAGGCTGTAGTGTAGCATCATTAGCTGAGGAAGTGGCTGTGCCACTGACACATACCGTCTGCTGGTTCGGGCAGGAATTTGGAATTTGATCATGATGGCAGTGATAGCTCGCCTACTCTTTACAAAGGATACCATGGGATCTTTGATGTCCACGAATGAATACTGACAGACGTGGCGCCCATTTAACATCCATCTTTAGGATGGCACACACACTGATTATTCACCCTGCCTGTGAGACACCGGGATGGCAGTTTATAGCTGGGTCAGGATTAGATCCCAGGCTCAACAGCTTTGAGGAGAGTATGCATACCTCTAGTCCATCCTGTCGGGCCCCTCAGATAGATATTAAGCCAGGAGTCCCAGATCTGCCAGCATTAGTTGTTAAACATTAAAGATTCCATGGTATCTCTTGACCGTGAGTTGGTGTTATTCCAAGAATGCTGACAAAATCCCAAGCCCGAGCCGAACCAACACGCAGCGTTACATCAATGGCACAGCATTGATGCAAACGCACAGCTTAATGCACAAGTGAATGAGCGCATCGAGGTGCCCATTCTCTCAAGTTGTGTGTCTCATTTCTCGTGTATTGTATGCAAAGGGAATGGGATGTTTAATAATGCTCTTGTTTCTGCACACACAACAATCGTTGTGAATACATGGATCATTGTTCTTTCACAATCTCGTTGCTACAAAAAAAGAATTTAAAGTAGAATGAGCCGCAAGCACAATTACATTCTCAGATCCACATTGCAATGAACCAAACAGATACTGCATCTTGGTGCTTCAATAATTTAACAAGCATTTGTTCTGGGGTTTATTAATTATCAAACACAAGACTCAGAATTTCCATTTGGAGAACACATCGAAGGGGTTTCCAATTCCGTTTAACTTGATCAGTGGGACACGTCAGAATTAGAACGAGTATTCCTCTGAAAAGGCTCTTATGAGGATTTTGGAATTTCTTATGAGCGTTTGAAAACCATTTATTTGGACAATTTGTGTAAGAGCATGACCAAGGTATGTGACTTGCAATTTTCCAAGAGGGTAATATTGTATTACTTGGTTACTCTCTGGGATTTTTGGAAAAGTTTTTCACCGAATAATTTCACCGACATGAAACAATATTATAACGAAAGTTCCTTTAAACTGGTTTAAATTTTGTATTTCATAGCAGCATCGATTTAGAGGATGGTGCTATAGGTAGTGCACTTACCTTTGAGCTTTGGAGGAAAACTTAGAAACGTGGTTTGACCAAGAAAGATCATGGCTGATAGTGAGACCCAGGGGTTTGAGTGACTCTGCTTCCACAAGATGATTATTGGGAAAGTAGATAGGAGGGTTTGCCAGGTGGTCCTAATTTGTTGTTTTCTTTTTGTATGCAAAGTTGAGGCTCGTATAAGAGCTAACACACATAACATATAACAAGGCAGGAGACAAGAGGGGCTGGGGAGGGAGGCACAAAACAGTAGGGAACAGAGACAATAGGATATCTGTGGAAGGGAGAGGGATTGGGTGGGGTACACAGGGTAAACAAGATGGTACTACAGAGACTTTCAGGAAGGAAAACATGGAATTTGAAGGTTTGGGGTGGATTAATGGGGGGTGGAAAATATCGTGGTTTTGGATGGGGGAAGATATGAGATAGTGGTGAACAACTATTTCAAAGACCTGGAGGGAAAAGTGGGATTGAAGAGAGTATGGGAGTGTGTTCCAGAGGTGTGAAAAAGAGGAATGAAAGAGTGAAGGTGAGCAGTATTTCCTGATTTTGAAAGTTTCACCAAAATGTGGGTTTAGCGAACTTTGAGCACACTGTGGAAATACAGGGGGGACAGATCACAAACAGAGTGGGGATAGGGAGCAAGGTCAGAGGCGAGATGGTAGAAGACAGAAAGACCACCGACCTGCATCCAGTGAGAGAATGAGAGAACGAAAGACTCAGCTTCATCGCTGGAGATAGCAATGATCCTAAAAGCCTTGGTTTCCACAGCGTGAAGCTGAGATAGGTGTGAGACAGGAGAACATCCCCAGAAGGGGAAAGCAGTACTCCATTCGGCTGCAGATGAAAGCTTTGTAAATGGTTAGATGCTCTGGTGTGTCAAGGAAGGACTTTGCACGACGCAGGATGCCCAGTCGGTGACTGCCTTTGGAGGCCGGCTTGGAGATGTGGCTTTCCCAGGAAAGATCACGGCAGATAGTGAGACCCAAAAGCTTGAATGAAAGGACTTCTTCATGAGGATTGTCGAGAAAGGAAATGGGTTTTTTTCCAGATGGTCTTTTTGGAGAGACATAGTGAGAGTGTGAGATTTGTCAGGATTGAAAGACACGTTCCAAGTGTTTGACCAGCTTGTGATTCTATCCAGATCTGCAGAGAGTAAAGAGGCTGCTGACTGCCGATCTGAGGGATGACAGATGGGACGGCAGAGGGAGGAGTCATCAGCAAAGAGATAAATAGGATTGTCCAGAGAGTCAGAAAGATCATTGATGAAAACTAGAAAAGGCACAGGGCCCAGAACAATGCTTTGAGGAACTCCAGCCTGGACAAGAAGAGATGAGAGAACTCCATTTAGTGCCACGCAATGACTGTGACAGAAGAGGAAGCCCTCAAGCCATGAGTGGAGAGTTTGGTGAGCAACGCAGGGTGCCAGACCATATTAAAAGCTCGCAAAATGTTGAGGGAGATGGCTGTGATCTCATGTTTGGCATGTGGGACATCCATCCATTGTTGTGAAAACAGAAGCAGCATGTCCAGGGTCGAGTGATCTGATTTGAATACAAATTGATGGTTGGAAATCAGGCCATTGGAAAAGAGGAAGGATTTAATGTCAGAATCGATGATGGATTCCATAATCTTGCTGATGATTGGAAGAAGGCTGATTGGTCTGTAGTTGCAGGGATCTGGTTTTGCACCTTTTTATGCAGAGCGGTCATGTTTCCAGATTTCCAAGCAGATGGCAGATGATCTTAAGTAAATGAGAGGGTGAATAGAACAGAGAGAGGGTGAGCAAGAGCAGCAGAGCAGGTTTTGAGGACACACGGGCTGATGCCGTCTGGACAGTTTGCAGAATCTGAGTCAAGGATTGACAGCAAGCTCTCCACATTGTCAGGTGTAAAGGACACAGAATCCAAGAACAGCCATCTGGGTGCGACTGGGGAAGGTGGGTGCAGGAAGCAATGGGTTTGGGACACAATATATAGAAGCACACAGAGCTTAGGCATTCAGCCTTCCTGCTCTGCCTACCACTCCTCACTGCTCTGCATCATTTCAGAGAGAGAGAGATAGTGAGAGTGAGATTTCTTAGGATTTAAAGACATATCCAAAGTGTTTGACCAGCTTGTGATTCTATCAAGGTCTGAAGAGAAGGAAGAGGCTGTTGCCATCCTATCTGTGAGATGAGGAATGCCATGGCAGAAGGGGGAGTCATCATCAAATAGATAAAGAGGATTTTACAGTCAGAGAGTTTGTTGATGGAGATTAGGGATAAGACTGGAACCAGAACACTGCCTTGGGGCACTCCGGCCTTGACAGGAAGAGGAGAAAAAAGGATTCCATTGAGAGCTACACGTTGGCTCTGAGAGTAGAGGAAGTCACAGCAAGCCTTGAGTGGAGTTGGCCTTAGATGCCACAGCAGAGAGTTTGGAGAGCAAGGCAGGAGGCCAGACTCTCAAAAGCTCAAGATATGTCAAGAGAGACATCCCTGATCTCATGTCTGGCATTGAGGGCCTCCACAACTGGTAGGAGAGTAGAAGCAGCATGTTCAAGGGAGAGTGACCAGGTGTGAAACCGAATGGGTGATCTGAGGTCATCAGAGAAAAGGAATTATTTGATTTCAACCGTGATGATCGATTCCATGACCTTGCTAATGATTAGAATCTAATGCTGGTAGTTCTGGAGATAAGAGGATCGGTTTTTGCACTTTGTATATGTAATGCGGTGTTGTAGTAATTAGGTTTGATTTTGCAAATTATTGCCTGAATCGGCTAAAATACAGAGACCTATTAAACCACAAACCATAATTTTGCAAGTGATACTGACCTTTGACCCCTGTATCATTCTGAAACCAACTGCCATCCAAATACTTCTCTGCATCCCAATCGTTATGTTTGCAAGCACCTTTTTTCCTGTGTTTCACCTCCTCCATCGACTTAAATACAAGGGAATGGCAGGGCAAAATGTGCAATTTTAGTGCTTCGCCTTTGACCCCTTAAAGTCGGAACAGGGTTGGAGGAGAGGGGATAACTCCAGAGAAATAAAAAAGTCTGGTTTTTTGTACTAATGTTCTTCGATTCAACTTCTTTGGAAAGTTGAAGAGGATTGGATAATCAATGAAGGAATGGTGCGTGATTTCATTTTTTGGGAAATAAAGAAAAATTAAGAAAGAAATGAAAGAAACTCAAGAAAGAAAGAAGGAATGCAGCAAAAAGGAAGAAGTGTCCCGTCCCTAAAGAAAAAGGGACAATACCACGTTTACTCCGTGCAATTAGTTGGTGTAAGAGTAAAATAAAATGGCTATATTAGTGGTTATATTTTCTGTAGATCACTTCGAAGGTGCCAAGAAGAGACTAACAACTGACTAGTAAGAGCTACAGACAATCCCAACCTCAAGGCTATGAAGAGTACAAGTGATACATTGTTGATATGTATTCCCATTTAGACCCCTTCGAGAGAAAGTGCAAGTATACACCTGCACACACACACACACACACACACACACACACACACACACACACACACACACACACACACACAATGGAGGTGGATAATTTGAGACCCGGTAGGTTTCCGTTCCATCTCCTGAAACGCACCCATGTGTGTAGACAGCAGCCAACAACAGCAACTTGCACGCACAAACATACATATATGTGTGTACGCACACGAATACACTCATATGTACACATCACACATGGAGGTGGTTACTTTGAGACCTGGGAGGGCTCCGTTCCACCTTCTGAAACCTGCAAATGGAGATAACAATGAACGACACACACACACACACACACACACACACACACACACACACACACACACACACACACACACACACACAAACACACACACTTCATGGTGAAATACATGTTGGATGTCTCAGTGAATTTTTGGCAAATGCTTCGAGAAAGTATTCCAAGAAGAGTATTTCAAAAGCATTATGCCAAAGCAATTTGTGTTATTGTGAAATAATGGACTTCACATTTGATCTCAGACAGAGATAATTGCAAAAATGTTCCAAAAGCTAGACCGAGTCAAAGGGAAAATGGGCAGAAGAGAAGCAGAAATAGCATAGGAAACCACAATAGGAAATGGACCTCAATGTTTATTATTTTCATCATCTCATTGGTTAAAGATAAATAAAAGCAATTACGCAACAATAACCAGACAGAGCATTTAAGAATGCAGATCCCTTGCAAGGGTATTTATCTCGGTGACCCGTTTCACACACAGGGGGGGGGGGGCACGATGTTCAACGTGATGAACATTTTGGTTAACATCAACAGGGCATTGCTTGAGATATTCTAACTGCAGTGGGAAGGAAGTATGAGCTAACATTTCATGCATAAACCCTTTATCACTTATCAGAACATAATAGAGAGAAGCGATATAGGTGACTGTTGCTACAAGGGGGGAGGAGTGAGTCAGAGATAGGTGGGTTGTCGTGGCTGATTCATTGAGCATGTGGGGTGAGAATGACCGATTTTGACAGGGTGGGTCAGGGTTCACAGGTAAAAAGTCAAGGAGACAGAAACCGGGAGAAAAGTGAAAACCACAGGGAAAAACAAAAAGTGACATCACGTAAGATAAATAAGCTCGAGCAACGACAAAAAGTGAGGATTCGTTTTCTTGATTCATTATTGGAGCAATTTTTGAATACTTTACATGATAAACTTGCTGGGCAACAAGGGGATGAAGAAGTATTTGAATGTTAAAAGAAAGAAAGAAAAAAACTGCAATAGATTCCTTTTCATTTGTTTAAAATAACATCTTTCACATCTATCAGATGTCGAACAATGACAATAGGAGATATCAACATATTTTTCGATGAATTGCAAGGACGATAATAGGCAATGGGCAAATGAAAACATGTTTTGCACTCCAATCTAAGCACATAGCTCATGATACAAAGTTCCCAGTTCAAAATGACAGACAATTATGTTGATTTGTTCATTATGTGCTAATGTACATGGAGGAACCCCATAGATAAGACTTTAACCTGCTAGCCTATCATCAGGAGCTCAGACAAAATCACAAAGAAGGCCAATAAAATTAGTAGCAGATGTTATGAATAGCAAATACAAAGTGAGACACAAAAACAAAATGAGTTTTACACTCACGCGTTGTATCCTCCAACACGAGCGGCTGGAGGGAATGGTCACCATACATGGCTTGTACCAAGATTCGGTAGCGAGTGCGTGGACTGAGCCCTGCCAGCTTTGTCTCAACATCTGCACCTCCAACCGTCACCTGCATAGCACAAAGGGAACAAGCCAAAAGATGAATACTTCCTTCCCCTTGTTTACCGTTATCATATGTGAAGAGTTCAGATGTATGAGAACATTCAACAGCTGCAAGTAGTTTGAGGAATTCATAAGACCTTTGTAATCCTGCTTTGTAATCCTGTTCAAGCTCAGCATAAACTCGAATGAGATTATTGCATGACGTCGATGATTCGCTCATAATATGTCAAGATGATTTGATATTGGAATCAAAATGATAAAAGGACAGATCAGGTTAAAAATGCTTTGTTTTTTTGTTGTTGTTGTTGTTGTTGTTGTTGGTAAGTGTGCTGTGGATGTGTCCAGTCAAAGTATCTTTTATGGGTCAAAGTATCTTATATAAGTCAAAGTATCTTATATGGGTTTATATGAGTTAAAATTTTTAATTTAATCAGCTTTAATGTCTGATGTATGTTTTAGTTCCTAACGCATGTCAGGCCGTTTTGGGGCTAATATACCAAAACTTGGTGGACAAGGATGAATTGATTCAATTTGGGTGAAAATCCGAAACCAGATTTGGATCCAATAATTTTGTTATTGATTCTTCACTCTTGAGAGATTGAGCTAAATTGATACCACGATATTTCAAGAAGATGTGGACAGATTCGGATGAAACTTGGTGGACACATTGGGTGTGTGACCATGACGAATTGATTCGATTCTGGTGAAAATCCGAATCCAGATCCGGATCCGAGAATTTTTTAAATAAAAAAATGCAATAATAGGGCTGATATGTTCTCATGGATCAGGCATTACATGGCGGAGGTATGCGCTTTACTGAGTACCCTTCGAGTTAACTATGTATTTAACTTATAAAAAAAACTTAAAAAAAAAATTATAACAATTAATAAATAAATAAATAAATAAATACAACAACCCATAAAAACACGACTAAAATAATAATAATAAATTATGCATTTTCTTCTTTGGATTTTGTGTTGATAAATGAGTGTAGTGATGATGTCACACAGGCATGATGGGCTGAATGGCCTCCACCTGTGTCTGATTTCCTTGTATATATTTATATACACTACCATCTTAACTACCGACATATTTATTTATTTATTTATTTATTTATTTAATTAATTGGTTCTTTAAATCTATAATCGACGTGTTCCATTTTAAGGTGCGGTATAGGGGCCTGAGCCCTTAATGAGGACTTGCACCTACCTTTCTAATATGGTCATAAAAGTTCAAGAAAATGGTTGCACATACATTACCCACTTAAAAGGAAGAAAAGGATAACAGAATCCCAAAGCATAATCATACTAAAATTTGGCAATTGTATGTATGTATGTCTGTTTGTATGTATGTATGTGTATATGTATGTATGTATGTCTGAACATTATAGAATTTAAAATGGCTTGGTTGATTGACACCGAATCTTGCATATATGCTGTGTGTATCCAGGGTCAAAAACACCCTCCAACTACGAGGATGAGTAGACAACTTTCGATTCTTGCCTATAAACATGATACAGTACAAATTGTTTACTGACACCTGCTAGGGGTATGACTAAACATGGATGGAAAATCAATTTTTCCCCACCCCAACCCTCAAGCCACTCCTGGAGGGAGCAAATATTTCTAGTCAACACAAATTCATCACACCAAGCATTTTTTTGTTTAAAAGGTGGAATGTTCACAGTGGAGCATCTAAATAAATCACAAGCAGGAAAAACACATCATGAGACCACAGTGTACTTTTTCCATCAATAACAAGGACATTCGTAGAAATGGAAACACACATGATACAAGTATACATTTTGAACCTGGGTTCAGCTGGATTGTGATTAAATGGCTAAGATGGAAACACTACAAGTCCTACCCAATTTTTGTGATTCTCAGTTGTGAAAGAAACGTCAGGGGAAAAAAAATCTAATGATCTAAAGTTTGAATAAATTGCAAGACAATGAAAGTGTTTATAACAGTGATTAATAATGAATCCGATTGAAAAATTGATGGCCATTGTATTCCAAAGCTTCCAATATTGTTTCCTTCACTGGTAAGATAATCATCAAGGGAAACGGTAGTTGAATGAAACCGTTTCAGACAGGGTTAAATGGGGTTTGGAGAGAAGTTTATTAATGAACTAGAAGGGCATTCGGTGAAGTGCATACCTCCACTAGGCTGATTCGTTTACATCTAGTATTCCATTGATAGGCCGGATCTGGATTTGGACCTGAACTAAAATTTAATTGGCTTATTTTGTCACATAAATCACTCATCTACCGAGTTCCAAGCTTCGTCCGAATCCGTCAATAACTTTTTCATATAGCATGTTATATATTGTTTTCGTCCGACCACTCAATGGTGAAGAATCACTTAAAAATTCTGGATCCAGTTTCGGATCTTCACAAAAATCGAATCGGTTCTTCCTTGTTACATACCCAACGTGTCAACCAAGTTTCGTCCAAATCCATCTACAACTTTTTGAGATATTTTGTTCATAAACAAACAAACACACAAATAAACAAACAAACAGAGACAGACAGACAGATAGACGTGAAAACATGACGTCTAACCACCTTTGGTGGCGTCTATCCACAATAAATGCTAAAATATGAAGCAATCAATGGACAAAAAATATCAGTTTCAACAAGTCATAGATAAGTGACAACAACCCAAGTGGTTTGGACTCAACAAGACTATGAGTACATATTTTTGTTCTTGGTGTCATTGTGCTCAGGTGGGAATGTCAAACAAGAGCAATTAAGTATGGAAAGCTCAAGGAAGAAGTCTCAATTCTAATGTTGTTGCAATCTTGTTGGAAATGCATTAACAAATAAAAATATCAGTTCAAATGCTGCTATAACAACTTTATCCTGTTGAGAGCCTAGTCTTTGAAAGCATTTCACATGCACTTACCGTAAACGCATTTGTGCAGAGTTAAATCTAGTTCTTTGTGCACTTACTTCCCTCTCTTTTCCATATCGGCCATCTGGGAGAATTGGTGAGTATGTGATATGATAAGAACTAGCGCCTGGAGCCGTGCTCCATTTGACACGCATGCTGGTGGGTGTTACATCAAATGTTCGGCCATTGGATACTCTTGATAATGGCACTGAAAGGGTTAAAGAACAGGATAGGTTTGAGAAAGTTATCATCAAAATTATATGAAACAGTAGCAAATAATGACATTTTACCAAGTAGCTATGATTATTGTTATCGAACCTATGTATGTTGGAACAGTTGAACAAATAATTTGGTCCACCGGTTGCATCATTACTGAGGGCATGGCTGTGCCGCTGATGCAACACGACCTAGATATTAGTGCAGGAGTATGGAATCTGGCAAGGGTTGTCGAAAGAGTTTTCTTTTCTTTTCCATGATGTTATTTCCTAATACCAGACTCATTTTCTGCATGTAGAGCACCTGACTGCTGGTTGTATCATTTCTGAGGGTGTGACGAATGATGCTGATGCAGTACCTTCTGAACAGCACTGGAACTAGGAATTTAGAATTTAGCTCGTGGACCAACGACATTGGTTTATGAAACAGATGTTGTTTTTTTGTTATTGCACAGCAACGTTTTATCTATAACTTATCATAGGTACGTTAACTAAACGCTCGTTTATTAAAAGACACGATAGTATAAAATGGGGTCAAAACGTTTTTCCTTCCGTTTTCAAAATAATTCTGAGCCAAAAATGTGAATTTTGTTCTGATGATATCAGGAATCTGAGTCGACAGCTGGGAAGAGAAAAAGTGCGATATTGAATAGGAATTACGTTGACAAATAAAAAGCCAAACACTTGTGCTGAGTTTTGCTTCATTGTCAGGAGGAAACTATTTTGAGAGAGAAACTTCTTAACTCATACTCTCATATAATGGCACAGCACTGGAATGAAATTATTTTATAACAGCAAGTTTGCAGCCATCGTTTTTATTCAATAACATCAAGAATGTAGTTAATGTTGTACGTAAAATTGCAAATGTCCCCACCTCCTCCACCCCTCCTCAATTTCTTCCTTTCTTTTCATTTCACACAATTTCCTTAGAAGGATAATTACATCTCATTTTGACAATAATAATAAAAAAAGCATGCTGTCTATTCGGGTTTGAATTCACTTTTGTATTGTAATTTAGTGTGCAATAATGATACAAAACATTAATAAAATATCCATTAATGATACAAAACTATATGATATATATGATACAACTATATGATACAAAACAATAATAAAAATATGTTTCTTGCAAAAGTATAAAAAAATTACCTTGAGATGACAACACTTATATTAATTCTAATAAAATAAAATATCGCAAGGAAGAAAAAAAATTAGCATATTATTGTTTATGATTATTATGGTAATTTTGTCATCAAACATGCAAGCAAACTCACATGTGGTTGCATGGCCAGTGAGAGGCTGACTGGACCCAGAACTGGACTCAGCAGTGATATAAACAGAGTATTGAGTTTTTGCATTCAGTTGAGGTAACACCACAGCAGTAGTTGATTTGTCTACCACCATCTATGGGGAAAGAAACAGAGAACATACAAACAAATGCATTACCAAAAATAACAATGACTAGAGACTATTGGCTTGGGAACAATAACAAGAGGGAACAATCACAAACCCACCTCCTTCAAAGTCCCTGTAATGTCCATCTTGAATACCCCGTGTACCCCACCCCATCCCTCTCCCTTCCACAGATCTCCTCATGTCTCTGTTCCCCACTGTTTTATCCTTCCCTCTCCCGCCCCTCTAGTCTCATGCCCCCCTTGCTCTGCATTGTGTGTTAGCTCTCATACGATCCTCGACAATGTATACAAAAAAAAGAAGAGCTTTCCAGTGTAAGTTGCAGAACGGTATCTGAAAGTTCATTCTCACTTCAGATGGCCAATGGGTTTATATGGGTTGATTTTTTTTTTTGTATACAAGGCTACAGCTCGTGGTGGAGTGATTTTATGATTTATTTATGATAGGTTAAGTGGTTTCATTGTTGACCCCAAAAGTTTGAAATCAAATTGTGACAATTCTAAAAGTAAGTGGTCAAAAGGGAGGGAAAGGTCACATTAAAAAATGAAGACCATCAGAGTCAACTTTAGAAGTTTTGTATTATTATTATCATGTCTATACCAAAGTTTGTAACTGTAGCTGGAGCCATTTTCACACTGCTGAGGATATAAAATTGGTTGGAATAATCATTATAACAAGAGTAATAATAATAATAATAATAATAATAACATAATGACTCGCCTACTTCAGTCCACTGCTGCATGAAGGCTTCTTTCAACATGCTCCATTCTTCTATGTTTCTCCAATGTGAGACGTTTTGTACTTGAGTAAATTTTTCAATTTGAGCTCTCAGTCTAATCTTCAAGGTCCTTCTCAAGTTTCCAGTTTATAATATTTGGCACCCATCTGTGATACATTTTTGTTGCTCTGTATCCAAATAATAACCCTAATTTTTTAAATATTTATTTTGGCATCCACTTATTGCAGTGACATAATAATAATAAAATAATAATAATAATAAGTAGAGGTCCATTCAAAGTACACTGCCTCCATACCAAAAAAAAATAACAAATCCTCAAGCGCGCGACAATGGCGAGGCACCTCCGGTGCCCGGCAATGCCACCAGGCAGCACATGAATACGGAATTGGGAGCAATGGACAATAATTGATTCATTAATTGATTAAATGCACAATTAAAGACACTAATAATAATAATAATAATAAAATAATTAATTTCTTCATTAATTGGTGAATAGCATTCTTAAACAACCTTTGAAAACCCATTCTCAAACCACCACTGTTTCATCCGAATCTGTAACTGTTTGAAAATTAAGTAGTTAATCGAAATATTAAATAATTAATTCATGAATCAATAAATCAAAAATAAAATTATCATCAAATCACTTGGTCACTGTCGTGTCCAAATATTAGCTTCCTAGCTCAAAATGTGGCTTATATATTGCCCAGATGAGAAAGAAAATAAATAAGGAATAAATGGCTAATAATTAAGTAATTAATAAATTAATTGATTAATCAAACAAAAATTAAAAAAATTTTGGCCAAAGCACATCTTCACTTTTGTCCCCAAATTTCAGCCTCTTAGCTCAAAAGATGGTTGATATATCACCCAAAAAAAACAAGACAGAAAAAAAACAAGACAGAAAAAAACAAGCAGAGTAAAAACTGAGTACTCCCTTCCTTCAGAGCCTGGCGATGACAACATGCATTGCCTGGATATGGAATTGGGAAGAAGAATAAGAATAAGAAGAAGAATAAGAATAAGAATAAGAATAAGAATAAGAAGAAGCAGAAGAAGCAGAAGAAGAAGAAGAAGAAGAAGAAGAAGAAGAAGAAAAAGAAGAAGAAGAAGAAGAAGAAGAAGAAGAAGAAAAAGAAGAAGAAGAAGAAGAAGAAGAAGACGAAGAAGAAGAAGAAGAAGAAGAAGAAGAAGAACAAGAAGAAGAAGAAGAAGAAGAAGAAGAAGAAGAAGAAGAAGAAGAAGAAGAAAAAGAAGAAGAAGAAGAAGAAGAAGAAGATATGGAAGTTGAAGAAGAAAGGTAAGAGGAAGAAGAAGACATGGAAATTGAAGAAGAAGAAGAAGAAGAAGAAGAAGAAGAAGAAGAAGAAGAAGAAGAAGAAGAAGAAGAAGAAGAAGAAGAAGATATGGAAGTTGAAGAAGAAAGGTAAGAGGAAGAAGAAGACATGGAATTTGAAGAAGAAGAAGAAGAAGAGGAAGAAGAAGAAGAAAAAGAAGAGGAAGGGAAGAGGAGGAGCATAATAATCATACTCATAATAATATCGATCACAACAATGATAATGTATTACCGACATGAAATTATTTAAGAATTTGAGAGTTAAAACATATTTTCTGGGATGATGAATTAATGGAAAGTAATTATAATTGCTGTGTTGTTGAATAGATTAACAAATAACAAGCCTTGGTTTTATTTATCCAATAATTAAAGAAAATATCATTGAATGAGTACAATATGCATCTATACTAATAAAAGGCTGTGTGTGTGTGTCTGTGTCTGTGTCAGTGGCTGTCTGTGTCCGTGTGTGTGTGTCCTCCACAACTCCAAAACCATAAAACTGAGCAGCCTGAAACTTTCCATGCATACGAAGAAAACTCCAAAGAAGTGCAAGAGTGAAAATTGGGTGCTGTACTTAATTAAAACACCCATTTTGAAGATAATTAATGGCCTTATGTAATTATATCCTTCATCAGGCGATCCTCGGCCACCTCGTTGTCTGGGATCTAAAAGTGTTTCCTGGGTAACCTGGCTGGGCTCTGAAGCCACCATGTTTTTTGGCCTACTCAACCATGATTTGACTTACAACAGGCCACAACGATGTCTGAATGATAAAGTTTTTTTTTTTTTTCCACTTTCCTCAGTCATATTATCAAATGCCTGTTCATCATAGGTCTGAATCGCAGGGTATATTGCATTGCTTATAAACACATGGAGACACCAGTGTTCATGGCTTTATTTAATTTGTGAATATGAATAACCGAGAGAATCTCTTGAAGTAAGCATCATTACAAAATGTAAGCTCCAGATTTGAAAAAATCAGCAGTTCCGACTCCGAAAAAAGTGTTTATTTGTCCAATTCAGACATTGCACAGGCTTTTCCGGGTGCATAGTTGTATCGACTGCAATTGGTAATCGCTTGCCAAGCAAGGCATTCCGTTTGAGGGCTTGGGTGCTTCAGCCACTTACCGAGCTGTACAGTACAGTTCGTGTCCTAATCGGGATGAGCAGTCGACAGTTACTACAAGGTAGAGGTACATATACAGCACACACGGACGTGGTACATATGGGTAGATTTGGATTGGTACAGACTCTCCACGGGTGTGTGGACATGCCATGCCTGTTACAGGTGCCGTGGTGGCAAAGGCTCATCCCGTATCTTATGGAGATTCTTTCAGGTTTTCATTTGGCCTCATGCCTGTTTCTAAAGCTCCTTCAAATTCCCTGCTTTCCTTCCTGAAAGTCCATCTAATGTCCAACTTGTATACCCCTTGATCCCTGCTCCATCGCTCTCCCTTCCACAGATCTCCTAATGTCTCTGTTCCTCAACTGTTTTGTCCTTCCCTCTCCCGCCCCTCTTGTCTCATGCCCCCTTACTGTGAGTTGTGTGTTAGCTCTCATACGAGCCTTGACAAGGGACAGAAAAAGCATTTGGTTATCAGATTTGCTATGTTTCTCTTTGTGAGTTTTCCCACCCCTCACACACAGCTGTTTGTAAAGAGTAATGTTTGTGAACATCTCCCTGAAACATCTGTACAAATGTAACGTTTTTTGGTGAAAGCTACTCAAGGTTTCTGGGTTGTATACAGTAAGTCCTGCAGTTGGTCATCACACTGACTCCAACCTGCCGATTCACGAAAAATTGGGCAGTGTGTGTGTGTGTGTGTGTGTGTGTGTGTGTGTGTGTGTGTGTGTGTGTGTGAGAGAGAGAGAGAGAGAGAGAGAGAGAGAGAGAGAGAGAGAGAGAGAGAGAGAGAGAGAGAGAGAGAGAGAGAGAGAGAGAGAGAGAGAGAGAGAGAGAGAGAGAAAGAGAGAGAGAGAGAGATCTCCATGTATGGTGTGTGTGTGTGTGTGTGTGTCGGGTGGCGAAACCGATACCGATCAGGTGTGTGTGTGTGTGTGTGCGTGCGTGCGTGCGTGTATACACATATGTGGGAGTTGCTGTTGGTTGCCTTTTACCTCCAGATATCGGTTGGGTTCATCAGGTGGTGAAACAGAGACCGGCCAGGTCTCACAGTGTACGTGTGTGTGTGTGTGTGTGTGTGTGTGTGTGTGTGTATGTGTGTGCGCGCGCGCATGCTTCATTGATTGGTAGCTACACATGCGTGTTTCAGAATGTGGAATGGAGTCCTCTCAAGGTGGGCTGAAAGCAACCACCTTCATTTCATTAAGGGGTCACGATTCATGGACCAAGCTGTGAAGTTTTCTGTTCTCAAAGTTTTGTGTCGAGGGCTCTCTTCAGGATCGTCACTGAGCTCCGAACACCTTCCAACTGTAGTTAATTTGTAATAATATTCTTCGGGATGGTTTTTCTTCATCTGCAAAGTAGTTCCGGGGAGCTTATGTGATGATGCATCATCCGTCCGTCCTTCCACAAATACTTGCAACTTCTCAGAAACTACACATACAATTTCAATGAAATTTGACCACAACGTGAATCACCCGTGATGGCATTAAAAACTGGGTCTGATGGGGTCGACTCTGAGAAGTTATGGCAGGGGGGCTGGGGGGATTGGGTTACCTCCCCAAAGAGGTATTTGCTTTCTTCTCAAACGATACGCACAATTCCGATGAAACTTCACGACAACCTTCATCACCCATGACGTACCAAAGCTTGTTCATGACATTAGAAAAAAATTGGCTCTAAGGGTATTTAAGGGGGGTTGCCCCCCAAAATATGTATTTGCTTTATTCTTCAAAACTACACATACAATTCCGATGAAACTTGACCACCATCTTCACCACCCATGATGTACTAAAGTTTGCTCACGACATTAAAAAAATTGGGGTCGAGGAGGGTCAATGTGGAGAGGGGTTTGCCCCCCAAAATATGTATTTGCTTTCTTTTCTGAAACCACACACACAATTTCGATGAAACTCGACCACAACCTTTATCACCGGTGATATACCAAGGTTTATTCATGGCATTACAAAAAAACACTCCATCGGTATTGACTTTCTTCCCTATTATATATTTTGTGGCTCATCCATGCTTACCAGTGGTTGCCTGGTTATCTTATCCAGCCACTACCAGTTGAGCGCCCAGTGGTATTGCCCCTATTTTTAATACATCTGTGAGGTTCTTTGTCATCATTCCTGGAGGTCCAGCTATCATTGGTACAACTTTGTCTTTCTTCAGCTTCCAGGATCTTCTCACTTCATTCTTGAGGTCTTGGTGTTTGGTCATTTTCTTGATTTCTGCATTGTTTAGTCCAAAATCATTGGTATTAACACCTCAATCAGCAATGCCTTTTTCTTTTTTTTGTAACTCAGTATGATATCTGGTCGCAACGCTTTGTTTTCGATGTTCACACTCGATGGGATCATTAGTTCGTACGTGAGTGGTCGGTTCTTCCATGCAGTGCTGGATTTAGACTTGGTGAGGCCAGAAGCTGTATAAAGCTTGGAGGCCCCTTGTTAAAAAAATTACACCAGAAGGTCTCACAAAAATTGAAAACATATATGCCTTCCCAGCAGACACACGACGTCAGTATGAAAGATTCACGAAATCGGGAATCGGCCGCTTGGTTGTACAACCAGATCACGACGCGGTACAGCCACAGCTCGATTATCGAAAACTGTTTTTTCTGTCTCGTGTGTTGCCATGGTGACCACTTTTCCACCTCGTGACGTGTGTGGTTGTGTCTGCCTTTCACCAGAGGAGACATCTGATTGGCTAATTCCTATTTCCGCATCACGAGCCGCCATTTGTAAAATTCGGTTAAACTTGTGAACTTTCAGCTGTTTCTGAGTGTGACAGACAATCCGCTTTAATCTGCAGAAGACTTTAGCTTTTTTAGTTAAAATTATCTTCCGCTGTGATCATTTTTGGTAAGTATAATATTATAAATCGATTTTATGTGTCTTAGCTTTTGTTTTTGGACGTTTTAAAGATCACAGAATCCATGATGTGTTACTGTTAATGTTGTGCTGGAATCTATATCGTTACATTCAATGGAAACTCTCCCAGGCCCTTCGGGGCACTCGATCGTGGTTCGAGCCTTGGACTCGGGAACGTGTATCTGACGATCGAATCCTCTGGCACCTCTAACACCCGATTTCGTCATTCGTTGATCACGTTTAGCTGTCGCTGACATGACCCTGACATGACCCTGACATGACCCTGATATGGCCCTGACATGACCCTGACATGGCCCTGACATGGCCCTGACATTACCCTGACATTACCCTGACATGGCCCTGACATGGCCCTGATCGTGTGGAGAAATTAACGGTAAATAATTAATTCGTTTTTCCGTGGGCCTGGTGAAAAAAAAACACCGCTCTGTGGTGAATAAAGGGGACTCTGTAAAATTACTTTGGACAAGTTTAATTGGTTCAGAACCTTTTAAAATATTTTTTCTGGTGTGGAGAATGCTTCGGCCGTTCGGGTCCGACGAATTACCGCATTGTTCCACAATGTGACAAATTTTAAGTTCCACTGCCCTTAAAAAAGCCTCAATTAATATTATTTTTTTTATAATAAATTATTTTGTATGTCCTCTTTTAACGAGTTAGGCCTAACCAAAGGCAAAAGGAAAACAATTGTCAGTTATTGTTCGCCGAAAAATGTGAAGTTTTGTCATAAAAAAAAAAAAAATTAACCCTTTGGCCGCCGACAAACTGCCGCTTGTAACAATGAAGCCTTCATTGTGGTAGTTTGTCACTATTGGGGAATTGTTAAAGTTTGTCGGTGCACAATTGTTTTCCTTTGGTAAAATGGTTATCAAAAGACATGAAAATAACTTTATATAATAAAGAATAATATTAATTGAGGCTTTTTAAGGGCAGTGGAACTTAAAACTTGTTACAAGCTGCTTTGAACACTGGTGTACTAAATTGTTTTTATTTTCTAAAATAAGGGCGATGTCCAATGCTCTGACGTCCACATACAATTTGTGTGGAAAGAATGGGAAGAGACCTTTCCAGAACCTGAATTTTTATAAAGTTGTCAGAGGTAATGAATTCTGCTAAATGACAGTATATAATGTGCATGACTTGAGCGTAATTCACATTGCAAGTCTTGTTTGATGATCATAAAGCCAAATATATACGAAGTGGAAATTCTTATTATTTTTCAGACAGTACCAGGGCCAGTCAGCCAACAGCAATGGAGGCGGATGTGGACACTGCCATATCACAACATTTTAAATATGCCCCTGATCGGTATGGAGGTGCGGGCAGGAACAAGCCCTCATCTATCTATAATTCCAGCAGTGTGTGTGTGTGTGTGTGTGTGTGTGTGTGTGTGTGTGTGTGTGTGTGTGTGTGTGTGTGTGTGTGTGTGTGTGTGTGTGTGTGTGTGTGTGTGTGTGTGAGTGAGTGACCGCTGTTTCTCGACAACCACTGATCCGATCTAATTGAAACTTGCCAGCTATATTGCTGGGGACCTGAGTGTGTGCCTTTTCAAGGTTTGATATTAATTGGACAAGTGCTTCCCAAGTTATGGCCATTTATTTACCAAACCAACTGCGTCGGCGTGGCCGATGGGGAAGAGATCCTCAACCGCGTTCCCCATTATGGGTTACAACGTACGGACTTCCGCATAGTGATGACTGACTATTCTCATAATTTCTCGATTGCTTATGTGCATTTATAGATAAACGCAATGCCCCAATCCAGTCATCGTTTATGAGAGCGAAGGAACGGCCTGTGAGTTTTGTTTGAAAGTTTTTTTAAAGTTTTTTTTGCACGTATGGCCATGCACATACGGGCGGGCACGTACTAGTGTAGTAATAATGAGTAACAGCAACATGCTCTGCCAGCCATCCATGTCCTTGATTATTAAGAATTTGCAGCATAGTTAATTGTAATGTTGTATGGTGGAAACCCAGCCTAAGTTTACATTGTGAAAATATTTACATGTACTTTTATGCAGAATGAAGTTATTTTATTTTCTTGTGAAATTAAGATTGAAAACACCCAACAAATTAATTTTTTTGTGCTTTGGAATTATTTATGTGAGATGCATTCAAAATTGTGTTTTCATACTTAATGATGTTAGATTTATATTTTTTTCTTTGTATGAATACACACACATAGATATATATTTAGTCTCATTGATTTGCCTGATTGTAATTCAGTTTTATATAATTTTATGCACTGTTCATATCATGTCAAGCATCATCTGTTTAAGTCTTTATGCATCTCATTCTATTGATGCCCGCTGTGGGACATAAGTAAAAATATTTCTAAGATATATATATATATATATATATATATATATATATATATATATATATATATATATATATATATATATATATATATATATATATATATATATATATATATATCATGGAGAAATTCTATCAGAAAGGTGTTTGATTTCCCAAGTAGGACCCATATTGTACTCTTTTACCAGTCATTGCTGAATTTCTACCTATTGAATGTCAACTATTATGTCGTATAGCAAAATTAAAATGTGGTTCTTCGTCTTCTCATAATTCTTACCTGTGGTTGCTTAATTATGAATCTTGTAACAATGGGTAGTATGTCATCAGTAGCTAAAACTTTTAATTACATTTTATATAAATGCAAGTTCTCGGTCAATACCTTATATGCTCCTAATGCCCATAATATATGCAAGCATAGAATTATCAGCAGTTTTACTAACTCTCTCTCTGTCGAGTGCAGCCTGTAGCTGCGGTTGCATCATTGGTTGGGACGTGGCTATTCTGCTGATGCAGTGTCCCTGTTACCAGTACACTGGTACTCATTTTGCCGACCTCGGAAGGATGACAGGCGAAGTCAACCTCCTGGTGTATTTTAATTCAGCAGCCAACGGGGCTTGAACTCAGGACCCTTGGATCCCAAGCCACCACCCTAACCACTAAGCCAGCACCAGGCTTAAGTTTTACTAACACTGCATGATGATGATGTTGTTGTACTTAAAGGTGCCTTTGTGCAGTCAATTATATTTGAGAGAGAAGCTCCACAGTTCATCTCTGGAGCAGAACTTTCTGAATTTGAATTGTTAACCGTGCTTTGCACAAAGTGAATTTGTCAAAAAGGTATTTACGACTTTTACCCATGTGGTATTTCTTTTTATTCCCCATTTTTAGTATATGTTTCTCAATTGCAATGGTATCTACTTTTATTTATTGTATGTTTGCATTTGAGTATGCTTTTTTGGTACAAATAAAGATATTATTATTGTTAATACTGCTTGTATATTTTTGCCGCAATCATGCTCTGTGTGATACGTGATAATAAATGATTATGAATAACAGTTGTTTTCAAGTTGTGGTCATTATGTGTTACTGTGCAACGTAATGATGTTGCAATACAACTTCAATGTTTTGATAATGGCACCGGTGGAACAGCGGTGCTCCGCTGACCCCAGACCTACGGGTCGAGGGCACCATCAAGCTGGAAGCTGAAGGGTGTCATGCACTGCAATGTTCGTTTCTTTGGCGTGCAAAGAAAAGGGTAAAAACAAAAACCCCATTTTATGAACGTTGTGATAAAGTTGAAAAATAACGTCTTGCTTCAATGTTGTGACAACATTGAAATCTGACGTCATGGGTGTTGCAAATACAACTTCCCACTAACCCAATTCTGATGTCAGGTACAACCAGAACATGACGCTGCAACAATGTTAGATTTCAACGTTGTCACATCGTTGAAATCTGACGTCATGGGTGTTGCAAATACAACTTCCCTCTGACCCAATTCTGACGTCAGGATAGATCCGGCAAATGACGTTGCAACAACGTTGTGTGTCTGCTGGGTTTTAATTATTTCTCAAGTCATTCAAAATTGATTCTCTTACTCCATTAGCCATAAGCTGAATAAGTTAATCACATATTGTCTTGGACAAATATGAAGAAGACCCAGATCCTCTGTTTCCATATTGTTTTATGTGGTTGGAAAGAAATGGATCAAACTGAGCAATTAATTCTAACAGGCAAAGGTAGTTGCCATTATTTGGTGATTTGGCGGCGAAATGGCAATTTTTCGTCCGCACCCGCAACAAGGAAGCCGTTCTTTAGGCCTTATTCACAAATTTTTACACGTCTTCTCTCATTTTTTGAGGCCCGTGTGGATTGTGAGTCCCTAAACTGTCACTTGCTTAGCGTATGCCTAAATCTGGCACTGCTTCCATGTTTTCAATGATTACTTTTGGTTCATGTTCTCACAAATTATCTGGAACTGGGACACCAATGTTTTTGCAGATGTGCCAACAGATTATATTATAAACTCTGTTGTGTCATGTGTTCAGCTGTTCTGACATGAGTGTGTGTGTGTGTGTGTGTGTGTGTGTGTGTGTGTGTGTTTTCGGTCATTAAGCATAACAAACCATTCTCTTTACTAACCCTATCTCCACCCCTCATATCTATCTCTCTCTCTCTCTCTCTCTCTCTCTCTCTCTCTCTCTCTCTCTCTCTCTCTCTCTCTCTCTCTCTCTCTCTCTCTCTCTCTCTCTCTCTCTCTCTCTCTCTCTCTCTCTCTCTCTCTCTCTCTCTCTCTCTCTTTCTCTTTCTCTTTCTCTTTCTCTTTCTCTTTCTCTTTCTCTTTCTCTTTCTCTTTCTCTTTCTCTTTCTCTTTCTCTTTCTCTTTCTCTTTCTCTTTCTCTTTCTCTTTCTCTTTCTCTTTCTCTTTCTCTCTTTCTCTTTCTCTTTCTCTTTCTCTTTCTCTTTCTCTTTCTCTTTCTCTTTCTCTTTCTCTTTCTCTTTCTCTCTCTCATACACACACACACCCTCCTCGCATCCCTTCCTCCCATGGTATAGCGTTTGTTGAGGCGCAGCTCCCCCCCCTCCTTCCTCGCCCCTTGCTCTTCTTCCCTTCCTAGCATCGCCTCCCTCCTGCCCCCACTCTGTCTCTTCTCCCTCTATCCTCACTTCCTCTCTCCCTCCCTCCCTCCTGTCTCAACCGCCCTCCTTAATGCCCCCCCCCCCCGTCAGCGAAGCGACGTGTTGTATTTACTAGTAAGAGAATAAGAAGTCAACTGTGGAAGAGGCAAGAAAGTAAAGGTCAGGTACAGCAAGCTGTGTCTATTTCAATCCCACCACCAAGGAGATTTACGATTCCTTCAGTGATCACAAACCCATGGAGGGGCTTGGCCATAAATTACAGACAGACCGAAGATGATTGTAAAAAGTGCACATTTATGTAAACAACAATGGCATTGGTGTGCACTGGTTAAATACATATCGTACACAAGACTTGAACTGTGTTCCAATGTATCATGAGCTGTCACTTTCGACATGAAGGATGACCAGGCCAACCAAAGAGATGAAAATAATATAAACAATTAAATTCTAAAGATGTAGGACTCAAACATAAGCATTTGAACATTCCTGTTTTAAAATATTCAAGTATTCTCATGCTTTCAGTAATTTTTGTTTTCATCATTTTAAAGCTAATGGGGTGAAGGTGGAGGGATATTGATGTTGACTGACCGAGAGGGCGTTGGCTTTGCTCTCTGATGCAGGGTGATAAGTAACCCGGTATCGATCCACAGAGCCTGTTGCTGGACTCCAACTAACACGGAAGCTGTGTGTAGTAATGTCTGATGTCCTGAGGTCACGGGGTGAGTGTGGAGGTAAAACCACTCTTGTGTCTGTTCGGGTTTAAATATTGATGGGTCAATGAAAGTTTGAGATACCTCATTTGAAACAGATGATTGATATGCAGTTTAAATAAAATTAAGTTTGTTTATTGCAGCTGAACCTGCAGTTAGCAGGCACCATCATTGCACTGAAAATCTTTGACATTACATTGTAAGAAAAAGCACTGAAACAGTATTTTTCAACAATTAATACATACAAAAGACAGGATCATTGAATTAAAATTTTCCTTAAA
>NC_140965.1:108834976-108839976 GCF_056783735.1 Eptatretus burgeri | reverse complement strand
GATTTGCAGAACTTTTGTGTGGAACGCCATCAGGAAAGGGTGCATCGTCCAGGGACAGAAACCAAGTAAGGTGGATGGAAGAAGTAGCAAAGGTAGTTGGTGAAAAGAAGTAGGTTTGGAAGAGGATAGAGAAGATCAAGGATAGAGGCAGACAACCGGATGCAGGGTTGCTGCACCTGTGTGGGCAAAATAAGAAAGCAGTGAGGAGAGCACTGGCTGAGCCGAGACCTGAGAAGGAAGAGTCGGTATACAACAACTTTGAAGAGGATGATGGGAAGAAGATGATCTATAACTTGGCTCATGACAGTGGGGACAATAGTAAGGACAGGACGTGGGGGAGGAACAGTCATTAAGAATGGTGATGGAAGGCAAATGGCAGGGGAGGGGGCAGTATTGAAGTTATGGAAAGGCTATTTCAAGGAGCTGTTAAACCTGGGAGGAAGCAATGGTGTGCTGGAGCTTCCGTGTTATATACAGAGAGAGTGGAGTTAGTGGAGATCATGGAGGAGGTGTGGAGAGTATTAAAGATGTTAAAGAAGGGAAGAGTGCCAGACATTGATGAGGTGCCTATGGAGATGCTAATTGTAGTGGGAGAAGTTGGAGTCAGTTGGACGAAGAGTCTGTTGAATATATGTATGATAGTCTTCAATTGCAATGGATTGGAGGATGGAGCTAATTGTGCCAGCATGGAAGAGGAAAGGTGATGTTCAAGATCTTGGGAAATACAGAGGCATTATGCTTCGAAGTCATGTCATGAAGGTACTTGAGAGGAGTCTGGATGGGAGGATAAGGAAGAGTGTGGAAATGGAGATCGGCAAAGAGCAACAGGGGTTGAGAAAGAGTAGGGGGACAAGGGATGGGATGCTCATTCTGAGACAGCTGGTGGAGAAGACGTTGGATGTGCATGGCAAAATTTCATTGGGAATTGTGGACCTGGAGAAGACCTTTGACAATGTCCTGAGAGAGATGGTGACGGCAACACTGAGATAGGAGAGAGAGAGAGAGAGAGAGAGAGAGAGAGAGAGAGAGAGAGAGAGAGAGAGAGAGAGAGAGAGAGAGAGAGAGAGCGCCGGAAGCAGAAGTTGGTTTGGTGGAAGGGATGTACAAAGGAATGAAGGGAAGAGTTTTGGTTGCTCCTCAGATGTCGGAGTTCAGCGTGAACATTGGTGTAAGGCAGGGAGTTTTCTCGGGCCACTCATGTTTATCATGGTGATGGGGCTGGTAAGAAGCACGGTAAAAATGATAGGTGTTCTGGGGCGGATGTTGGATACAGACAATCTGGCTGTTATGGCAGAAAGTAAGTGGGAGATGCAGGAGGTACTGAGAAAGTGAAGGAATCATTTGGGAGGCATGGACTGAAGAGGAGAATAGAGAAGATGAGTATGGTGATGTGAGTTGTGCAGCAGAGGAATTAAATGAATATCAGGTTAGAGGGGAAAGAGATCGGGCAGGAAAATTGGTTTGAGTATCTGGGGGTGACAGTGACCGGGGTTGGTATGTCAGAGGCAGAGTTGCAGAGGAGGATTCAGGTGGATGTGAATGCATGGAGGAGGGTGTTTGGATTGATGGCAGACATAAATATATCAAGGAAATTGAAACGGAAAGTTTTGGAGTCTTGTGTAACACCGGCCTACTTTTACAGTCTGGAGATGGTGTAACTGACTGAAAGACAACAATAGAGGCTGCAGGTCTGCGAGAACAACTAGGTCAGGAAGATAGTGGGAGTGAAGGGGATGGATAGAAGGATTGTTGAACTGAGGGAGGAGATTGGTGTGCAAGTAAGTTTGATGGGTGATTGGTTAAAAGCCAGCTGAAGTGGCCTGGACATTTGGTGCAGTTTGGGGGGTGGGGGAGAGAGAAGATGGCAAAGAGAGCGGATTGGTTGAGGGAGCAAGGTATGAGGAAAAGAGGTCGACCATGGCTGAGATGGGAAGATTGTGTGAGGAGGGTTATCAATAAGATGGTGGTAGTGGGAGAGTGGAGACAGTTGGCTGAGGACAGTCGGAAGTGGAGGAGTATAATGGTCAAGGCAGGGCAGAGGATTGGTACCATTGGACTTCACCCCTTAAAAGGGAAGAGAAAGAGAAGAATAAGTATTTGGGAGCACAGATTAATTAAAACGGAATGAAAGTGGATAAATCCCAAATACTTACTGGTATGTCATACAATCTTCGACTGATAATGGTATTATAGCAAGAGTCAAAACAATCATAGATCGATTTTAAAAGAAATGCTATCTTTTATCTTTTGTAAAAATCCTTTTTAGGTCATCTCTTCGAGCATGACCTAATAATATTGGTGTTGAGAGGAGAGGTGACGATCCGTCCGTCCGTCTGTCCGTCCGTCCGTCCATCCATCCGTCCACAATGAAGTTGAAGCGGAAGATCTGGTCATTAGTGATCCTGATAGAAATCGATGAGACGTACACGATGGTATGACCTTCAAGGTCACCGAAGGCAAGGTCAAGGTCACGAGACCTTTGAAGTTGCGAAAATGACGATTTTCAAATTCTATCTCCTCCTACATTTCTCAGGCGATCTTGAATTTGATTGTGGCATATGAATCTATGGGACAATATCTAAATTTTGTCAGGCCGAATTTTCGAATTTCGCTTTCCTTTTCACATCACGTGGCTTCAAAGTTTGCAAAAACTGCCCTACCTTCAGGAGGCTATATATTTTCTCGCAGAGATGACCGTCACTCCCGCACGGGTGTATTTTTATCTGTCAAATTACATTCAAACTTACCACTGGAAAATTCAAGTAATCCATATTTTTTTGCAATGTCTTCAAATATATGAAACATATAACTATTTTATCAAAGAAGATAACTGACCTTTTCTTGTTATAATGATCTCTGTTAGGGTTTTAATGAAAGAGTCGATTCTCATAACAGTAAGATGTATATCATATATTGTGAGAATCCACATTCAATGAGTGCTCCATTTAAGTGGTTTTGTGTAGGAAAACACCTGTCAATGTGTTCCCTCCTTTATAGGAGAAATTTCCCACAGCCTTCAGAGTCTCATTTTTGGTGGTGTACTTGTTGAGGTCCCACTCATTTCGAGGATCACCACTATACTGTGCAAGACCTGAAAGGCAATGACACACGGAATGTCAATTACACTGAAATGCATTAATTTTCACCTGAAATTTTTCAGGAGATTTGGAGGAACTGGCATTGAATCAAAATTTTTTTTAGTGCATTATATCATTATTCCCAGTCCTATACAGAAGAATGCATTTTTTTTCATTTAGGCAAAACCAGGATAACTAAAATTTAGCAGTAAAGTTTGAAGACATTTGGTCAACATTGTAAAATTATTCTTGTTAAACAAAGTCATCTCACCAACACGAATCCACCCAGACTCAATGTCAAATGCTTGAACGAGGCTCTTGATAAACTGACGAACGAGATGGAAGTTAAGACGACCAATGCTCCAGGATCCGTCAACCAGGATAACAATGTCGGCATATTTTGTGCTGGCACATTCAAAAGCTGAAATTCACACGATGGCATAACATGCCATTAATATTCATGGGATGTGGGGAGGGAAAAGGGGTGAAGGAGAGTGGGTTGGTCAGATAATCTTAATCAGTGATACCTTTTTAATTAAGTTAGCCTACTATAAGGAATTATTTTAATAGGACAACTTGTGGTTGTTAAATATCCAATGAAAGAAATGAATAACCATTCCAATACATGCTTCACATGCATAAATGTGTGCAGGCCACAATCACATGTACGCGCACATACATACACACACACACACACACACACACACACACACACACACACACACACACACACACACACACACACAAGCACACACACACACACACACACCTCATTTTTCATTTCTGTTCCTCACAATTCTATCTCAAACACACTCAAAAAATAAACTCAACATTTTCACACATTATTCATATCATGCAAGTTTGTCTGAAAGTCAAAATATCATGTTTCAATGTAACTCATGATAAATATCATGTGAATGGATGCACGTCAGAAGTATATTGGTTTTCACTTTGCAATACCAAGACTCACAGCCAGAGAGGATAAAAAACAACTTTTTATTGAGCAAAGTGTGAATCTGAAAATTACATCACAAGTGAGAAATTTTAAAGAAAGATATGATATTTATAAAAGTCATAAGCAGTTCACTCATCAATGTGTCACTCTCAAACCCATGCTTCCCAAATTCCATTTGCAGAAGGACTTGGAAAGCTGGAGACAATCTGAAAACTTGCACAAGAAGAGAAAGAAGACAAGGTAAGTCCATCCAAATTCAATTAGATGATGGAATTGATCAGTGAAAGTGGCAAAAAATAGAATTACAAAGACTGTTCAAGATGTTCTCAGAACATGGTATTCATAATGGTCAAATAAATGGCAAACTTTTGTATTTTTTAATGTAAAAGGAAAATAATTTTATTACTAAAGTCGTTGCATCCACCGACCCCAAGAAACTCAATTTATGTTGAATTGGTGAAACGCCATGGACAAAGGAGAGTATTTTTGTTCTGATACTTTTAGAAACCCCCATGTATATAAAAAGAGGAAAATATATAAATGTATATGTGTATAAATATAAATGTATATGTGTGTATATAAATGTGTGTATATATATATATATATATATATATATATATATATATATATATATATATATATAAATGTATATATATATATATATATATATATATATATATATATATATATATATAAAAATAAATATATATAAATGTATATATATATATACATTTTTGTATATGTATATTTTAATGTATATTTTGTATATTGTATATTAAAAAATGTATATTATTTTTGTATATTAAATTTTTGTATATTATAATGTATATTAAAAAATGTATATTTTATATATGTATATTATATATATGTATATAAAAATGTATATATATATATATATATATATGTATATAAAAATGTATACATATATATATATATATATATATATATATATATATATATATATATAT
>NC_140965.1:108802476-108829976 GCF_056783735.1 Eptatretus burgeri | reverse complement strand
AAATCCGTTTGCTGGTTTGTGCTGTGGAGCCTCGCGTTGCAAACACACACACACACACACACACACACACACACACACACACACACACACACACACACGGAAAACCCGACAATAAGGGTACTCTAGCGACCACCCAACAACTGTGCTGTGATGGTGGTGATTTGGGGAGGAGAGGGATGTTCTTGGCCCCATCATTTTTGACAGGCTTCACACTAGTAAATTAATAAATAAACAGAAAAACAGACTTCTGCTATTAACAATCAAATTTGATTGTCCCGAAGCACAAAAAAATAGCATTAATATACACCGAAATGGAAAAACAACATAAATTAACATTTTAAAATGAACTCATCCAAACAAAGCCAAATTGAGATTTTATCTCCGATGATGTTTTGTAAAGAAGGCAAGCTGTTCATATGACATGCCTAACTTAGTATGATTTGTTATTGGCAAATATCAATTTCTGCTTCCTCACGAGCCATAAAAAAAATCTGAGATTTTTTTCATATAAATTACTTCAAAAAAAATTATTTGGAGACTGATGTCTTCAAATATGACTGACTAGCGAGTTGCCCATGCCGGCATGGGATTGTAAACGAGGTAGGGTTCGAGGTGACAAAAATGCAAATGGCATCTTCCGTCATCGAGCCAGCAATCTGGGAGGAACAATTCACATTAATTGCCACATCTGATGCAATTTAAATGCTCTAATGGTGGGGAGGCGCTCCATTTGAAACGGTTTGTTCAATATATCGATATATGTAGCTTTTTCATGCCTCGGGTCCATAAAAAATTTTGTGTTGGTGTCAAAGCTAGTGACTAATTTCAAATTAATAGTAGGATACTACACAATAGCTGTCCAATTGTGAAAATTCTAAGCTACAAAAGTAAAACTTCTTTCCATTTAACATGGATAGGTGGTATTTCATGAGATAGCATCTGGGGATTAAAGATAATTTGCATCATTTTTATTACTTATGTAAGGGTAAAAGCTTGGAGTTAGGTGATTAATCAAGGGGTTAAAGTTACCTTGGATGAATCCAACAGGACATTGATTGAGGTATGCCAACCATCGTGGGAAGCAAAAAGAAGCTCACCTTTCAGGCATTAACCCTTCAAAAGAGTAAACAAACCTTGTTGTATTGTTGCCTGCTCACAGCCATTGAAGTGAAAGTCATGGATTGTGGACTGTTTTCAGGGCATAACCTTTGTCCCTTGTGAAGGTTCACATTACATCTCATTTTACTCTTTAACGACACTGACACTGATAGAACGTATACGATGACAAGTCCTCCATCCATCATATTCATGTGTCAAATTGTGATTGTTTGGAAATGTCAATATTACCATTATATTCATCATTATATCAATATTATCATTCAATATTACATCACAGTGGTGTACCCCAATAGCAGCTATTATAGTGGTACCTCGATGGTACTTGAGGAGTTTGGAGGTAAAATGAAAGGTTGCTTGTTCTGACAATATAGTTGAAGCAGAGAAAAACATTTTTTGTGGCAACAATATCCTGTAAAACTGCAATGTTGACGACAAGTTATTACTCACATGATGGCAGACAAGATGCTGAATTAAAACTGGCATGTTTTGGCATTGTATTACTTGCAGATGGATAAAGAAAGGCTCGCTAAAGATCCAAGATTAACTGCACAAGTTATAAACTAAAACTTGTACTTTTAGTCTTGTCCAATGGAGATCAGGAGAGTGTTCATCACACTCCACATGCTTCGATTTACCTGCTGATCACATAACGTGCCTTGTGGTTGATTGGTTTGCATTCATGGGAACAATCGTCTGGGCGTCAGACGGATGGTTGTTTATTTGCTGATTGTGCGGTTTTACCGTGTGAGACATAATCTGTGATATATATATATATATATATATATATATATATATATATATATATATATATATATATATATATATATATATATATATATATATATATGTATATGTGTGTGTGTGTATATATATATATATATATATATATTTACATATATAATTAGCATCGTCTGGCTGTAATGACGAATAGCACAATCAAATATTTTTTTTCCTCAGTTCTGCGACATTTAACAATCTTAACTGGTTGTGTTGAAATGCAGATATATATATAAATATATATTTTTTATATATATATATATATATATATATATATATATATATATATATATATATATATATATATATATATATATATATATACATACATACATACATACATACTGTACATACACACTATATAAAATACACACACACACGTCTGCATTTAAACACAACCAGTTGAGACTGTTTAACGTAGCAGAATGGAGCAAATTTTGAGGTTATCTGCCATGCCGGTTGAGAAGAAAGTATTTTAAACAATATCAGTAATCTTGGCAAGATGTTTCTTCAAGGTCATAACATATTGAAAAGCAGGCAGAGGGTTAATTTAACCATTACATGTAATAAGTAAATGCATGCGATATCCATGCCAGGTAACATGCATGCTGTACCCATGCCAGGTGAAGGGAGAAAGGGGAAGGAAGAAAGAAATAAAGGGCAGTTATTAAACAAAACTATGAAGAAAACAACTTCAGCTTGAAATCAAAGTCAAACAATAATGATAACAAAAAAAGGAAAAAACACAATTGTGAGCAATAAATGATTCCATGCTCTTACAACCTCAGATTGGATTCAGAAGTTAATGAAGTGGGATGAGAATTACAGTTAGGTTGGATGTTGAAGGACTTCATGGAATGATGGATGAAGATTGAGGTATGGTTACTTGAAAGCATTACATGCATTGCCGGTCAGGCCATCAAAGCTGCATTCCAGATGTGGAAGGGAAAAGTTCAGTTTTGTTTCTCAGATATGTTGTCCAATTGGTTAGGTTAATACAACATAAGAGTTTCATTCCATCATTGCACCAGATGTACTTCTAATCTACTCAGCTTGTGTTGTCAATGTAAAGATATTTTTGTGAGTTTAAGTCACTGAGGAAGAATATAACCACCAACATGTTGAAAAAATAGAACTCATTGCTAAAATGATATATTTCTTAACCTTCACTGTGCGTTACTATAATCCCACAAAAGGATTGATTATAATTTCACATCATCTAATGTCATTTTCTTTATATAATGCGTCAGACTATTCTGACCCTCTTACTCAATCTCTTTCAGCTCTAATTTTGTAAAGATCTAGGCTCTCACCGGCTTCTTCGGGGAAGGCTGTGACCTCAGACCCATTCAATGGGTCACTGACGCCTTCATCATATATTGAGATCACATTCACCTGATATGGAGTGCTCGCACTACAGACAAAAACAAACAAACACAGACAAAGCAAAAGGAATCGGTTTACCGTGAAGCATAGAAGTGTCATCGCTGAAGGGATATTTTGAATTATTGTTTCTCCATACAAGCAGCCAAGCATTAAATACAAACAAAATAGCAACCCCACATGAACATACATGCTCCAAAATACCACATGGTATGAAGCGCCTTTTAGACCAGGCACATGAAAACAGAGATACATAAAGGTTACATCCTTTTGGGGCTATTTTCTTGCTATCCAAGCTCTCTTCCTCAGGCATCTAAGGCCACAACCACACATGGATAATTGACTTCCTATACTCTCGTTATCAACGTATGGCTCTCAATGGAATCCTCTCAACTCATCTTCTTGTCAATGATGGAGTGCCACAAGACAGTTTGCTGGGCCTCGTCCTATTCTGATTCTTCATCAATGATCTCTGCCTCTTTGGAAAACCTTTATCTCTTTGCTGATGACTCCGCCCTCTGCCATGACATCCTAATCTATCAGATAGGCTGGCAACAGCCTCTTCCCTCTCTTAATACTGTCAGAGAATCAGAAACTGGTCAAACACTTGGAATATGTCTTTCAATCCTGGCAAATCTCACTCTCAATCAGTCCCTCCGAAAGGAAACTCCAGCAAACCCTCCCATCCACTTTCTTAACAATGATGTTGAAATTCAATCACTCAAACTTTTGGATCTCACAATCAGCTATGATCTTTCTTGGGCAAACCAAAGTTAGCCTCCAAAGCCAGTCGCCGTCGTGCAATGTCCTTCCTTGGCATGGTACACCTTAACTCCTATTCACCGACAAGGCCTTCTACCACAGCTTGATGGAGCACTGCTCTCCCCCTGGGCTGGTGCCCCTGCCTCACACCTTACTCAGCGTGACGTTATGGAAACCAAGGACTTCAAGATGATTGGAATCTCTGAAAGATGGTATTCTCCAACATAAAATCTCCCTGTTGAAAGTGCATTAGCATGGCAGTTCTGCTTTGGTTTTACTTGAAAGCAGAACAAATGCAGGGTAAGACAGCTCAGAGGCAAGTGTACTACACTACCAGCTGAGCTACAGTGTTATCTTTCAATCTCCAACACCTGACCTTCCAGAGAAGTCTCCCATATTGAAGTACAGTGTTAAACGGATCTGACTTCGTTTCGCTTCCAAGATCCCACAGGATTGGGTGCATGAAATTTAATAATTGGCAGGCCAGTAAGCTTCACTTTAGAGAAACAAGCAGCAGAAAGGCCATAGCAAAAAGCTTGAAGAGTTTTTTAAGACATCTGATAGCTCTGAGGCATGTGGAGAGAAATTTTACAACAAGGTTTGCCACAGGCTGTTGGGAAGTGGGGGGGGGGAGGGGAGAGGGATTGGATAAGTAAGGTGAAGAGAATAACAGAAATGGAAAAGGGGAGTTTTCTTATTGTCAGTTCTGGACAGTCATCTGAATGATTATTTAAATGACTAAAAAATTATTCTCCTGCATAAAATGCACAGTATATCTTCTTCAACCAGAAGGCACAGATATATCTGGCCTAATGAGAGATGCAGACAAACTCGCCTCCTTCCCCTCACAGCTAGTAACATTGGAAAATGTGCCTCATCTTCGGGCTGAACAAAATCTCAATTAAAGCTATCCATGAGAAGATCCAATCCAAAAATATTACAATGAAGAAAAAAAAATGGAAGTGGATTGGCCATGTGCAAGGGATAGAACAGAACCATATTCAGAAGCCGGATGAACAATGCAATCTACAAAGGACACCACATAGGGAAAAGAAAATGAGGAAGGCCATAAACCACTTGGCGGAAAACAGACATCTGTGCTGGATGGAATTGGCATGGTACGGAGCGTTGCAGAGAAAGTTGCCAAAGATCGAGACAGATGGCAAGGGATCATTGCAGCCATATGCCCCAGCATGGAATGGATATGAATAATAAGAAGAAAGCATATAAACGTAAATTTTCCTGAAAACTTGTTTTTCAAACTACTGTAAACATGTTTCAATCTAAAAATCTGTGTGGTCCATAATTGGCTTTACACCGTTGAAAACTCATCCTTTTCTAAGTGTATTACTTTGATATCATGAATTCTGCTTCTTTTCCTGACCATATACCTTTCCCCAATTTCTTATGAGAGTTGATAAATATAAATGACATTTTTATTAGATCTTATGAAAAAATTTTGTAAGATTAATTTTGTTTGTTAAAAAGGAGGTTTGGGTTTTGTAATAGTGGTCATGAAAGATGTTAAGTGAAAAAGTGGAATTGTTAGTTATGAAAACACATTTTATAATACTTCACCAACCGTGTATGGTACGTATCGTTGATTTTAGTCCTACGTACCAACCTCAATCCAGGAAATGTTTGGTATCGCCAAGTATAACTCACTGAGCACAGATTGCCATTGAAATTCAGCTTAAACATGGACAAATTACAAGCAATAGATGGGTATACAAGTTTCATAAAATAAGGCAAAGCAAATGTACTCATCAGATTTCACTTTATAATTGATACAAAAAGTTTGCATTTGGCCAAGTACCAATTTAGCATTTCTTCCTCACAAATACCTGTGTTGCCTGCTATTTAGTTGGCATGCTCTGTGTCCAAGGTACCTTTGATTAGGCCAAGAGAGACACAGATATAAATGATTAATCACAAACCTCAGTCCCTGCAAAACCACAGAGTTGTCCATTGGGCCGACCGTCACATTGCGACTCTCGTCCTTGTTTGAATTTGGATGGTATGTCACGAGATAGCCCTGAACTCCGGCCTCTGGCCCATCCCACATGACTCTGAAACCACTGCTCTGCACTTCAGATGTTCGGAAGTTCTCTGGTGGAAGAAGCACTACAGAAGGATAGCAGGGAAGAATAAAGGTTTGTTACTCAGTAAGTGTTGCAAGGGTAGCTCAGACAACATACCATCAATGAATATCTGGTCACTTCATAGTCTTTCTTGAATGTTATTTGAGAATATCAAACTCTGGGGATAAATAGATGAGGTGGGATGTAAAAAGCCACGACTTATACAAATTGGGTGAAACTTTGACATAAACCAACAGCCCCTCCCCCTCCTCTTAATGTCATTGTCCCTTGCATTCACCTTTCTGAATCTCTTTTACTCCATCTCTTCTAAAAATTATTTCCTGTGTTTCCCTCTTCCTCCTCCACATCCTCCTCCGCTCACATACTTTCCATATCTCTCGTATCTTCCCCTTTCCTTCCCTTTTCTTAAATAGTTTTCCACTCAATTTACCCACCCTTCTCTCTCCATTGTGGCATATGAAAATATATAAACATAAATGTTGATTGTGTCATGAGAAGAGTGGGATAGCTTACATAAACATAAATGCTACTTTGTTCTGAAGCTGTATGTAACACGAGACAAAAGCATAAAGAAGAAATAAAAATCAGACTTTGTTATTGATTTTGCTGCAGTCTAATGACTGGTTGAGTAGGATAGCTTGTGGCATTAAAATAGGAATACTGGAGGGTTGATGGTGGATAGCAACTGACTTTGTTCTGTAGTACGAGTAAGTTGTTGTTACAATTTCCAAGTATATACATGGACCACTGGTGGCGTCATGCATTCCAACCACTCTTTGGCTTTCAAGTTGTGCCAAGCATGCAGAGAGGGAGAGAGCTGCTGCTGCTGGTGGGAAATTGGGAATGGTGTACTGGCGAAAAACTACACTTGAGCTCAAGCGATGTGCATTTAAATATATATATATATATATCTATATATATATATATATATATATATATATATATATATATATATATATATTCACTATTTAAATATACCCTAGATAAAGTATTTTAAGTTAAACGATAAAAAGGGAAATAAGTTACAAAAATAGTCAAAAGAAAAGTAAAAGGGAAGAAAAAGAAAGGTGATGCAATTATCCTGTAATGTTGGAATGCAACTAAATTAAAAACCCTTTCAAAAATGCATTCTCAATGTAAGAATCTCGATAATTTAGTGATGTATGTCCATAATTTGATGAGAAATAGCCCTGAAAGGTAACGACAATGATATGAAACCAGAATATAAAGCTAAGTGATCAGTATTCAAAGCAGAATATAAAGCTACGTGATCAGTATTCAAAAAATAAATGAAAACCAACGATTAATACAGTTCTTTAAAAGTAGAAAATTATTTCGGCATTTTCAAATGTAAGTAACAATGTTGGGTTCGGATCTTTGGGACATGGAAGATAATTCCCATGTATTCCATCAAGCATGAATATTTTGGGAGTTTTCCAAGATTATTAAATAGCTGAATGAAGGAAGATGATGAAAAAGAAGGAAAGAAGTTCATAGAAGTTCCTGGTGAATTAATTTTTTAAATAATTAAATTAAGACATCTCAATCATTTCAATACTCCGATTCATGTACGTCATATTATACAATCTGCCATTAAAACAAAGTAAACACGTGATTGTTGTTGATGCAATTTATTTATATGACATCATGGGGCACAGATTAGGTTTTTCTTGCATTCTTTCTTTCGGATGACAAATTACAACTCACAGATATAAGTCTAAGTAGGAAGCCGAGTTACTGATAAATGCTTAATAACTACATGTCCATTTCATTGTGACATATTCACGTAATGCTGTGTTGTGGCGAATGTTTTCCCAGAGGGATCCAATGTGGAAGTAACCATCTCAATATCAGGAATTGCAACCTTCAGCAGCAATCACTGCATCAATGTCCAGATAGTGAGCTTGTACTACTCAGCGAAGTTTGAATCCTATTGTGTATAGGGGTCCTGTGAAAGTATCAGTCTTGAGTGGGAGTTGCTCTCCTCGAATGGCCACTTCCCTTGCATATCTCTTGTTGAACCAGTGGCTTCATAACATCTTCTGAGGTCATAAACAGTTCTCCTAAAATTAAAGAGCCTTGTAACATGGCTAATGGAAGACCCCGCTTGAAGGTGTCCGATTATATGATTCCTCTCATTTTATGACAGAAGTTGAATTGTAATGGATTGTGAAATAATGTAGAGTGTTTATTTTTTGATGATACACATATTGGTGTCTTGGAAAGACTGTTACTCATTTGCTCAGAATGCCTTGTGTCACCTCTAAAAATCTAAGGGTGCATGAGTTGCACATGCTGAAAGATTATTGCATGAGGCAACTGCGTTACTTGGAAACTTGTAATCAGGTGTTCTGCACATCCCTCGTGCCATAAAGGCACTTGCAATGAATGCTGGAACAGTCCAACAATTACATAATAAATTCCACATGTTTGTTGTTTTCTATGGTGGAAAGTATATACACAAAATGAAGAAAGGGTTACTTTGAGGGGTTACTAACATTTCAGGCTCACACATTGGGAATGACATCTTATATTTAATTCTCATCCTGTTATAATATAAAATTAAATTGTTTTTGATTTCTTAGTTGCAAATAGATTCAGCACAATGAATATCTGCTGCATTGTTCTTGGCTTTTCGGAAGAGATTTAGGAAACATGAATACAAATCGGGCCAAAATTGTGGAGGCAAGAAATTCCAAAGGGATTTCCCCCCAAAAAAATCCTTGGCTTATCGTTGAGGTCATTTTCTGAGTTGGGGAATTAAATTTGATGTTGAACTAGTTGCGAGGAAATCCGGCATTTGGGCTATTTAAATTATGCATTCTCGTGCATCTACAACCTTCCATTCCTGTTACCATGTCCCAAAGCAAGCATATTCTCACCCAGCTATGTGTTTTACGTGGTTTAACACAACAACTGTCAACAGTTCCAAACACGGCAAGTTCCCAAGCCCTGCAGCACAATACATCAATCACCGATTAGCGCAGTTCCTTCAGCTCACTTCAACGTTTTTCTAATGGAGGTAGGTGTTTCTTTCTCGAGGACAAAATATTGTTCTTCTGCGGGCAATTTGAGGGATGAATCGAGATGGGTTTAATGTTTGAAAGACTTACTCCCACATAGATAAAGGTACAAAACACGCCACATTTATTGACTGGATTATTACAAAAATCAACCCTCGACTGCACAAGAGGGGTGTAAAGAATATTTCTCCCTGAAAACGTTTTTGGAGTTTAAAACATGACCGTGCTTAGAACAGTGGCATCAGGAAACTCATCCACAGATGGGAAGAATGTGTGACACTGGCTGAAACTTCATTAGAAATGGACGAATATTGGTGTTGAGTTTTAGTTCATGGTCAGAGAAAACATTTTGATTCTGCGGTATAAGCAGTTCGAAAGACCAGCTTACACGTACTTAGCTCACCTGAAATATAGTTCAGAGGAGGTATTAGCATGGTGCGGTGTCCATCAATCAATCAGGCAGTCAGACAGTGAGTCACAGTGAGTCTGTACGTAAATACTCGGAACTTCCTCTCAGAAACTACAAACACGATTTTGATGAAACTTCACCACAACATTCATTACCCGTGATGTACCAAGGTTTGTTCACGACATTCAAAAAAAAATCAGAGCCTAAGAGATTTTACCGGGAGGGGGGGGTAAAAATGGGTCCAGGTTTGTCCCTCCCAAAATAGGGACTGTATTTGCTTTATTCTCCTAAACTACACACACAATTTTGATGAAACTTGACCACAACCTTCATCACCCGTGATGGATGAAAGTTTATTCACAGCATTAAAAAAAAAAAAATCATGGATTTGCCCCCCAAAACAGGTGTTTGACCATATTTTTAGCATTAGAAATCATAAATCTACACAAAGATAACCGGCTTCTAAATACACAACAAAAACATCCCCAAACCCACTTTTCCTGACACCTCAAGGTGTAACTTTAATAGATTAATGATACATGTTCCAAGACACACATGAGCTGACAGCTTGCAAAGTAATGCAGGGTGCCAGACAACAAGTACACAGATATCCAATGAGATGATGACCCTGACATATTGAATATTCAAGGTGTCCATCCACTGTGGGAAAAGTGGGAGCATGACAAAGGGTGAAATGACCCCAGGTATGGCATGGCCAGAATGAATTCTATTTTCTAATGAATCCTCTGATAATTACCATTTGGCTCAAGGCCATTCTATCATTAGTGAAGTGGAAAAACTAAATAGTACTTGTTATTTTATTAACTTAAATCCAAGACGATGAACTAGCTACTGTTCTTTGTTTGTATGCAGCACAAGGCTGCGGGGTGGCATCATTGGCTGAGAATGTGGCTGTGCCGCTGATGCAATGCCATCTGCTGGTTAGGGCAGGGATTTGGAATTAGTTTAGGGTGCTGGCAATAGCTCGCCTGCTCTTCACAAAGGCCTTCATGGGATCTTTAACGTCCACAAACTGATGCTGGCAGACGAGATGCCAGTGTAAAGTCCATCCGAGGAACGACACAAACAATGATGAACCACTCTGCCTGTGAAACATCAGGATGCCACTTTATAGCTTGTCCCAGATTCAAACCCAGGCGAGACAGATTTGAGCTGAGTGTATATACCTCTCGGACTAGCTCCTGTTGAGTAAATACTGCACGAAAATTTAAATTACAAAGTCCAATCAACTTCATTTATGACATTGCTATATAAATATCTTCAGCATAGACTTTAGGTAAAGACAACAACACATTGGTGACTTGTGCCTACTAAATGCACACAATCAGACATAATGAAAATTTTTGGCTGTGCATGAAATCGTATTTTTGTTTCCATTCAAGCCCTTCAGCTGATGGCGGTGATATAATGTGGAAACTATTTAGGAAATGGCACATTTGGCACATTGACATTTCATCCAAACATACTCAACTTATTTCAACTCTTAGTGGAAGCATACCTGTCTATGTGTGCCTTTTTGACACACCTACTACTTGCCATACTCAAGTTTTCATTCCGTTACTGGTTTGGGCTTGCTCAGCATCGCAAAGCTGACCACACAATAAGTCTGACTGTGTCACGCTTATGTCTTTGCATAAGCTGACAAAGCAGTGATAGTCAGTTAAGTTTCCACAATTAAATCCAGACTTTTAAACCATCTATGTATGCCCTGAAGAGATTAAGAATGCCAACTCGCAGGCTCATCAATTTAATACAAAAGCAGCAAACATTGCTCACAACTCAGCCTTGATTCCACTTTTTATGACGTCATACGTAGGGGCTGCCAGTCTAATATACTACCAACTGTGACTTTTTTTCAACAAAATGATCTTTAATGTTTTCACACTGCCCTGGGTTAATACAAATTTAAAGTGACAGATTAATGACCTCTTGAATTCCAATTGTCATCAGACATCAGACGAGTATGGCACATTAATTACATGACAGGTGTCAGTGAGAAATTAGAGAAAAAAAAGAAAACATGCCTAAAGCATCCATCCATCCATGGGGACCATACTCTGTGTGGAGCATTGGTGCTGCAGAAGCAGTCTCCTTGGCTATTGGGCACAATCCTGGACGGGTCACCACTCCAACACAGGATACCATCAAGCTGGCACTCATTTTGCCAACCTCAGAAAAATTACAGGCAGTCAACCCCACCTGGCATTAATTGAGCATCTGAGTGGGATTTGAACTCAGGATCCTTGGATCCCAAGCTCACAATACAAACTATGAAGCCAACACCTGGCAGGCTAAATAATCAAAAGAGATTATCTACTTTATGGTAATAATGCAAATTTGTAAGATAACCACATTTACATAATACATTAATGTATACACATATTTTTCAAGAAAAAAATGGTATCCTGGAGAATAATTATTTTCCTAAAACATAAGTGGAAATAACAATTACAAAATATGCTTGGAATTATTTCTCATTGGTTGTAATTTAGAAAGGTGGAATGGAGTCATTTTCCCATGACTCAAAATCTCATCTCAAGCTCTGTTTTGATAGGGATAATGTTTGAAGGACCAAGTTGTGCTGGTTTGAAAAGTCGAAAAGTTATCATGTCTTTGTTCAAATTTTTTGTCAGAATTGTCACTGAACCCAAACAGCCTCCATTTGTAAATATTTTGTTGTAATATTCCCCTGTATCATTTCAAAATTTCAGAGAGGTTCTGTTTTATTACTCCCATTGGTTCAACTGTCACTGATACAACATTGGCACTCCTTAGCTTTCAGGTTTTCCTGACTTCATTTATTTAAATCCTGGCACTTGGTTATTTTTCTTTTTAACTCTGCCACCAAAGGTGGATGGAGGTTATGTCCTCACCCCTGTCTGTTTGTCTGTGAGCAGGATATCTCAAAAAGTTATTAACAGCTTTGGATGAAATTTGGTGGACAGGTTGAGTGTGTGACAAGGACATATTGATTAGATTTTGGGGAAGATCCGGATCCGGATATGAGAACTTTTTAAAGTGATTCTTCAACATTGAGAGATCAAGCCAAAATGATATATCACACAATATCTCAAAAGGATTTGGACGGATTCAGACGAAACTTAATGAATGAGTTGGTTTGGTGACAAGAACAAGCCGATAAGACTTTGGTTGAGTTCCAGATTCAGATCTGGCCTAACAGTGAGATAAAAAATGTAAACTGTTTAGCCTTTCAGAGGCATGCACTCTACCCAGTGCTGTTCTAGTTTCCCCTTTATTTAGGCCAAGGGTACTGGGTACTGACACCTCAATTAACAATGCTGTGCTTTACTCTTTGTATTTGAGTACTATCCTGGTTGTATTGATTTTTTCAATGTTCATGCTTGATGCCGTGGTCATGTCATAAATGAGCACTATAATGTCATTATCAGTGATTGTTCTTGGTATATACTGCCATGACTTTTCTGAGACAAGGTTATTGAAGTTTCTGTGGATGTCTGTGCTCTGGACTACCCAATGTTTCTCAAGATATGGGCCTGGGGAGTCATGTATTCACTGGATCACGGGATGTGTCGCTGTCTTGTACCTATACAGGAGGATGAAAGTCCAAATCTTTAAGTCCTTGGTCCTTCCAGTCTTGCTCCACAGATGTGAGACTTGGACTCTGACCAAGGATCTGACATGGAGACTTAACTCCTTCATTACCAGGTCTCTTCAGAGAATCCTTGGCTATCGCTAGTCAGACTTTGTGTTCAACGAGCAGTTGCTGAGGGCCTCAGATGACATTTGTTACCTGCATAGTCCGTGAGCGTCAGCTGTGGTAAAACAATGTTCCAGTGGCTTACTTGAAATACAATGTTATGCATTTGTGTACATAGTTGTTCTGACATGACTTTTCCATATCCAAAGAGAGGGTGATGGTGCTTTATGTTTCTTTTTTGCAGAACCTACATTTGTCTGATTGCCTTAAACCTGTCATTTTGTTAACGGCATTGGTATAGTGCATTTGATCTTGGACATTCATTGTAACTCGTTCTTCATTCCAGTTAATACAACTACTTCTTGGCCACTCCATTGAGCCTTCTTTGTCTATTCTCAATCTGTCAGGCTTTTTCAATTTTCCTGTTCTACTCTCATTCTCCAAATTATTGATGTCTATTTGTTGATATTTTGGTTTATAATTTTTCTTTGTCTTCTTTGCAATCATTGGAGCTACAGTATATTTGCTGTGGTTTGGCTTGCAGTGTAGCATTTTCCATTCACACCTGTTCTTAGAAATATTTTACAAGGTGAATTATGAAGTTTTTGTTTTCTGCATTGTTTTCCTCGTGCTTATGCACAAATTGTAATTGATAGTCTTTTGAGCTTTTTATATGCATGGCCAATCTTACAGTTGTTATTACATGGATCTGCTTGAGCTCGTTGAGGCTGCTGCCTCCTCACTGCAATAGGCAAAATATTGGGATTCACAGGATGCTGTCGAACATTTTGCGGCTAGCAAGCAGTTTCCTTGTTGTGCTCTTGTTAATTTCTGATTGTTTGAATTTACTATTCCACAACTTTATTGAAACACTGGTACTGTGAGATGGTTTATAGTTTTCATTTATTTATTTTTGAGGGGGGGGAGAGGGTGAAGATATGTTTTTAGGATTAGACTTATTCTATGTGGCAAATTGTTTTGCACATTTGTTTGGAACAGATTTAGTGGTCTTCTACTTCTCCAATGTATTTGTAAGATGCTTCATTTTCGAGATAGTTTATTGCTGTTCTTCAGTCTATCTTATGTTTTCCATTGTTGTTTTTTGCCTGCTATGATCATGCATTTGGAAAATTCCATTTCCGTATCTTGGAATACCATTTTACCAGTTTGATCCCTTCTGTTAATTATTCATCACTAACAGAGTACCCACCCTAAGGGCGATCTTGTTCCAAGTATGCAACATGTTCTTCTGATGCATACCTTTATTTGGGCAGTGTATAGGCAACTGACAGCTCCATATACGCAAAAAAAAAACTCGAGTTACGTGCATGAAGCACAACCATACCTACTGCTTATAATTCAAAACACCTCACTGCACTGGAAAACGTGGGGACAGCAATTCTGCAATGTAAATGGTGAAGACTTGTAATACCCTCCATCACCTGAAGGTGGTGCTACATGATACACATTTACATTGAAAATTTGCATCCTCACCTCACCCCCCAAGAGCACTGGCAAAGATTAAAAAAAATACCCCTATACCATAATTGGGATAATGCTGATCCACTGTAGAAAGTCTGGATGTAATTGGCCTAGAACACTAGAAGCAGTAGCACAACAAACTAATACACAAACGCACAAACAAACACTGGTCTGTGAATTCTAGTAAGGATTCGGTCCAAAATGTTAGAGATCATCCTTATAAAGGAGACATGTTGCTTTGTTCCCTTGGATGTTCTCTTATTGGAGTTACACTGTTAGAAAAGGGGGTGGGGGGAGGGAGAGTATCTCCGCGTAAGATACGAGGAATAGGCAAAGGGAGAGGCAAAGTCAGCAAATGGTTTTCGAGCAGCTACACACCCATTGAGACCACCTTGCGCTGATGTGTATCTTGCTGCTCTTAAAGAAACGCAAACACCCATACTTTCAACCAAGTTATTCACAAGATCTCTATGGATAATCATCTATCATGCAGATAAAATACCCTGGGGGTACTAACATCACTTTTGGAGAGTTTGGGCTGTTTTCCTCAACCACTTATATTGACACAAGTACCAGTTTGGTGTGTCGTCCTCAGTGCCTTACCCACAGCTTCTGATGAAATGTGAAGTTGGGCTGCAATCTGGCACATACAGGAATCTTCATGAGATAAGACTTTGAATCCTGTGTTCTTGTCATGTGATATTTTCTTCCCAGGAGCCACGATATTCACAACACATTCACCACACGACAATGACATCACTAACCTTTACTTTTGCAGTCCTTCTGCAGGTGTGGCACCTTCTCATTTCGTGCATGACAACTAATCACAGTGCACTATATCAACACGTGACTACTATGGAGCATTTTGTATTTACACCAGATGCGATTCTATCACGTGTTATTTGCATTTTGTACCTAGATTTTTCCGCTTCCAAATTTATTTCCAATACTGCATTATGAAAGATTTAATTAACCATCGAGATATGTTTCATAATAAAGTTCCAAGACAATTTATTAGGGGCATTCAGAAAGTTCCAAGAAATACCAAGGTTTTGTATTTTTCAATGTGTATAGTTATACTTAATAAAGTTTTTTTTTCTTTACAATCATACAAAATAAAACACTTATATAAAAAGCATATTGGACGATAATGACTATCTCATTCATATGACTGTTGGAACATCAAATGTATTGTGACTTTTGTTCAAGAAAGATGAGCTGGATGGCCTTTTACTGTGATTAATTAACTGTGCATAACAGTGTATCAGAAACATATGTACAAAACATCACAAATTTTACATTTGGTTATATTCCAAGATTGTATTAAAAACAAATCAGTTATTAAATGCATTCACAGGAAGTTCACATCTTTATACTCACATTTTAAAGTGCTGCCCTTCCCAGAACGTGGTTGGCCCTGCCAATCATTATACATGGGCAGTACACGCAGATCATATGTTGTTCCAGGCTGCAGTCTTCGCAAACGAACACTTGTACCATTTCTGGGTGCTCGAAGAACATTCGGGCGACCACGATAACCTTTACGTCGGTGGGACACACGATACCCCACCACCGGGCCTGGTGCTGCTTCCCAGGTGACACGAAAACTTGTGGTTGAACGCTCCGACACCATCAGCTCCTCGGCCATCTCCAAGGCTGTTCAGAATGGAAGATATGCAGGAAAGAGAGAAGCAATGAGGGTGGGAAACAGAAATGAGGGGAGAAGACTGAGTAAGAAAATAAGGTAAAAAAGATAAAAGGAGAAGAAAGAATTGAGCTTTGTGAGTGTGCGAGAATATAAAAACATATACAATGATGTCACACACCCAACCTGCTCACCAAGTTTTGTCCGAATACATCCTTAACCTTTTGAGATACCGTGCAATATTTAGTTTTTATCCCTGTCTCACAATGATGAACAATGACTTAAAAATTGTGGCATCCAAACTTCACCAAAATCTAATCAGTTCATCCTTATCACACCCCCAAACTGCCCACCAAATGTTGTCCAAATCCATCCATAACTTCTGAGATATCCTGCTCACAGACAAAACAAACAACCAAACAGACAAATGAAAATAAAATCACTCAGAGTGACAATTAGCAAAACATAATGGCACTCGGTAGCTGAACATAATGGCAATAACGGCACAAAACATACCTCTGCCAGGCTGAACAGTTTACATTTTGTATCCCACTGATAGGTCTGATCAAAACCCAGACCTTAACCAAAATCTAATCAGCTTGTTCTCATCACCTAACCAACTTATCCATCTAGTTTTATCAAAACTTGTCGACACCTTTTTGAGATATTATGCTCTACATAGTTTTTAGCCCCATCTCTCAATGGTGAAGAATCACGTTTAAAATAAATAACTCTCGTAATCCAGATCAGGATTCGGATCTTCACCAAATTTAATTGTTTTCTCGTTGTTGCACACGCAAGCTGTCCAAGTTTCATCCGAATCCATCCATAAACTTTTGAGATATTGTGCTATATATCGTTTTTGGCTCAATTTCTCAATGGTAAAGAATCACTTAAAAAAATTCTAGTGTCCGGATCCGGATTCAGATCTTCACCAAAATTATGCAATGCTGTCCTTGACCAGTCACCTACATACACAACCAATTTCAGAATGATTACTTGAAACTGTGGCCAAAAATCGTGTGACAAACAGACATACAGACAGACAAGCAAGACAGACAAAACATACTTGGTGAAAAAAAATTTCACCAAGTAACAAAGAGCCAGACAAGTGTGAAAACAACCTCCGCACAACTTAATCACTTTAACAAAGCTGTTGTTAAACTTTTTAATCCTTCACATAACCACAGTCATCATCTCGGCAAATAGTAAAGTTGTAAGTGATATATTTTTAGCTTAACTGGAATTTACATTCCAGATAAGGTATTGTCATTGTGCACTGTCCGTCCATCCATGAATCCTTCTCCTTTTTCGACTTCTCCAGCCAAACCGCTGGGCTGATCTGGCAGCAACATTCCTCTCGTCACTGCTAAGAGGAATTGCAAAGCTCGTTCTGGTCACATGACTTTAAGTTAGTCAAAATGGTCGACTTAGTAAATTTATTCAAAAATCTTATTCTCCGACCCACCAGTCAGAATGCATCAAATTTGGGTTGCAACATTAGGCCAGGGTAGAGATGTTAAATTACGCAGGTCATGCCGATCACATGACGGGAAGTGTGTCAAAATGGCCGAATTACACCATGGGAGCCTTCGCCTGCTTAATAATTTTCATTGCACTCAATGAAGTTACGCTTTGGGAAAAAATAGTAGAAAAACAAAACAGCCGATAAAGTTAAGTTTAATGCATTGGCAATTTCACATTTTCTTGTGTAAATATGGAGGAGGGTGTAAGGCCTTGATTAAAGCTTATAAGATATACGCTTAATTATAAGAATTGCCAATGTCTTTAAATTTTCAGCTTTCACTCCAGATTTCAACACTTATTTAGTCAATGAGATCCGATCCTTAAATCTGAAATGTTATTTTGATTATATATTTTCATTAGTCCGTGAGAGTATATCGTGTTTCCAAGGCAAGGTATTTTTAGTAGGATGAATCAAAATGGCAGCTAAGATCCCTGCAAGGTGAAGTTGGGCTGAACAAGGATAAACCTTTCATGAAGGGAAGCCATTAATTATTTTCAAAAGTGGTGTCTAAATTTTCCCAAATACCCAGTTTTCATTCATGCACTCCCTTAGTGTTTCCTTTATATATGCAAAGTTTGGGGCCGCGAGGTTTGATGGTTTTGAAGTTATAGAGGAAACACAAACAGACTGACTGACTGACTGACACACAGACATTTCGTATTATAGATTACTAGTTTTTACTTTAATATTTTGATATAATTAGCATGTTTCATACACCGACTGATGATGGAAATTTATGAGTACTCTATTTTGTTCCCTATTTTTCACATTCCTCATTGCGTGGCATCTGTTTAATGACTTGACTTGGTGACATATGCTTCAAGCGGTGTGGCTGATTCTCTGTGATTTATAAGAAACAGGTGCAAAATGATCACGTGATGCAGGTGGGAGGGCTTACGCAGCTTATGGAGTAAACAACTATGGCTCAGTGGGGAAAAAACAACAATTGTGATGAGCAATGTTTTCTCGCCAGGCCACCTTGCTGTTGGAAATTACAGTGAGCACCATAAATGTCAGGAATAGATACATATTCATAGGAAAGGGGGCAGAGAAAGAGGCATGCAGGTAGAAGAGTATGATGATCAAGAAGTATGAGAGATCTTTACTGAGATCATGAAGGGCAACAACCCCTCCAGGGAAATGGGCAAGCTAGAATTCAGGCCTATGTGCTGTGTGGCTTGAGAAACTTTCTGTACTTTGTCAAAACAGAGTGAGCCTTATCGTTAATGCTGACAAGGAATATTGAAACTGTGCAAAACTCTCATTTATAACTGCGTAGAAGCAAATAAAATTAACTATAGAAAGAGGAAGAAGAGCCAGTGTGCAATGGGAAAGGTCGAGGGTTAATGGGGAGTGTAGACAGCAACAAGAAAGGAAAGGTTTTGGATGAATTATAGCGACATTTATTTTAACGTCCATAAATCTTCATAAACAAAACCTTGATTATTTTCCACTTTTTTGTGATGACTCTGCCTCGAAGAGAACTTCTTGATATTTTGATTACAATTTACAAACAGAAATAGATTTAACAGGTCACAAAGTCATTTATATTAAAGTGCAAAAGAACACAAGACCTTTTTTGCTTTCCAGTTTTTGGGGAGCAGCGTCAAAAGATTATCGAGGTTAACAGTTAGGTATGCTGTGAGAACATTCCTTCGTAAATGTTTCCAGTAGCAAAAGGAATTAGAAACAATGCTGGAACCTTTCAGTGCAAATACCATCAAGCAATCATAAGAAATGGTCACACAACCAGACATCCATTTTGGTAAATGGTGATGCCACTTCATCAAATGAAACGTTTGTGGGCTGGCATGGTACAATATACTGCATGAAAACAAACAAGTCAGTGGTTTAAGGTCAGTGGTATGCGGCGCATCACCAGTCAGTGGTTTAAATCACAAACATCGGAATGCAAGCACATTTACAGTTATATCTCAAATTCATCAATAATTGAAGTACAGGAAGGATTGTGACACTCCTCAAGAACAAAATTGTGTGATGTTTTACTTGATCCTACCAAAGAGAAATTAAACAAACTCAACCCTCCAAGAATACAAACAACAAATGGCCATAAAAAGTACATGCCTCATCACTTGACATCATTATGCAGAAATTATGCATACCATTCATTTCACTTGATTCAAGTGGACTACGATCATACAAATAAAAGAAAGGATAGTTTTAAGAACTAATTAAAAACGAGAAAAAGGGCAAGAAAGGAAGAGAGAGAGTGTTGAGGAAACATTTTGAAGAATTAGCCTTTGTATCGAACTTTAGTTTAGACCTGCCCTGCCATATACTAATTTGTTCGGACACGCAAAGAAAGGCACGGAAGGACAGTGTGATGGCAAAACAGCAAATGTTACTTCAAGTGGAGACATAACCATGCAGACTTCACACAACTTTTGAGGTAAATCAATTGTCACGGTTTTGCCTCAAGGGACGTGGGTGTATTCCAAATCTGAAAAATTGTGCTCGTTCTTTTGGAACTAAAAAATTATCTATTCTTTATAAGCATTCCATAGTAATGCTTCACAAAATGGTCATAAATACTTTCCACACCCTTTATTGAAATACGAGTAGAAAGTAAAAAAAAAAAATTGAATTTGTTTTTGTCCAATTCATTATTGCTGTCTTGCTTATTGCTGCATTTAATTTGATTGCTGCTGTACAAATATGTGTATTGAAATTGTTTGTTTTATAAAACACTAGAAATTGTGCCTGCATGCCAAGCAGGATGCATGGGAAAAGAAAGACGTTATCGGGAAGAGAGATACATATATTAAAGTAAAATTGACCAAGTCGATATTCTCAAGAAAGGCTCACTAAATACCATGGCATGCCCTATATTAATCACATTAACTTGGCATTTTCTACATCTTTGTTTCTTGCTGTAATTATGAGGCCTTCTTCTTTGGATACTTCTTTGACACCTTTAATTAAGTTGACATTGTTATGTCTTCTTGTTGCTGTTGAGAGACAATTTGTACAGGTGTGCATGACGTATTCAACCGATTTTCTCATGATTTTTAAATGACAGTTTGACCTCTATTATGAATACCACACCAAACACTCCTACCTCTTCTGGGGGGACGAGAGGGAGGAGGTTCTGATATCGAACATTTTAGGACACACCCAAGGACCACAAAGTATGCATTCCACATTTACTTGAAATACTCAAAGTTGTTGGAGGAGTTAGCAAACAAAAGGTCATTTACAAATAGTAGAGATTCTATCTGAAGTGTAAGTGTTATTACTGTTTCAAAGAAAAAAATTGTCTTGTGTTATAAAGCTGAATTAATTATTCATTATTAACTTCAATGAGAGAGATTTAGAAAAGTGAAAAACTTGCATAAAATAAAATGAAAATTAGGTATTTGCATGGAATTAATAGCAGAACATTTGTTGCAAACATTAAATGAATAAGTAACTGAAACACACAATATGGATTTAAACCAATTATTAAATTCACCATTTATCAAACTCTGCACTTAATTATTTAAAAACAAATCAATGATGATAATATCAATATTGTCAGATAAGAATGGCATGACATTGAAGATTATGTTTTCTTTGGGTACCAAGCCTTACAGGCTGGGAACACATTGATTTTTCATCTGTTTATTCTCGTTCTCATGTTATTCCGCAGGGGCAGACTTCAGGTTGTGTTTTGAGCTGGAATCAGACATTATTGCATTCAAAATAAGCAAGTGGTTGAGTGAGGTAAATAAATTACATTTGGTAGAAAAAAATAAAAAATACCCAATGTTCAAGAAAAAAACAAAAAGCAAAACGCTTTATAAAAAAAGGTAATTTGATTATTTTTTTAATAAAAATATTGCTCTCATTGTTCTCTGAAGACAGATGGGGGAAAAAAAAACACACCAGCAAAATAATTATCGTAGTGAAATAATTGCCACTATGTTTCCTACATATACACTTTGCATCCGTTAAATGATTTGCCTGTAATAATTAAGCAGATCATAATTGATGACATATTGATTAATAGTTCATTGACACTCGATTACGATTCATGGTCATTATGTACTTTTAAAATCACATCAGTGGCAATCTGGTTACTGGTTATACGTCACCTTATGCACTGCATGATAGCAACTGGTAGCAACTACCACTGCATGGTAGCAAATTATGCACTGCATGGTAGCTGTTACCCCTCAACGTTTTTAAGTAAATAACTTCATCAGGAACCATTCAAGATGAATACTATGTTTGCATATTGTGATTTTTTATTTTTGCATTTTGATTCTTTCTTTGTACTTCCAGAATTCCATGGCACTGCCTTCTTGCTCACTATAAAATTTGCTTCGTTATGTATGGTGGTGCTGTCCTCGCCATTGCCTCAGATCCAGAAAGAAATCCCCACCCCCTTATTGTGAATAAACCTGTGGCTACAAGTTAAGGAGTAATTCCACTACTCGATGCGAATAACTTCAAGATGTGCACACTGGACTCCAAAATAACATCACTGCAAACATTGAGATGAAATAGACAAATATTGGAGGGCAGTCAATTGGAACAACAAAGCATAAGACAGTGCAACATGGCATCAACATGCTGAGGCTTTCATCCAGCAATGGCTTGAAAATTGCAGCTGCTGCTGATGATGATGATGATGATGATGATGAAACATCAAGAAGCAATGTTTACAGTAATGTTATTATGGAGCTTATATGCACTCAACAAAGGAGAGGGTATTGCATTTGGGTCCGTTTGTTTGTCTGTCTGTTTGTCCACAGAGAACTTTCATGTATTTCTCTGCAACTACTTGTCAGATTGAGATGAAATTTTCACCATTGGTGCGACTCCTCAGGTAGAATGTTTTAATGATAATTATGATGTCATCGGTCACGCGGTGTGGCAGCCATCTTGGAAAAACGGGAAAATTTTGCACCTCTGTATCTCTGAAACCACACCAAGAAAAAATTGAAACTTGGCAAAGACCAATACTTTTCATGGGGAATGACTGTGATTTTTATGACATTATAGGTACATTCATTATGACATCATAATTGCATATGTAGAATGCCACATCTGATCAGTATGAAAAATTTTGAGGGTCATCAAGGGATAAAATGGTCCAAAGAAAAAAAAAATTAATGATGTCATCGGTCACATGAATCGGCAGCCATATTGTGTTGATTGTTTTTTTTTAAACCTTCAAAAAGCTTCTTGTCTGAAGTGGCTGAACAGATCGAGGTAAAACCTTACATGTATGACCGCCTATCCATGAGGAACAAAAGGTTCACACATATGATGCCATTGGTCACATGATTTGGCAGCCATATTGGATTTACCCTAAAACCTACAACCATAATTGCTGGACAAATTGAGGTGAAACTTCACAAAAGTGTTCCCCAAGCCATGTGTGTACAAGATTGTTAAGGAATCATTAATAGGTTACATGGTTTGGCAGCCATATTGGATTGAAGAAAATATTAAATAATGTTTTCTCTGGAACCACTTAATCAATCGACATGTAACTTCACATTTATGATCAAGTAGTGATGGGTAATGCATCTTTTAAATTTCAGCTTGATCGTCACATGATCTGACAACCAGAATTATTTAATATTTTGATATGGGTTTTTGGGGAGTTATTTATTTATTTATTTATTTATTTATTTGAATAAGGCTCACTTGGCTGTGCCTGTATGGATTTGAGGGTAGTGGAGTAGCAGCTGAAATGTGAATCCTATCCAGGTTCCTCCTGATGACTTCATCTTTGCTTTTTTCTTGTTTGGGTTCCTTCTGATTACTCCAATGCAGGACTCTACCTATTTAGTCTTCTGTACCGAATGAATAATAATTAATAATCATCATGGGTCAGGTTCAGGTGTCCGATCAAAGCGAGGTTACATCAAAGCGGGATGTCTTGGTACCCGGTCATCACTGCCAGCAGATATAAAGTGGCAGCTCTAATTATGTCTCATTAATTATGTAACACACCAGAACACAAACGCCACATAAAATACACCACACAAAAGCAGTTCTGGTGAGGGTCTGCAATCTCTAATTGCTCTTTCTCTTGATGGAGGTTGTACTTGTGGTGTGCCAAGGAAGGTTTTAGGCATTGAACAAAAATTCATAGTCACAGATCCAGATCTTCACCAAAATCGAAACAATTTGTCCTTGTCACACTCATAACCTGCTCACCAAGTTTCGTCTGAATATATCCAATACTCTTTGAGATATCGTGCTAGATATCATTTTTGCCCCATCTCTCAAATGGTGAAGAATCACTTTAAAATTTTAATATCCGGATCCGGATCTGGATCTTCACGGAAATCTAAACAATCCAACACTGTCACATACCCAACATGTCTACCAAGTTTCGTCCGAATGCATCCTCAACATTTTGAGATACCTTGCTCACCAACAAAAAAACAGCAGTGAAAACATAATATCCGTCCACCTCCGATGGCAGCTGTAAGAAATAAAAATCGTCACAATTTTTTCGCATAAAAGTACAGGCTGTTCCAAAAAGACCTGGACAACTTTGGTTGTTAATATATTTAGTACCACAATCGATACAATGATACCCTTTGCTTTATGTGATACAGAAACTCATAATGTTTTCTTTATTTTCAGATCTCGTGGTTTAATGTCAAATAAAATGGTAACTCCACAGGAGAAAGCTCAGTTTGGTGAATGGCTCATCAAGATGAGATCCGACTGCAAGTTCAGCGTAATTTCCCTACAAGGTAGTGAAGGCATCTGCCATCATCGATGAGTTTCAGAGGGTAGTACAAGAGGTTTAAGGAGACTGGAAGTTGTCAGAAACAGAAAAGTACCGGTCAACCTTGCACAATTGCAACAGATGTTCAACGAGTGCGTGAATCATTTCAACAAAGTTCCAGAAAATCAACTTGATGTGCATCCAGAGAACTGGCACTACCAACCACCACTGTACACAGGATTTTGTAGAAAAGACTGAAGCTGTTTGTCTATAATGTGAAGATTCTGCAGGAACTCAAACCAAATGACACACCCAAACGCAAGATGTTTGCCTTGGAAATGCTGTCGCATGGAGGATGATGAAGATTACCTGAAAAAGGTCATGTTCACAGACGAAAACTTCTGTCATGTATCGGGAAAGGTCAACCGGCACAATGTGAGGATCTGGGGCTCTGAAAACCCTAACGTGGTCATTGATCACATACGAGACAGTCCAAAAGTCAATGTATGGGGTGGCCTTTATGACCGCTTGGTGGGTCCGTTTTTCTTTGCAGAGGATAGTGACCTCAATTCACATGAACATGTTGGAAGGATTTGTCTTCCTATGGATTAAAGACCTGCTACTTGATATAATTTTTCAACAGGGTGGTGCTCTTCCTCATTGGGCCTTAGTTGTTTGAGAAGTCCTGAATGAAAAATATCCATGTTGCTGGATTGGTCAAGACGGAGCAACTGCCTGGCTCCCACAATCACCAGACCTCTCCTCCCTCGATTTGTTTCTGTGAGGCTTTGTCAAAGATGCCTGTAACACCAAAGTGGCAAACTGCAGGATCTTAGTTCTCAGATCACAGCTACATGCACACTGGTGGAGACCAACATGCTGAACCGAGCTTGGCAAGAACTCATGTACCACCTTGATGTCCTACGCATGACAGATGGAGCTCATATTGAAGTGTATTGATGGTGTGCAAAAAACTTTGAGTTTCTGTATAATATCAACCAAAGAGTATCATTGCCTCGTTTGTGGTTATAAATATATTACCAACCAAAATTGTCTGGGTCTTTTTAGAACATCTTGTATGGCATCTCAACAGTCATTTAAGATACAGTCTTCAAATAAGTTATATGAAGAATTTAATGCCAATAAAATATCACAAAATTTTTAATATACCAATTTTGGCTTTTATCATACCTCTTGTTTCACATGCGTACATGTTGGCAATATTTTTTTTTTAAACGAATTAATCATTCAAGAAAATGCAAGTGCCAGGACCGGAAAAGGGAAAATTAAGTCTAATTTTTGTGTCATTTTGTTTAAAATTTTAATTGTACTAAACGACCTGTGAACCCGTTGGGTTCCCATTGTGACAGCGGTTCATAAAAAAAAAAATCATTTCAATAAAAAAGATAGCTCCAGCGAACTATACCGCTGAGGTTGTTTACATTGATCAAACACTCCCGAAGAGAACGTGACTGAATCAGGAATTGATTTTTTAATATTTTTTTTTTGTTGCCCGATTTGAACGAAACTTGATACTGCACAACGCAGGAGAATGGTGAGTAAGGTTGCCCTAAAATTTTTGCACTATCATGTACTGTTTTGGCTGTATTTTTGGAGCATACATACATACATACATACATATATCCCTGTGTCGTAAGAGGCAACCAGGGTTGCGTCAGGAAGGTCATCCGGCGTAAAACATGTGCCAAATCACGATGCGGATCATACGGAAGATCCGCTGTGGAGACCCCTAACGGGAGCAGCCGAAAGAAGAAGAAGAAGACATACATACATACATACATACATACATACATACATACATACATACATACATATATATATATATATATATATATATATATATATATATATATATATATATATATATATATATATATATATACATATATACATACTAGATGAGAGTTTTAGTAATATACAGATGAATTAAAATAATCATTCATGCAAGAATAACCCCGAGACGCAGCACTGTACATCGAATAATGAAGACATACTCATATATTACAATAATCCTGAAATCACAAGAAAAATAAAGCTTCATTTGATGAATGATATATTTAGATAGAAGAAAAGCATGAGGAGGCTTGAATGAGAAAAACATAGCCAGATTAAATGGTAAGTTTGACTCTAATTACCCACCGTTTCCCATTCAATTCAATAGTTTTACCCTTTGTAACTGCTTGTCCTTCCAGTGGTGGGCCTTGCCCAGTGTGATACACAGCCATTACAGACAACTGGTAAGGTGTCTCTGGTTGAAGCCTGAACAGAACCACATCAGTATCTGTGCCAGTGACGCGTCGCTCTCCATCTTGGTCACTCAGTAGTGATTTGTACCGGACAACATAAGCTTTGGGCCGACCTGGAGCCGCTTTCCATGATACAGCCAGACTTCGTGACATAGCCTGTGTGCGTAAATTTGTTGGAGCACCCATTTCTGAAAAATGTCAGGAATGGGGGGAAAAAGTTGTTTTAATTGCTCATTGGATTCAATAAATAACATATATATACAGATGCAAATGTGTCAATAGTACAGATATTAATGTGTCAATAGCACAGATATGAATATGTCACATGGCGAAAATAGACCCAAATCTCAAACCAGACAACACAAATATAAATATTTGAGCTCTTATATGAGCCTCGACATTGCATTTTCTTTTTTAATGTATATACCTGGATATGTTCTCTCCACAGCCTCAGCGGGCCTCCCATCACTCCGTGCATAGTTTGCATTGACAGTTACATGGTACAAGGTATCAGGCTTTAAATTCTGTAAGGAAGTTGTGGTAACTTTCCCGAGTACAACCGTTGAGCCCACTTCATGTTCCCCACTGCCATCTTCATCATCAGAC
>NC_140965.1:108732476-108797476 GCF_056783735.1 Eptatretus burgeri | reverse complement strand
TTGAAGGTTTTGGGGTAAATTCAATATGGCCGCCAAACCATGTGACCTATAAATTAGAAATTAACAAACTTCTGAAAGGATGTCTTGGGGAAAGTGTATGTGAAATTTTGCCTCAATCTGTCCAGCCGTTCTGGAGAAGATTTTTAAAATTTATTAATTTTCAATCCAAGATGGCTGACGAACCATGTGACCTATGACATCATAAATTAAAATTCTGCCTCCAATCCTCCAGTGGAATACATGTGTGAAGTTTCGTGTTAATCGGATGTGGTGTGTTTTTCTATCCAATATGGCCACCAAACCATGTGATGTGTGACGTCATAATTTTTACAATGTATGCAGACATGATGGAAGTTGATAGTTGCAAATTTTCACTTCGTTAGGTTATGTGATTCCAGAGAAAACATTATTTAATATTTTCTTCAATCCAACATGGCTGCCAAACCATGCGACCTATCAATTACAAAATATCAAAAGGCACCAGATCACCACTTGCTTGATATGTGTACCAAATTTCGTAAATATATCTTGAGGGGATTTGTAGTTAAGCTCCGTAAACGAAATGTGACGGACGGACGGACGGATGGACAGACGGACGGAACCCATTTCTATATCCCCCGCCAACTTCATTGGTTGGTGGGGATAATAATCAATTGAGCCTTAACCAGAGTATGCATATAACCCTCAAGCTGCAAGTCTTCGAATCTCTGAGTCTTTCTATGCCCTTCTCCTTCAGAGTTTCTACATGCATCCATTTCCCATGTCGACCCATTGTTCGGCCTTCCCCCTCTACATTTCGGCATTATTTTTTCCCTACTATGTTAGTACTGGACACATAAATGTTCAACTAATTTTCTAATCTTTTTAGTTTTTTTCAAATTTTACTTAGTGAAATTACATTAACGCAAAGGTCCCACAAACGGAACCCTTATGCAAGTTCAGGACTGTCTGTAGTGAAAAAAGCAAACTATTGCTATTTATAATTTACTAGCAGGGTGTGCTTACACATTATGTAAGCATATGAACCTTGTTTCCCCGTTGACTCGGGTCGCTCACCTGCATTTGATTTTTCATTTATTTATTTTCATTTATTTATATTTTCATTTATGGATGCTTTCCAAAGGTTCTGAAAATTTTCCCTGGTGTATCGACTTCAATGTCCGTTGGCACACAAAATTACTATGCTTCCCCATTGTCAGGTCACGAACCTGCATTTTTTTCATTTTGATTTTTCATTTATGTATATTTTCATTTATGGATGTTGTCTGACGATTCTGTGATTATTTTTTTTCCCAGTGTACCAGCTTCGATGTCCATCGGCACACAAAATTTCAGCTTTATACATCGCCTGGAAGGTACTGATCCTTAAAATCAGTCAGTGAGTCAGTGATGAGAAACAGCTTGATACATTAACTTGTGGCGTCTGCTTACAAATTGTGTAAGCATATGAACGGTGCTTCCCCATTGTCTCAGGTCACTCACCTGCATTTGATTTTTCATTTATTTATATTTTAATTTACGGATGCTTTCTGACAGTTCTGTGATTTTTCCTGGAGTATCGGCTTCAATGTCCATCAGCACACAAAATTACCATGCTTCCCCATTTTCTCAGGTCGCTCACCTGCATTTTTTTTCATTTATTTATATTTTAATTTAAGGATGTTGTCTGACGATTCTGTGATTTTTTTTCCTGGCTGGCTTCGATGTCCATCGGCACGCAAAATTTCAGCTTACGACGTCACCCGGAAGGTCTTTAATATCAGTCAGTGAGTCAGTGAGTGAGTCAGTCAGTGGTTAGAAAGAGCTTCGTATATTAGATTTATTGATTATCTCTGAGCAATGTCTCCTCAACTTTGACTCCAACCATACACACTGGCTCCCTCATGAGAAGAATAATTAAAAGGAAACACATCCCAAGATCCCATTGTCAAAAGATAGATTCCATTAAATATTTTTTACCTTCCATTTTCATGGAATATACTTAATGTCTACATCTGATTAATCTGTCTTGCACTTAACTCACATCTACTATAAGGAATAGAGCTTACGTATCGGCTGTTTGTCAGTAATATTCACTTGTCGTTTGGTCGTTTCACTGACCAATCAGGTGTGCTCATTTTTCCCTTCACTCCTTGATTGGTCGTGGCACTGACCAATTGGGTTTGATCATTTTTGCTTGAATCATCATTAACTCCTCGAGGACAGACCGCATTCACCCCATTGGTTTGATAGCTGGCCTGACTCCACCCAAAAACGAATTATGTGGCCACCATTTTGTGAAGCAGCAAAGCCATGGGCTTCAGGCCTCGACTTGCATAGGTGTTTCCCAGTGTAATTATAATTATCTCAGGTTGACGTATCCACGATTCGACCCTCGGCTTTGGGAGTTTATTTACAAAAAAGTCTGATTTGTCTGGTGTGTTTTTTTTTTGTGATAAAGCTTACCCTGGGGCACTAGAAACAGGGCTTCTGGTTATTCAACTCTGAGGCATTAATGTGCTAGCGCCACAATTGTGATTTTCGATGCATGCCAAGCGAAACAAGAAAATCTCATTTTGGGCTCCTGTGATGTAAATAATGGGCCCACAGTGAACAAATTTCCCTGAAATTATGTTTATACATCCTCGACTACATGTGAAAAGACAATTGTGATCAGATTACCGTTTGGGGAAGATATTTTTCCTTTTTTTTTCATTTATTTATATTTTCATTTATGGATGTTGTCCAACGATTCTGTGATTTTTTCCCCCTCAGTGTACTCGCTTCGATGTCCATCAGCACACAAAATTTTAGTTGTCCGACGTCACGGTGATGTGACATTGGCCGACGTTCATTTTCTTTCCAAAAATAAGTGATTTTGGTTTTTTTTACTTTCACTTGGTTCATGTTATTAAAGTTTAGGGCCATTTTAGAATGATTTCATAGAGAAGAACCTAGCCCCAAACCTATTTTAAAACTTCCCAAGGGCATCGGCTGCATTTTAAAGGGTAAACCATGTCTTGATGTGGAAAAATGAAAAAAATTATCGCTAATCTCTCAAAACTGACCCCTTGATCGCCAGAACACCACCGACATCAACAGTCACATAATTCTAGATGTAATCAACATATAAAATTCTGGTGTCTGGCTCGAGGTATTTGGGTATGGGCAATCGATTGAAACCAAAATCAGACCAATTAGAACACTCCTTATTAGCATTACTCCAAAATGGCTGCATCAACAACTGTCATGATTCGGTATCAAGAAATAAATATATCAACAAAGTCAAATACCATATAATATCAACACAAACAAAAACTGACATATTAACCAAATTACAGGGAGTCATCTTTATATGCCCATTCGACCAACGGCTTTTCACATTAATTTTCTTTCTCTCCACTACCATCCCCATCCCCTCTCAAGCACTTGCCCTCTGGGCAGTGTCACTGCGAGTGCCAATGCTGAATTATATTTGTTTTGTTCTTTTTGGCAGATCCAGTTCCAGGTAAAGTTCCTCGAAAATTTACCGGGTTCAGGTCCAGTTCTGGTTGCACGTGGTCTGTTATTGAGTGATTGTCTAACTTTGTTTGAGAATATATTTGCCAACCTTTACCAAAAATCCTTCATCATGAGCAGAATTGCTATGAAGAGCTATAGTGAAGAATAAGAATAAGGAGGCAGTCCAGACCACTTTTCTTCCCTCCGTCAAACATCAGTGAAATGTATCAGTAGTTTATGATAATGTATGCATACATGGGTGCACCGGCGCGTGGTTAAGCATAGTGATGTGACCCGCCCATGTTCCGATGCTGTGCTGTGTTGTGCCGGTGTCCAAATTAAACCTGTTGTTCCCACTTCAGAGCCTTTGTCCCTGTCCATTGGGTACATTACAGTAGCGACGAGGATGTCTTCAGGCATCGGCATAACGCAAGAATATGCAGTAGGGGGTGATTGGGAAGACTATTCCTATCGTCTGAAGTAGTACTTCGTGACAAACAAAATGGACTCCAATGAGGACGCTGAAAGGCGGCGAGCTGTATTACTGACCGTATGTGGCGCCCGACGTACAGCCTCATCAAAGATATTCTTGCCCCAGCCAAGCCTTCTGACAAGTCGTATGAAGAACTTGTCAATCTCGTGAAAAGACTTTATCACCCTAAACCGGGAAATATCATCTCAAGATATAAATTTAATACCTCCCATCGTCAAGATGGTCGGTCAGCATCCGAGTTCGTGGCTGGTTTACGCCGACTCGCCGAACATTGTGATTTTACAGATAAACTCGAAGAGATGTTAAGTGATTTCTCTATAATAGGCATCAATGACGACTCAATTCTGTGTAAACTCCGAATTGAATATGACCCCAATTTGGCTAAAGTCATGGAAATCGTCACTGTGTGTATGCAAACTGCCGAGAGCCTGCGTGTGATCTTTAATAAGTCAAAAGTTATCCAGCAGGACCCATCGGTTAACAAGGTAACCTTTGGCTGCAAGCAAAAGTGTTTTGGCAAGCCAACAAATTCACCTCCACCTCATGAAATTTCTGAATCTACCCAGAAGGTTGGGGTGACTTGTTGGTGTTGTGGTTGTAATAATCAGGCTTCCCAATGTCAGTACAGGAATTATACCTGTGACAACTGTAGTAAGCAGGGACACTTGAGGTGTCGTTCTCAATCCAAGTTGAGGAACTTGTCTCCTGCTTATCACATTAGGGTGAACGCTGATGCAGCGGATGATAGGTCACAGAGAACAGCCTGCAGCCGAGAGTCAAGTGAGGAACTTTATGAGGTTTTCTCTGTAAGAACAAAGAGCTCCGATGCTCCAATTACAGTTATGTAACAATCAGTAAGATCCAGGTGAGGATGGAAGTGCTATCCTTCACAATTTTACGTTTCTTTGAATCTCTGGACATGAAGCACCACCCGTGTCACCAAGGAAAAAATTATTTCATTCTTTGTAAGTGCAAAACCATAATTTTTTTCTGCAGGAAAGTGGAGAGCTCATCAAATACACCAATAAAGCTGAATGATTGGCTGTAAACGCTAAGCAGAAGCAACAAGAAAGAAGAAAGGAGAGTCCATAGCAGGGGAAAAACATTCTCAAACAAATGTCAGGAGATTTTCAGGCAGTAATAGTATGGTCCCCAATGGATGGATGGATTGAATAGAAAGTGAATCGAGTGAACATCGACAAGCCACGCTGAAGCAGGAAGCTCAAACTGTTCATATGTGATGTTCCATTGAAACTCCAAACATAAGACATGCACGCTTAGTCCAGAATGCTCAACAAAAGAAAGACATGTGTGCTGATGAAACACCAGAGGAGACAAACGCCAGGGTTTCAACTCCATCCATCCATCCATTGGGACCATACTCTGTGCAGAGCGTTGCTGCTGCCTAAGCAGTCTCCTTGGCTAATGGGCACAATCCCGGACGGGTCGCCACTCTGACACAGGATACCAGCAAGCTGGCACTCATTTTTCCAACCTCAGAAAAATGACAGGCAGAGTCAACCCGACCTGCCATTAATTGAACAGCTCAGTGGGATTTGAACTCAGGATCCGAGGATCCCAAGCCCACCATCCGAACCAATAAGCCAACACCAGGAATGTTACAACTCGAAAGAGGAAAAATTCTGTTTCTCCCAAATTTTTTGCATGACACTGTGATGTCTCAGCTTTCAAAGAGAAACAAGTGTCAGCAGATCTTCAACCACACTATGGAGGACATTTATATGATCATTTCTGTTGAGCAAGCTGCAAGGCCCATCGGTGGTTGGCAGAGAAAGAATCCATGTGTTGTGCCAAGGGAAAGGTAGAACTTGATCCAGTGCAAAAACCTCCTTCAAAAGTTTGCAAATGTTTCAACATCCAACAGTTAGGCAAGAGTTTTCTCAAAAACATCCGAGCATACAGCAGTGCTTTTGCACTTGCATCCCTTGGCTGCAATGAAGTAATTCCCCAGGGATTCCACCCAACCTTCAAAATACAGGAGAAACTCAGCCACCGCATGGGATCTCTCTTGCCAGCAACTAATGGTACCCCTCCAAAATTTGCTCAAATCTATTTCTATGACACAGACGATGAGATCAACCATCAATTGTGACATCAATCCCAGCTGGATGCTGTGATTCTCCAGCATATTCAAGAAGAACTTCATTGCTGCAACAGCTATCTGCAAATTTTCAAAGCAGCTTTTGAACTGACAGCAACACAAGATCTGCAAATGGTTATCCTTGCTGACAAAAATGTCGGCGAAGAGATGCACACAGCAGGACATTCAATCTACCTCAGGCCTATGACGTTGCCACCATCATATCTGGAGAAGCATCGAAAAAGTACGATGTCCTTGTGCATTGTAGACAGAGAGGTCTCAAGAGAATCATCCAACTCCACTGATCACATGATCAGATTTACTCTGTCATTCTCATTCTGTTCGGTTCTGATGGTTGGCAGGAGGGCATCAAAAGAAGGGATGGCCGCACATTGACAGCATCAGACGACTATGCCTATCGCCTTCATGTCTGGAAAGATGACTTAAACACTATCATGAAGTCTCAGAGACTCATGCAGCAATACAGTGTCAACACCCAGGCAAGAATTGAATTCAATCGGCTCAACTGGTCGAGAACAAACCAGAGGACTACCAGGGCTGACAAGTGCAAGGCTCTTAATGTTGCAGCGACAGAAGGCAATGGCAGAATTGCTGGGTGCAAAGTTATCTTGCCTTCAACAATAATAGGTACTTCTCGCTGGTACAATGACCAGTTTATGAGCTCAATAACTGCTGTTCATAAATTTGGAAAACCTGTCTTCTTCATTACCTTTACAACCAACCCAAAATGGAAGGATATAAAGGATGCCCTATTTAAAGGAGAAGAGCCCAGGGACAGGCAAGATTCGTGCACATGGATTTTCAAAATCAAATTTGATTCTCTTAAGGTTGATTTGCTGAAGAAGGATGTTCTGGGGAAAGTCCGAGCTCACTCAGCCACTATTGAGTGGCATAAACGAGTCCTCAACCATGCCCACATCTTCCTTAACATGGAAGATGAGATCAAGCCAAGGACACCTGAAGCTGTTGACAAAATTGTCTCTGCTGAAATTCCTGATAAAGAGATCAATCCCAAACTGTATGAGATTGTTTCTGCTAATAACGTGCATGGGCCTTGTGGTACTGTAAATCTTGAGAGTCCTTGCAGGGAGGGACACGGCCAAGCACGACACTGTACAAGAGTACCCCAAACCGCTCAGGAATGCCACCACAGTCAGAGAGAACTAATATACACAATCTTGAAGAAGGGCAGCAGATAATAGAGGGTGTACACATAATCTGAAGATTATGGGGCAGCACTTCTGTGTTGATAACTCCTTCATTGTCCCATACAAAGGTGATAAAGTTACCCACACAGTGAAAGATTCTGCTGAGATAATGTGCCTGTGCAAGATGAAATTGAAACCTATGTCAACCCACGCTACCTCTTCTCAAGTGAAGCCATCCACAAGATCTTTGACTTCTCATTGCACAGTTGAAAACCACCTGTGGTTAAGTTGTGTTGCCACTTGACTGAAGAGCAACTGATGCTGTATGAGGGAGGCCAGGAGTTGGTTGCAGTTCACCAAGGTGAGCCAATCACAATGTTGACAGACTATATCAAGCTGAACAAGAGAGACCATGAGGCATCGCACTTCCTGTATTCAGAGCTCACCCAACTCTTCACCTGGAACGCCAAAGAGAAACAGTGGCAGCGATGCAAGTGTGGAATGTTGAATGAAAATCTCATATTCGAAGAGGAAACACAAGGCAGAATTCCCACCATCTCACTCAGCAAGCACCAGTTTGAGTTGTACCATCTCCGAATGCTTCTCTATCCATCACAAGGCAGGGCCAGAACCATTCCAAGACTTGCATCCAGTTGATGGTGAAGAGTGCCCTATCTTCCATGAAGCCTGCTTGAAGATGGGCTTGTTGGATGATGATGATGATGATGATGATGATGATGATGATGATGATGATGATGAGAAAGACAGGGTAATGGAATTGATATCATCAATACACTTTGGGCTTCAGCTGTGTGAGATTTTCTGCACGATCTTGATTTATTGCAAACCTGTGGATCCGGTGGCATTCTGGAATAAATGGAAGTTCAAGTAAGGTGAAGACATAATGCAAAGGAACCATGAGAAGGTAATGTTTGAGAGGATGATGCATTTGGTGCTGCTGAAACTCCAGGAGTGGATCGAACATGATGGTCTGAGCATTTCCAACAACTATGGTATGCCAAGACCTGATTCATCTTTGGTGCCACAGGTCAACATTCACAGTGTGCTGAGAGAAGAGACAGATTTTGACATTGCTAAACTGATGGAAAATGTGAACTCGAAGCTACCCAACCTCAATCCAAAACAACGCTTTGTCTGTGACAAAGTGCTTTGGTCTATGCAACATGAAGAAGGTAACTTGTTCTTTTAGTTAGATGACAAAAATAATCTTGGATCATCTATGCTCAAGGCAAAAATTGCTCTTTGCACAGCCATGTGTGGCATTGCTGCTGCATACTTCATTCCTCATGCAAGGTTCCCCTCACAGTCAAGAAAAAATAATCATGTAGCTTCGGCTGAAGGGATGCAACTGGAAAACTGATGCAGCAAGCAGATCTCCAGGTCATTGATGAGGTCAGCATGGGCAACAAGCAGATCTCTGAGTGCCTCAACAAAAGCCTCCAAGATGTTCTCAATAATAACAAGTTCTTTGGTGGAGTGACTCTCCTGCTGGCAGGTGATTGGAGGCAGATCTGGCTTGTCATTTGCCATGGATCATGGCCTCAAATTGTTGATGTTATGATGAAGCGGTCTTTGCCTTTTGGGACCATGTGCAAACACTGGAACACAGGACAAATGTTTGTGTGGCCAATGTAAGGAGGAACCAGTGAAGAACAGAGGTTACTGACTTCCTTCTCGACATTGGAAATCTAAGGTACCTGTTGTCAGAAAACTACACCCATGCAAAATCATAATTCCAGATGACCTTTGCTTTCCATCTACTAATCTATCTGATCTCTGCAATTCTGTGTTTAAGGGCTTTAATGAGAACAGGTCTCCCAGCTGACTTGCAGACATCACCACCATCATGACAAGACAACAACCAAGGCTGTTCAGGAAGTTAACACTTATGATAAGGATGTTTTCAGGAGAGGAGCGAGTGTACATAAGCAGTGACTACATGGACAATAAGACTCACAACCACATCGATTGAATCCTTCTGGCTTCCCCCCTCCCCCCCTCCCCCACAATGCCAATGTCTCAAAGTAGGGTGTCCAATTTTGCTCCTCAGAAACCTTCACCCACACAATGGTCACTGCAATGGGACAAGGTACCTTATCACCCAGCTGCAGAATCGTATCATCAACGTTGTCATTGCCAGATGGACGAATGCTGGAAGAACCCTCCTAATTCCAAGGATCCCACACACTTCCCCAAAACATGAATATCTCTTTACAATGAAGCAGCAACAGTTTCCAGTTAAAGCAGCTTTTGCCATGACCTCAAATAAAAGCCAATGTCAGACCCTGTTAAAGCTGGAATCTACCTGCCATTCCAATTTTTCACTTCTGGACAACTCTTATGTTGCCATCCCCAGGTCTGGAAAGAAGCCCAAAATCTGGATTCTTGCTGAAAATTCTCAATTCAAGAAAAAGGAAGGAATCGATATCGACAATCCTGTATACAAATAGATCTTGAATTGATTATTATTTTTGTTGTCATTCATGTTTAAATTACATTTGTGAACAATCTTCAAAATATGTGTATTGTAATTGTGTTCAATAAAATTTAAAAGTTACGATAAAAAAAGTTTTTTTTAAATATGTTGTGGTGTGATCAATACAATTTCTTTCAAAAATGACAAAAATTATAAAGTGAATTTCTAAGACTATGCCCCAGTACATTACCCACCGGAGGTGGGCCGACAGGAGTACTCCCTCACGGAGAGAAGAGGTGGCCAATGGTTTAATAAATTGGTATCAAATATATTGTAATTTTAATTCATTAATTTTTATTGGGAGTTCACCCATCATCAGGCCAAAAGAGCACTCAAATTGGGGAGTACAAAAAATAAATTGTGGGAAGGGGAATCACTGGGAAAGGAGATACATATTCACGTCTCTCTTAAACTGGGAAAGGTTGTATGTTGCTGTGATACAGGATGCAAGAAGGGAATTCCAAAGTTTGGCAGTGCGTGGGAAAATAAACTGGAGGAATATCATACTCTGTTGACCTTCGGAACACAGACAGTGTGGGGGTGTGCAGAGGCTGCCAAACGTGAAGAGCGCTTGAAACTATGTAAAGGAAAGACAAATAGTGAAAGGCACTTTGAGGATATTTCATTTTAGTGCCTGTAGAAGAGACACAGAGCATCCAAACGAGAGAGGTTCCAGACATGGTGTCAGATCATGGCCTACCAGGTTAACAGCTCGTTGTTAAATTCTGTCAAGAAGGGACAGAAGATGAATTGGTCGGTGCACCTGCCCAGATGTGACTACAGTATTCCATGACGATGTATTGTGGTCTTGTACAGGTGGAGAGAGGCCTTGGGAGGGAAGTATCGGGCTTTCCAGATACAAGCAGCCGAGTCATGGCTCGTTTGGCCAAGTCAGTAATGTATTTATTCCAACCAAGGTAAGAACTGATGGCCAGATCGACCAATAAAAGAGATACCATCGAGTTCTTGTCATGGTGTTTGATCCATAATCAGGTTATGAAAGGAGGGGGATCTTGATCTGGATACAGATAGCAGGTGGGTCTTATTTTGATTGATGGTAATGAACCAATCTTTTCCCCAGTTACTGACATTCTCAAGGTCCGGATTTCGATTGATGCTGGCTTGAAGGTGGAATGATGCAGGCAGGTCATTTATGTCAAGCAGAAACAAAGAAGGCCCCAACGCAAAGCCATGGTGGACACCTGCATTAATGTTATGGCCTGTTGATTGACCCTCATGCCACACAAAAATTGGAAAAGTGATAACTATCAAATTGGGGGAGATGTAAATTTAATTATCCATTTTTTATTTTCATTTTGTTGTTGCTTTGGTGTTTACAAAGTCAAGGCTCATAGAAAAGCTACATTGCAGAATGGATAAGGATACAACAGAACAAAAGGAACAGCAGAAAGAGAGGGGGAAACACAAACAGCAGGGCCAAGGGACAAAATAGATGTACATGGACAAACAAGGGATGAGGGTAAGAAAGAGGCAGAGTTGCAAAAGTAGGGGGGGGGACAAAGCACAGAAAGGAGGCAGCGGAACACAGAGACCAGCGACCTGTCTGTGATGGCAAAGTGATCGGCCTATCGACTCCAATTCATCACGGGAGATTCCAATGATCTTGAAAGTGTAGTTTCCTCAGTGTCAAGCTGAGCATGGTATGAAGCAAGGGTGCCAGCCCAAAGGGGAGGGCAGTATTCCAACAAGCTGTAGATGAAGGCAGTGGAGGTCATTAAGAGTTAAGGTGTTCCAAGGAAGAACTTTTCACGAGTGAAGTTACCAAGTCAGCGGCTGGCTTTGGAAGCCAACGTTGAGATGTAGTTTGCCCAAGAAAGACCATTGTTAATAGTGAGAACCATGAGTTTGGGTAAGTGAACTTCTTCAAGAGGATTGTTAATAAAGTAGATGGGAAGTTTTATCAGACGGTCCTTTTGGGAAGAGAGAGTTAATGTGTGAGATTTGTCGGGATTGAAGGACATATTCCAATTAATTGAACAGCTTGTGATTTTATCAAGGTCTGAAGAGAGGGAAGGGTCTGCTACCTGTCAATCTGAAAAATGAGGGATGTCAAGGCAGCATGTGGGGTCATCAGCGAATAGATGAAGAGGATTTTTTTTTTCGAGTTAGAGGGATCATTGGGGAGGAGATTAGTAAACGAATGGGGCCTAGAACTCTGACATTGGGCACTCCAGCCTTGAGAGGGAGAGGAAATGAAAATATTCAATTGAGAGCCACATAACAGCTGGCTGTTGGAATATAATTAGTAATAACCCATGAGCGGACTTGGCCATGGATGCCAAAGGCAAAGAGTTTGGAGAGCATGGCAAGATGCCAGACTATTGAAAGCTCAAGATATGTATGGAGAGACGACCTTGATGTTATGTCTTTCATTGAGGGCTTCCATCCATTGTTGGGAGAGTTGGACCAGCATGTCCAAGGTCGAGTGACCGAGTCTGAATCCAAAAACAGAATTGAGGCTTTCATCCATACCACGAGCGGAGTCAGCTGTAGTGCCATTTGAAGTGAGAGCAAGAATGTATTGTGGGGTGTTTGTGGCATACACAATAGACAGACTCAACACGGCACTATTAGGTCCGGAAGGAGAGAAACAAGTTTGAGAGTTCAATCTTGAAGTTGGACTGATGTTGTTTTCTGGCTCTCCTGAGAGTGGACACAAAACTTTTTGTGGGATTTGTGGAATTATTTGAGATTGTCTCCCATCAGGTTTGCCTTCCATAAAAAAAAGGAAGTTGTTTCAAAGCAACAGCCTCACCCAAGGATTCAATGTACCATGGTTAGGTTAAAAAGGGTAGGTTAACAAAATATGAGATGTCATGAATCTGTGCCGAAGGGAAAGCAGGTTTCTGTGGAAGAATTTCCAGGTTGAGTTAATATCAGGGGTGGCAGATATGGGAGACCAGTCTTGAAGTGAGATGAATGCTAACTGTGACTACAACTCTGCTTGAGTGAGCTACCAGACTCGCCGATGGTGTGGTGGCTCTCTGAGAATCGCAGGAGAGATGTTGACTCACACAAACCTATGATTAGATGAAACAAATGGAGCAGATGGGGAGCAGGAGACAGTTGCATTTTGGTGGGGAAGTTTGCCATCACAAACTCCAGAAGGGAGAATTTTTCATTGGGAAAAATTTGGATTGGAAAGTTTAACATCGAGTCAGTCCCATGAAGTCACAAATCCTTTTTGATCGGCTTGAGACATCTATGGAAGTGTCATGGTAACATATTCACAATCGCCATGCCCTCCCGATAAGTTTTCCTCTGAGTGTAAAACAAACAAGGCGACTGTTAAAGGGATCATCAAAAATCGGAACATTAGATTTGGTGGGCGACACAGGCCTTAAAAAAGTGACACTACATAAGCACTCAAGTCCAGAAGGGAGGATTTACCATTGGGAGAAATCCAGGTTGGAAAGTTCACAGATCGAGTTAGTCCCGTGGAGTCACAGACATCCTTTGGAGAGAGAGATTAAAAGCTGGTCCATGTTGTCTGAGAGAAAGAATTAGATGGAGTCTTCATTGTTTGGATGATGGTACAACACACAGACAAACAAGAGGTGGGAAAAGAGAAGAAGTTGTAGCCAAAGGTAATTCTGGGATTTGGGAGGTGAAAATCAGAATACATAGACAGTGAGAAGTTGAGTTATTGACGTAAAGTGCAACTCCTGCGCCAGCACGTGCTTCAGGCCGATCAAATCCCTTCCAGTTGAGGGAGAAACCGGTCCCCTTCCGGTTCTGGGTTTAAAGCAATGGCAGGTTCTCTCAGGGGTCTCTGCCGACTTTCTCAAAGCTAAGTTTCCGGTCGATTTTAGTCCTGTTTAACTGTTTATTTTCTCACCCACATGTTACTGTGTGTTCCTAGTTCGGTTTTGTTTCAAAAATCGTGCTTTTTGTAAGTTTTCGTCGACCTTGTCTTAATAGGTTCCTTGAGGCCTACCCATCCTTCCCCTCGAGGTGTATGATCATTTTTGTTTGTATGCTCTCCCTATTAACTTCATTTCCTATTTTCCCTACTTTGCCAAAGCCCCCCCCATCCCTCCCAACAAAACACTGTCTTTTGTCTTAAAATTAAAGGAAAAAAAAACTAAAAAAAATACCTTCCTCCCTGCATATCCATGAGTCCCAATCCTTCTTATTATTATTCTTCCTCTTCTTATTCTTCTTCTTCTTCTTCCTCCTGCTGGCATGCCATCTTTCTTCCACTTGAACTGACCCACTCTCACCATTACCTTCACGATTTCTTCCTACAACCTTCCACTCCTGAATTTTACCTAATCTTGAAAAATCCATCAAAATAATAATTTTACTTGTATCCTTTCGATCTATACACCTCCTGGAACCACGTATCTCTCTCCACCCTCTTCCTGATACTTTTCATCAACCCATCAGCTTCACTCTGCATTTACATTTACAAATTCACCATACACCTTCACAATTTTATTCCAACCTTCCCTTTTCCGAATGTTATGCAATCCTTATTTAAAATAAATAAATAAATTCACTTTGGACGATACACCTCCCGTAACCACGTGCTTCTCCCGTAACCATGCGATCTGTTTCCACCCCCTGCATTTACCGATCCAAATTCCCCTTTCACCTCACGATTTTTTCTACAACCTATTCATTACCTAATCTGATGAAAACTCTCTCAAAAAATAATAATAATAAAAACAAGTGAAATCCTTCAATACAGCGCGTGTGGTGAAGCAAATGAGTACAATAATGTTATTGAAAGAACCACTTATCACTTTGCCACAAATATCTGCCATAATTGTAAGTAAATTTCAACTACTAATGCATGACGAAACACTTGTTTATGGCTAATGTTAAAGAGAATGATGGCATAAGAAGAACTTCGCTTTCAGCGTTCAACGCGAAATGCCATGGTGGGCGGAAATGACGTCTTTCGTTCGTTCGTTCGTACATGAGAGGGGAGAGTTTCTTGGTTTTTTCCCATCAAGCAATGAATTAAATGGTTTTCACATATATAACACATTAGTTTCACAAATTTCCATTGAAATACACGGGGATTTCCATCAATTGTCGCCATTTCCGTCGAGGTTACGCACTGCATCTACCGGACCGCCGTCATTGGCTCACTTGAGGCACGTTGGGGGGGGGGGACACCGGGGACATTTCAAACTCGGTGCAATTGTATACAGCGCACGCGCTGTAATAATAATAATAATAATAATAATAATAATAATAATAACTCATAATACAACTAATAAAAACGATCTCTTATAATGCTTCATCTTCTTCTTTCACACAGTCACATGGTACTCATTACTGTGTGATAATGCATTACGCTTCTCCTATTTCTTCAGAATGCTCTCAATTCGACCTTTCCTTCATACCTTGCCTAAAAAATCCAACTGTTACAATGTTTCTTCTTTCCATTCTCTTAATTCGCCTTTATTGCATCCATCAAGAAATGTCTTGAATCGCATTTCTGACCTAGAAATTAAAAAAAACCCAGTTTGATATGAGTGTTCGCTTTCCATCAACCATTCTTTTTTCCAAATTCAGTGCCAACTCACTCCTCTCACCCCTCACTCTCAAAGCAACCATCGCACTCTTCTCCCTCAAAGCTTCCCTCTCACCTTTCACAAAAACTCCCCCCTTACCTTTCTCCGTCAACCCTCCCCACTCGCCCTTCTCCAACCATTGCCCCCCTCCCACCTCACATCTACAAAGCTTCCGCCTTCCCCTGCCCTCTCACCTCCATCTCATCACTCCACCTCCTCAAATCCTCAACTGCCTTCTGCCCCCTCTCCGGCCCCCTCTCCCCCAGCACCACAGAGCCTTTTCTCCTCATCATCCAGCCCCTCCCCAAGCTATTCTGCAATCCCCCACACTCTTTCAACCTCTCTCCTTACCTTCCCCCCCTCCTCCCTTGCCCTACCCTCCCCCTCCCCTCCCAAAGCCTCCTCCCCTCCTTCTTCATTAACAGTGTGGACCTCAAATATCCAGGGCCTTCGCTCAAACCTGACAGATTTTTCTATACAGGTTGCCACTGACAAACCAGACATAATCTGCCTAACAGAAACTTTCCTCCTTCAAGACATCTCTGACTCCCAAGTATCTCTCCCTGGTTACTCCCTCCTCCGGTATGACAGACTTCAGCATCGTCCTGGTGGAGGAGTTGCTCTCTTCATCAAAGACTCTATTCCTCACTCTCCATGCACTGCCCTCACTCCCCCACACCCCCAGGAATACCTCTGGCTACGGCTTCCCCTCCACTCCCACCTCATGTTTATATGTGCACTGTACCGTCCACCTAACAGTGATAACTCCATTTACACCTCACTATCGGAAATAATGGACCAACTTATATCTTCTCATCTGAACTCTCTCTTCCTCATATGTGGTGACTTCAATTGTAATCATGCCAGTTTAGTGGGGCAGATAACAGCAATTTTTGAGAGGAATCGTGCAAATAATGATACAAGCATCAAATTTGGCACATTCGTTCTCCAGGGATTCTAATCAAATCTGCCTGATTGGCCATTTGAAAATCCAAATTTTGAAAAATTTGAAAGAAAAAAAAAACTTCAAAAAAGTCAAGATCACGAATCAATATTGGATGCTGGCTGAGATTGGTGAATGTTTCTGAAACATCATCAAAGACGTGCCAAGTCTGCCATGCAGTTTTCTTCCCTTTACCGCGGAAGGCAGACACGACGTCACATCCGGTGAACGCATGGAAGTATGGGATCCCTCGAGCTTTCTCAGGCCATATTGCAGAAACTACCTCATGGACTGGAATCCATCGCGCCTTGGCTCCTTGGCCAAAGGCAATCCACATGTTCTCAAGACCTAGTTCCTGTAAGGATGGCAGTACAGATATTGCTATGACTAGTACGTCCGTGTCATTAGCCTTAATGATAATGGACTTGCAACCATCCGTCGTTGCATCCCTGGCGTGTACAAATATATGAGTGTCAGCTTCTTCAGGACAACATGGAGACACAGCATCCAGTGACTTCCTTGTGTTGCCAATGGCATCTTCTCCTTTTGTGACAATGACTGTGCTTGTCATCGATGCTTCACACATCTTTTCTGCAAGGAAGTGAAACAGATCAGTCTTGTTGCTGTCATCTCGAAGAAAGCTTCTCCAGTTACTTGGGGTCTTACTGGTTCCTGTCACTCTTCTTCTGATTCCTTGCCCGCTTTTCAACCTTGCCTCGGACTTCAGACTTGACTTCTTGTACACATCAAACACTACGTCCACCCTCTCGTACCTGGCACCATAGGATTCCACCTTTGGGATGATGTCTTCTTTAGCATAGTCATCAAATATCTTTGAAGTGTGTGGAGGTAGGGCATTGATAAGTGCTGAGCCATCAATGATGACTGCATCTCCCCTGGGTTCTCTGTCTGGGATGTTCACTTGCGCTTCAAGAATTTCAGCAAGCTGTGAATTCAAATTTTTTTGAATTTTTTTTTTCGAAATTTTCAAAATTTGGATTTTCAAATGGCCAATTGGGCAGATTTGATCAGAAAGCCCTGCAGAACAGAAATGCCAAATTTGATGCTTGTATCATAATTTGCACGATTTTTCTACTATCTACTACACTAGTTGGCTGGGTGTGGGGACCTCTCTCACCTGTTGTGGCACTTCAGCAAAAGACTTATGCGACTCAATGGGACTGTCTCAATCGGTCAATTAGCCACTCAAATCTCGACCAATGGTGCTCTATCTCTTCTGGATCTGATTTTGACAAATTTCCCTGAAAATATCGGCTGTTCTTCCTCTGTTCTTCTAACCACGTACTTGTCAAAGTGAACATCTCTCTGGCTGTTATCAAAGATCCACCTCAGTGCCATCAAGTCTGGCATTTCACTCAGGCCGACTGGCAGGGTCTCCAAGCAGCCATCAAACTTCTAGACTGGTCTCCCATCACTACTTTCTCCAACATCAACTCATCCTGAGAATTCATTCAAAGATGCAAACTTGCTCTCCCTAATGCACAGATATATTCCCTCTCATCTTCATTTGTTCAACCCTTCCTCCCGCCCATGGTTCAATGAAGATTGCGGAGAGGCAGTTGTCCTGAAACAACTTGCCTTTGCCTCATGGAAAGTGAACCCAACTGAGGGCAATCTCAGTTCCTTCCAGGAAGCTCAGAATAAGTGTGTATGTACCCTCAGGAGAGCCAGAAAACAACATCTTTCGAAGCTCAAGTCTGAACACTCAAACCTCTCTCCCTCCTCTAAATTCTGGTGGTGTCTAATCAAATCTGTTTCTGGTGTATATTCAAAATCGATTCCCTCCCTTACCTCGAATGGCCACACTGCTGATACCACACATGAAAAGGCTAAATGCCTAAACTTGGTGTTTGCATCGAAATCTTGTGTCCAAAACCCATCGCTTTCTGTATCCACCTTACCCAGTCACACACAACTGTCCCTGAACTCTGTGTTCTTTTCTTCTGAAAAAGTGGAGAGCTTGCTGTCAAACCTTGACTCAGATTCTGCAACCATTCCTGACGGCATCAGCACATGTGTCCTAAAAACCTGTTCCTCTGCTCTTTCTCACCCTCTCTCTGTTCTATTCACCCTCTCATTTGCTCAAGGTCATCTGCCATCTGCTTGGAAATCAGCAAACATTACTGCCCTGCACAAAAAAGTGCAAAAACAGATCCCTGCAACTACAGACCAATCAGCCTTCTCCCAATCATCAGCAAGCTTCTGCTCTCCCTACAATGGATGGAGGTCCTCAATGCCGGACAATAAATCAGAGCCATATCCTTAGACACATCGCATGCTTTTGACATGGTCTGACACCCTGCGCTGCTCACCAAATTCTCTTCTGATGGTATCCAAAGCATTCTACATTCATGGCTCACAGACTTCCTCAACTGTCGCAGCCAACGTGTGGCCCCAAATGGAATTCTTCATCCCCTCTTCCTGTCCATGCTGGAGTTCCTCGATGCAGCGTTCTGGGTCCTGTTCTTTTTCTGGTTTTCATCAATGATCTCTCCGATTCTCTGGAAAATCCTCTTTATCTCTTTGCTGATGACTCCACCCTCTGCCACACCATCTGTCATCCCTCAGACTGGCAAGCAGCAGCTTCTTCACTCTCTGCAGATCTGGGTAAAATCACAAACTGGTCCAGCATGTGGAACATGTCTTTCAATCTGAACAAATCTCACACTCTCACTATGTCTCTCTGAAAGGACCATTTCGACCCCCCCCCCCCCAATCTACTTTCTCGACAAACCACTGGAAGAAGTTCTTTCTTTCAAGCTTCTGGGTCTCACTTTGCCATGATCTTTCCTGGGAAAGCCAAAATTTCCAACCTGGCCTTCTAAGCCAGTCATCGACTGTGAATCCTCCGTCGCGCAAAGTCCTTCCTCGGCCCACCTGAGCTCCAGACCACATTCAATGCTTTTGTCTGCAGCGTGATGGAGTGCTGCTCCCCCCTCTGGGCTAGTGCTCCTGCCTCTCACCTTTCTCGACTTCACGCTGTGGAAACCAAGGCATTTAGGTTCATTGGCATCTCCCGCGATGAGGCTGTCTCTGGGTCTCTCATTCTCTCACCACTGGCAGGTCGGTGGTCTTTCTGTCTTTTACTGTCTCTCCAGTCTTGCCCCCCTCCCCCCACTGCTCTCTCTGCGATTTATCCCCACCATATTTCCGCAGGATGCTCAAGGCCCACCAACAACCCCCTTCTGGTAAAACTACCCAAACCATGAATCACTGCTCACCTTCACTCTTTCATTCCTCTTTTTTCCAGCCTTTGGAATGAACTCCCTCACTCGGTTCAATCCCATACTTCCTCCAGGCCTTCAAAACAGCTGTTTACCAACACCTCTTGTCGTCCCCCATCCAAATCCTCGATCTTTTCTATTCGCGTAAATCGACCCCAAACCCACCTCTTCCAAATTCCCTGCTTTCCTTCCTGAAAGTCCTTGTAATGTCCATCTTTTATACCCTGTGTTCCCCGGCCCATCCATCTCCCTTCCATAGATCTCCTAATGTCTCTATTCCCCACTGTTTTGTCCTTCCCACTCCTGCCCCTCTTGTATCATGCCCCCCTTGCTGTGCATTGTGTGTTAGCTCTCATATAAGCCTTGACAAGGTATACAAAAAAAATCAAATATCAGAGGAGCAATAGCCAGGGAAATACTCCAGGGAAAGAGGGAATCAGAGATGTCATGAGGGAGGAAAGATTCTGTTGAACAAATGATGTCCAGTTTATTAGCAGCAGCCTGGATTGAGAGCTCTGTCAAGTTGGAATGGAGGCCTCAAATGTTTGAGGTCCACAAGGTTAATGACGGGGAGGAGGCATTGTGGACAGGGTGCAGGAATGCGGAAAGGAGCTACAAAAGAGTTCGGATGTGGGGAAGAGTGAGGACTTGCATTATTAGGGTGAAGCTTTCTGGGGGCTGGATGGGGGGCAAGCTTGGAAGGGCTGGTGTGATGGGGAAGCTTGGAGGAGTTTGGGTGATGGGGGAGCTTTGAGAGGATAGAATGAAGGGGATGCAGAAAGAGGGAACATGAGGTGGAGGGATGTTGAAGAGGGGGAAACATAGAATGGGTTGGTTTGGAAGGATGTGGGCTATTCGGAGATGTGGGGGAGTGTCCTGAAATGGAATGGTTTGACACCATTAAATATCATGAAGGGGAATTGGTTGTCATGGGCACACGACCTCTGGAAACTGCACTTTTGAACATTCCCAACTGGACATTCTGAGACATAGATCATGGGATGGGTGGAAATCATTATTGTTGAAGGCACGGAGGAAAGTGGTACTGTAGGTATGGGAGGAGGGTTGATGGACCAAGCATTTAGGTGAGAGACAGGTAGAGAAAATAATCCTGGTGAAGAAGAGGTATATGTATCGTGATGAAGAAGAAGACATGGATTGCTCATGATGGAGAAATAAGGAAAGTGAAGCATTTAAAAAATGTATTTAAAAGCTTTTAAAAGAAGAATCATTTCATTCAATGAAGATCCAGCTTGGAGATAATGAATGAAGTACAGTACAGGAAATACAGGCATGATGTCCAGGAAACATTGCTTTTATATGCTGCACTATCTTTCTTCCGAAAGAAGACATTATCAATACAGAGTTGTGCAAATCACTGTGGGTTTCTTAATATTCAAAACAAAACTTTTATCCATCCATTCATTGGGACCATACTCTCTACGGAGCGTCGGTGCTGCCGAAGCAGTTTCCTTGGCTATTGGGCACAATCCTGGATAGGTCGCCACTCCGATGCAGGATACTCGAGAACTTTTATAAACACTTAATTCAGACCAACTGGTGAATATCTCAGTTCAATTTTGGGCAACATATCAGCAAGAATTAAGTTGGCAGGACTTACGCTGTCTCCGTTCCTCCATCTCCTGCTCAATACGTAGACAAATAGTCTCGGCCAACTTTGCTGAGATGTGCTCAAAGGCATCAAAGTCTTCTACAGTGTACACGTGCGTATTCGACGGCAGAGTTGCAATTGCTTCCAGCTCTGCTCTTTCGGCCTCTGTAAAAATAGATTGCACCATATTTCATCATACAACCATGAGTTTCAAAATAGAATTGGGGGATGATGTCATTCGGTTGCCTGTCGATATACATGATCCTTGTAGCAGTATACTCTGAACCAAAGGAAGGTATCAGCAAGCAACCAATAATCAAAACTCTTTCTGAAATGTCATTTATCCTTTCTTTTCAGGTTACAACTCAGCAAATTAAACATTTATGGATGCAAGGAGCCGATGCATCGATAAAAACTTTTAAGCTTGCTTGTGACAAGGCTCACACAGGCAAAGATGAACTTCCTTTACAGAGTGTGCAGAGGCCTGGGCCTATGCCAGGCATGAGTAATGCTCGAAACTGCCTGCCTATGCAGTCTAGAAAAATACAAAGACCCAGGCTCCCATTCACAACCATATCCAGGTTTCATATTCCTGCATATGCATCATTGCCAACATCTGCTCTTCCCACTGGCTCCAACATACCTTTTACCCCCACGGCAAAGATCTCTACGTTTGCGGACTTCAGCTTCTCTGCTGGAATACGGAAGCTGTCTGAAGATTTTCCATCTGTGACAAGGATCATTACCTGAGAACAAATTATATACAGTGGTTAATGAAAGTTGTTTTTTATTTTGTGAGAAAGAGAGCTTTTTTACTATAAACACACTTTATAGTGTTTTATTAGTCACATGTTGAATACCATAAAAGGGAACATTTACTTAAGATAGAATGTTGGAACGAAAGGAAGTAAAAGGAAGCGGTGTCTAAACATTGAACTGACTGGGGAATTTATCATTTAAGCAGGGTATGTCAAGCTGTGGCCTATTCTTTGTTGAAGATATCATGCAGTGTGACATCTTTAAAATCCATGTGTGTAGACCTATAAATAAGAAAATCCCTTGAGCGTGTCTTTGGAAAAGTGGGTCTCACCTACTGCGTGTGGGAACATCAAAATGTAAGCTAAATATTTATAAGTTATCAGATGTAGGTTTCCTCATTTTAAACATGACGTGAATATATATATATATATATATATATATATATATATATATATATATATATATATATATATATATATATATATATATATATATATATATATGCGTATCTTCAATTTATCTCTTGTTTTTAAAAATGATGTTATGGAAAAAAAAAACCGAGCTGTTTTATAATGAATGACTCCCTCCAAGTCAGGAAAATGAATGGAGAAAGCTGAATGGTATGCTTATACCAGCATCATGAGAAAAGTGATCTTATCAGAATTGTGAAAAAAAGATATTGTAAAGCAAAGCAGAATTCAGAGAATTTTGGCATGCCTCACTATGCTCTCTTAAAAAAAAAAAAAAAAAAACACAAAACAACCCACAGATTTGTCAGGAGAGGCATACAATGACAGCAACAACAATAACAATAATTCTGGGCCAGAAAAGGTGTGAGAGGCACCGTCCACAAGACTTACATACCCATCAAGGATGGGTGATGGGATGGTATGGCGTGTGATAGTGTTGCGAATTTGGAAGCTGACTGCATACAACAGGCAGGTCCTATAGATCAGCTATGTCGTTAAGCATGTGTTTCTAGTTAGGGTCCCGTCCTATGTTTAATGGGTGATTAATTGTGCGTGTGCTGTGAGTTATTTTGATAGTTAGGATTTAAATTACCAACCACAACAATGACTTCTGCCCTCGCTTCCTTCCACCATCATCCACCGGCACCATTGCACGCGTGGGTGTCAGCACGTACGTGGGCAGAGTCCAGTGTGCTCGGCGGGGTATCTCTGGACGTTGGTGTGCTGGCTTCACCCCAAATATGGTCACAAGCGTTGCACTCTGCTTCACCCCAAATATGGGCACAAGCGCTTCATTCTGGCTTCGCTCCAAATATGGGCATAGAGCATTCTCTTTGCCCAATGAGGGAGCGTGAGCGTGGGATAAGAGAAGCGCGCGTGGGCCAAACGAGAGTTGTTGTTGAGAGATTGGAGAGTTGTCTTCTGGTCTTCGGAAGGGAGTTGTCTTCTGGTCTTCGGACGTCTGGTGGTCTTCTGAAGCCAGTCGTCACCTTCCTGGGGTCCCGTCAACAGAGCGTCTTCTCTTGTGGCCTGTGTGCCTGTGAGCCTGTCCCGTGAGGATCGCCTGCCTGGGCTTGGAGCGGCATTGTGTGGCGAGTTCGAATCCTGTCACACCAGATCGTCGAAGACTGCACGAAGCGGAAAGGTCGAAGAATAGCCTCTGACCTCCAGCTCGCCTTTCCTAAAGCTGGAGGCCTCCAATAAAGACCTGACGGGTCCGTTTCTTTTTGGGTGTACGTGTGTGCGTGTTTGTGGCGCCAGTCTGTTAAGTAAAACTGCATAAGTGCTTGTACATAAATTGATATTCCTTCATTATTCGGATAACTCTGCCGTCTTTCATGCTCCCCTGCCCCATTATAAATAAATATCCCTTTTTTGAAATGTTCCAGCTCGTTTCTGTGTTTCTTTCATTGGCTTGGCACGGTGTGTGTTGAGAAATAGCGAGGCCGTAAATTGTTCATTTGGTCTGACGGGTCTTGGTAATCTCCGCTCGGGTTACACACGGCTCGTTCCGCTCGAGATCCATCGAGGGTGTGAATTCCCCAGTAGCTTTGTACGCATGGGTAATTAGGTATATTGAAGTTTGGCAATTGACCCCTACCCCACGAGGTCGAATTCTTGGCGATTCATGGTCCAGTAAGGGACCCGTGCCTTTCGGACTTATCCAAAAGGCACGACCTCAATTCCGGTGTGTTCGGTAGAGCCGACTCTACTGCTCCCGCTAGCGGTCATACTTGCCACCGATACCTGGCCCCGTAACAATAGGACAGGAGAGCCAAAGAAAAACAACATCATGATGTAATAGTGATGGGAGTGCCACCCAAAGTGATGCTATATCATATCACATAAGTACTGTTATGATTATGGGGGTATATGGAAGAATGTAATAGGGAATAGCATTGTGTAAAGTTGCTTAGTACGTGGACGAGTAGAAAGCATCGTGATGTAGTAGTAAGTGGGGAATCTGTGAGCTTATGTGTTATGTGTCACCACATGAGGGGTGGTGCGATGTTAATTAGCTGAGGGAGTAAGAATAAGTTCCCAGAATTTGATTCCCCTCTGCGATTTTTCTCCATGTTTTTATATTTCAAGATTGGCAGTAAAGGTGGAGAACATGTACCTGAAATCATAACAAACGGGCAGAAAGCCCCTTCTTCAAAGGTTGACAACAAAACAAAGTCAGACCCCGAAGAATGATTGATGGGCATGACGTCAGAAGCTAGCCGAGCAGGCAGAAGCCCACCTTGCCAGGATTCGTGGGAGCAGGCTATGCCCCGGAGGCAGAGGATAAAATAGGACAGAGAGAAGTGAAGTGATGAAGGGGAGCTTGCGCATTTTGAGAGGATTCTTGTGGCACATTTTGAGAGGAAAAAGAAAGGGAGCGCACAGGAGAGGTTGCGCATTTTAGGAGGAAGGAGTTGGCTTGGCATTTTGGGAGAGCCATGACCAGGGTGGAGGCACAAGGTGCATTGTACCAGAGGCGAGAGCAGAGATTGAGCACACATCTAGGAGGACGACAGCCATTGAATCCATGTTGAGGCGATTTGCTTCACATGGCGAAATAAGACGCCGGCCTTTTGCTTCTGATCGGGTCGATGAGGACGATCGGGGCACCCGAAGCCGTTACACTGGGGCTTTGAGCCTTTAGGTGGGGTGCCGCTCATGGATTGCCTGACGTGTGTTCGTCCCGCGACAAGAGAAGCGCCTCAATTCCACAAGGACCAGCTCTGGGCCAAGCTAAGTGCAAGAGTAGTTGGAAGAAGGGTTTTTCTTTTTATCTTGTTTCCCCGTTGTCCGTATTTCAGTCTGTGTGCGAGGCCTCGACTGTAGGATTTATTTATTTCATATCATTATCATTTCCTTTTTAAATTATCGTCCTTTGTGAATATTTGTTTTATTTTTCATTAAATGTATTCCTTTGAAGATTCTGTAGCAATGTGCCATCCTGGTGGAGCGCCCTGTGCTGTGCCCCCTCCTGGGTGGTTCGCCTCTCCGCCATTACGCCCAGTTAACGCACGCACATTGATCCTCGAGTCTCGGTTGTCTCCTTCAAGGGAGAGGCTTTGCCATCCATCCAGGTAGGGCTTTAACCCCGTGGACACGACAGCATGTTGTGATGTCATTCAGCATGGTGAATGATTAAAGAAATATTTACTTTTGGTTGTGTCAATCGGAATGAATGGAGGAGTTTAACGTAAATGTATATGCCTGAAGCAGAATCTTTACACTGTTAATTTTGCTTATAAAGCTTGATGACAATACTTGGTATGTGAAGTGGTGGAAGAGGAGATAAGAAGAGTAATGAGACACAGACGGAAGACAGACTGACATCGTCCATTTATTTATTTCGACATAAAGTATGTGATTGCATTCATTAATTTTGTGTTCATTTTTTATGCTAATTCATTTTTTTCAAAGGAATGATTGTTCATTAAAATCTTCCTTTTCTTTTATTTTTGTATACATTGATGAGAATCGTATTAGAGCGAACACACAGAACGTATAACAAAGGGAAAAGGAGACAAGAGGGGCGGGAGAGGGAATCACAAAACAGTGCGGAACAGAGACATCAGGAGATCTGTGGAAGGGAGAGGGATGGGGTGGGGAACATGGGGTGTACAAGATGGACATTACAGGGACTTTCAGGAAGGAAAGCAGGGAATTTGAAGGAGGTGGGTTTGGGGTGGATTAACAGGGGTAGAAACGATCGAGGTTTTGGATGGGGGAAGATAAGAGATTGTGGTAAACAGCTGTTTTGAAGGCCTGGAGGGAAGAGTGGGATTGAAGAGAGTGCGGGAGTTTGTTCGAAAGGCGGGAAAAAAGATGAATGAAAATGAACAGTCATTCTTTATTTTGATAGTTTTGCCAGAAGGGGGTTGTTGTCAGACCTTGAGCGCCCTGCAGAAATATGGGGGGGGGGGTGGACATATCGCAGACAGAGTGGGGGAGGGCGAGGCGGTAGAGAAGACGGTAGAAGACAGAAACACTACCGACCTGCCTATGGTGAGAGAGTGAGGGACCCAAAGACTCAACCTCATCGCGGGAGATACCAATGATCCTAAATGCCTTGGTTTCCACAGCGTGACGCCAAGAAAGGTGAGAGGCAGGAGCACTAGCCCAGAGGGGAGAGCAGTACTCCATCAGGCTGCAGAGGAAAGCTTTGCATGTGGTCAGTATCTCAGGTGTGCCAAGGAAGGACTTTACACTACAGAGGATTCCCAGTCAGTAACTAGCTTTGGAGCCCATCTTGGAAATGTGGCTTTCCCAGGAAAGAGCATGGCAGATAGTGAGACCCAGAAGCTTGAATGAAAAGACTTCTTCAAGAGGATTGTTGAGAAAGTAGGTGGGGGGAAGCGAGGGGGAGTTCCAGATGGTCCTGTCGGATAGACATTGTGAGAGTGTAAGATTTATCATGATTGAAAGACATGTTCCAAGTGTTGGACCAGCTTGTGATATTATCCAGATCTGCAGAGAGTGAAGAGGCTGCTGCTTGCCAATCTGAAGTATGACAGATGGTACTGCAGAGGGTGGAGTCATCAGCAAGGAGATAAAGAGGATTTTTCAGAGATGGAGAGATCATTAATGAAAATCAGAAAAAGAACAGGACCCAAAACACTGCCTTGATGAACTACAGCCTGGACAGGAAGAGGGAATGAGAGTACTCCTTTAAGGGCCACACATTCACTGTGACAGGAGAGGAAGTCTGTAAGGCATGAGTGGAGATGTCCTTGGATACCATAGTAAGAGAGTTTGGTGAGTAGGACAGGTGCGAGACCATATCGAAGACCATATGTTTGAGTCCACACTGTTAAGGAATAGGGTGAGGAGGATGTTTTGGGTGCAGGGGAGGGAGAGGGTAGGATGAGGGAGGAGGGGGAAGGTAAGGAGAGTTGTTGAAAGAGTGTGGGGGATTGCAGAATAGCTTGGGGAGGGGGCCAGATGAGGAGGAGAAAAGGCTCAGTGGTGATGGGTTGAGGTACAGTGGGGACTAATGAGAGAGGGGGAAGAGGGCATTTGAAGATTGGAGGAGGTGGAGTGATGAGATGGAAGAGAGAGGGCAGGGGAAGGAGGCAGATTTGTGTTTGTGAGGTGGAAATTTGGAGGAAGAAGGGTGAGAGGGGAGATTTGAGGGAGAAGGATGAGGGTGAAGTTTTTGAGAAAGGTGATAGGGAAGCTTGAAGAGGGAAGAGTGTGAAGGTTATTTGAGAGAGGGGAGACATGATGAGAGCAGGCACGGTCAAGGGGCAGCAGGGTGATGTGAGAGATGGGTATAGGGGAAGGATGAGACTTGGTTGTGGTATGGTGAAGAAGGGAGTGGGAAGGGGGAGGTACAAGAATTGAGGGGTTGGGAAGAATGGGAATTGTGCCGAGAGGAAGGAAGGAGCATGTTTGTGGTGAGGAGTGTACCGATTGAGAGAGATAGAGATATCTTTTAGGTTATAATGGAGCCAACAGATGTTAGAACACCACACACTTTGGGACAACAGAGGAGGAGGTGATACTGAAGCAGAAGAGAGTGAAGAGGTGCCATGAGCAGAGGTAGGATGAGGGGCTTGGTGGGAGGCTTAAGGAGAGGGTACAACAAGTCAGGAGGAGTGAGATTTCAGTGGATGGGATGAATTGGTACTGAAGTTGGAAAGAAAGGACCATTGATTGAACATGAACAATTGCAAGCTGGGACTTTAAAAAGTTTTAAAGTCAGAGATGTGATTAAAGACATTACGTAAGGGAAGCAATATAAAGGAGAATTAAGAGAATGGAGAAAAGAAATGTAACGGCGGGACTTTTTCGACATGGGATGAAGGAAAGGTTCAATTGAAAACAGTCTTTTGAAAAAGAAGAAGAGTAGTGAATTGTGATACAATACTGAGAACCACACGTGTGAAAGAGGAAGTAGAAACATTTTAAGAGACCATTTATTTATTTATTTTTTGATAAAAAATTAGTTAACATTAGATAAAGGAAAGGTTGAAGAAAAAAATCATGGAGGTGTATGGTGAATGTGACTCGGCCAAAGTAGAAGGAAGATGGAAGGTCAACAGAAGGAGGAAGAAGAGTCCGTACAGGAAGTCACGTGGTTATGCGGGGAATAAGGTAAGGAGGGAAAAGGGTTTTTTGTTGTATTTTTTTTATATTTTAACACATGAAATAGATGGTATCGTTGGGAGGGATAGAAGGAGGTTGGTGGGAAAAGTGTAGAAAATAAGAACTGATGGTAAAAAGGAGAAAATACAAATAAACACTATCATGCACACGGTTGGAAAGACAGGCAGGCTTCAGGGAAGCCCGATATAACAAGACTGACGAAAACTCACTAAAATAGCACAAATTTTGGAACAAAACCGAACTAGGAACATACAATAAACACGGAGGCAACAAAATAAACAGTCAAAACACGACAAATGACCAAAAACCTATCTTCGAGGAAGTCGGCAGAGACCCCTGAGAGAACCAACCATTACCTCAAAAACCTTGAATATTTTCTGGAGATATTTTGCAATTAATTAATGTGTCACTCATAAATTAACTTTTCTGCAAACGATAGCTTTATGGTGAACAAGGTATACAGGATATTGATTCATTACTGTTGTGTATAATGACTAACCTGTCTCTCCACGCAGCAGGAGATGGGGGGGTCTGCAATCGTGTGTGTGTGTGTGTGTGTGTGTGTGTGTGTGTGTGTGTGTGTGTGTGTGTGTGTGTGTGTGTGTGTCTGTCCAGGCCATAACTACTTTGAGCTTAATTTGAGCTTTCAACAAACCTTTATTATGAGAATACGGAGAAAATAATTAAAAATTGTTTGAAAATATGAAAGGGCAAAGTCATAGTGATTATAATGGCTCTTATTCGCCCCACCGCATTGCATCAAGCACAAGATGCTCCATTTTAAAAGATAATTTCCAAGTTTATTTACTTACCATTGAGCTTTAGTGTTTGTCCCGGCGATAACATTTTTACTAACTGAACTTTTGTCATCAAATATTCAATAAACTTTGATAATGGGAATATAGAGAACACAAATTAATAAAATGTACTTTTTTTAAAACTGAAGTTTTCATCAAGTTTAGTTTGAGTGCAAAGCAGACGCCAATGGGCTTTATATTTTGAGATGCTTTCTTGTCTGTTTTTTTTGAAGTGCTATTTCATTTTTTTTTTTAATAGGTCTTTCGCATAACCATGAAACAAGGATGTTGTAAGATGAACAAATCATTCCAGCTGAATTGTTCAAAGAAAATGACGAGATAATTAAATATTATTTTGAATACACATTTACATTTGCAAATAATACATGAGTTATCTCCATTAGCCACTGATTCGTTGGGAAAATTAAAGGCAAACAATTCAAAATGAATTTTTTTTAAAAGAGTAATTATAAAATATCATTATGATTTTCCACTTTAAATCAAATTATGGAAAAAAAATGCAATATTAGACAGCAAATTGGAAATTTCCCTGGAACTTGCGTTGAGCTAGCCCTTGTCAGTCCATGAGTGACTGCAAAATGGCAGATGCTTTTCAAGTTTCTTGGAGCACATGCAGAAAAGCTTCTTATTCACATCCTCTGTTCCTTGACATCGATCATTGGCATCAGTTGATGTAAAGCTAGCTATTCACCATGTGCTGCAAGCAACTTGACCACAGGTCTTTGTGCCGCGGTGGTAAAACTAATCTTTTTTTTCACTCACACGATAAAACGGCTCTTAAAAAACATACATAGAGCTTCACACAATAAGGCTACAGTGAAGCAACTTCCCAGGTAAGAAGAAAATAAATAAATAAATAAATGAAACAACTTCCTATGCAATGAATAGTATCCGATCAGAAAATGAGATCAAGAAAAAGATAATGAGAGGGAGAGAGTGAAGAATTCTTCCATATTTAAATTAATAATAAGTGGATGCCCCCTAATATTGCTCAGTTGCTCCTGTGTTGCTATATGACATTTTGCTCTTGGACTTCTCCCCTTTAATAAGAGTAAAATTTGACTGAAAGAAAAATAAACTACTGTTCTGGTGAAGTGCCAGCAATGAACATTGTATCACAGAACATGAATGGGGTTTTTTTCCGTTTAATGTCCGCCTCTTGCATTTGGACCATATCGGGCTCTTTCAGCAGCAGTCATTTCATGTCCACTAGTTTTTCCTTCTCTCTTGTCTTCGTTGTGATGAATTACAAGGCAGTTTTGAGTTTTTATGCTGCCGGCATGAACATCTGCATGAAAATGCAACGCGGATACTCCTTTGTGATAAAATCACAGAGCACCCATTTTGCTAAAGGTGATAAAAGTCAGAGAATATTGGCAGTGATTTTCACTGCCCAAGCTTTTGGTAACTTTGGTGGAGAGGGCAGCATTCCATCATGAATGTTTAAAAAAAAAACTACCCTGGCATCAGTTTTAAGTTCATGTTGGTGAAGTATTGATTGAAAGCAACTTGCTCCCAGCATCCTGCTGCTGCACTGAGGAGGATGTCAACCGATTCACAGTCTATAGAAAACGTCATAAAATCGCTATAAACATCTCATGTTTTCATAATAATATGATCAATCTGCAATGTGATCAATTAAAATGAAAACTTTTTCAAACAATTGGTGAGGGTTATATGAATAAAGTTTTACAAACAGGTTGAAATGTCATATTTTTCATATTCCTTTTGTTCAGTGAAAAATGAAACTTCTTTTGCTACAAAGGTTTGACTAAGGTGGGATGTTGGAGATTCAGAAACCGCCTCCAGGCAAAGCGTCATGTTTTGTATTTAACAAATGAAACCTTGTGCTCGGTTCTGGGTACAAGGAGGGTTTTCTTCCCATGTAATTCCACTGGGCTTTACCACAGCGCATATTTCCTCATTTCGTTTTCCGGAATTGTAAGTTCAGCAAAGCTTGGCAAGGGAAATTTTAGGATAAAATAACAAGACAAAAAAAGGAAAGTTAAACATACATTATTGTCCTAATTCTGAGATTAGTCCCGTTCCTCACCTGTGGTACATCAAGCCTGGCGCCAGCACGCTCTGTGAGCACACGGCTGTGCACGTATGTCATCGCACGGCCCGTGTTAGTGGAACCACCACGATAGGGAAAGGCTGCGATGGCACGAAGGACTGCATCTCGATCGGTATACTTGGTAAGGCTAAATTCCAGATGTGGCTCACGACTGTACTGCACAAGTCCGAGGCGGACGTGATCAGTACCCACGTGGAATGTGGAAGCGAGGGTGCGCAAAAACGCACGCACCTTCGAGAAATTGTCTAGGCCTATGCTGTAAGAACCATCCACCAGGAAGAGCACATCAGCACGGATATCTTCATATGATGTGCATTCTGCCAGGTAAAAAGGAGGGCACATGTTTTCAAGATTAGTCATTTTTCTACGAAATTAAGGCTCATAGAAGAGCGAGGCGTATGTCAGACACGCATGTCTCAAAACAAGTGTGACCTGAAAATTGTTCGACATAAAAGGTGGAATTTACATGAGGTATGAGAAATGATGAAACTTCTCTCTCCACAATACCCCTGCTTTAAAAAGATATGGCTTCATTGTGGGTGGTGCACAGATGATGAAATATTGTGTGTTGAAGATTCTTAGTTGGCCTTGACCATAGTATAGTTGAAGTTATTGTGGTGAGGCTGCTCGGAAGGAATCGGAATCAATTTTAGAACACAGACAATATCATTACACATGTAAAACTCAGACACGATTTGTTAAACGGCAACTCCAAAGCATCATGGGAAAGGGGGAAAGTTTGTAAAAACGGTTCAACAAAAATTCATTTCACTCATTATGTTCTTACCACATGCAGTCACCATCACCGGTTTGAGCATAATACTTCTTGCGGTAATGACAAAATTACTATTATCTCAATATCTCCAAGTATTTTGCTTCCTGGATAAAATATGTTTGATTGTTTTGACTCGTTTTTATTCCCTCTTTGTGTTTCCTGTGTTTGGTAGAAATAGGATGCTCAATACCTCCGATTGACATACCTGAAATAGTACTTTAGTGAGTTTTTTATACAACATCTGAGGCTTGTAATGGAGCTGCTACTTACACATGGACATACAGAGGAGACACAACTCAGTTTGGGGGAAGTGCCATCACTTTCTGGGTACCAGCAACATTATGTCACAACAATGGCACCACTTTTCTCTCTACCCTCCACAAGAGGAATTTCCTCCTCCCCATCGATGCCAACCTATGGGGATTGTCCATGATCGTATCCTTTTAAATGCTGAATATCAAGCAAGGGAGCAGCAGGTGCCATTTTTTGAAGGACTTGCTATGACTCAGCCAGAGTTTGAACCACCAACCTCCCAGACTCAGAGTGGACATTGTATCCATTACACCACCGAGTCTGGTTGAATATTTATCCAGGAAGAATTATTTCAGAGTTAAAGCATAATTTTGGAATAAGAATTAGTTTGGATGTGAAAGGCACCTGACAGATGGACACAGCTATGGCAGGTTGGAAAATGACATTGTTGGAAACGAACAGCACAGCACACACAGCACAACTCAATGATTGACTCAAAAAGTGAGAATGAATGTATCTATTGGTGGAAATGATGCATCAGGTCCATAGGTTGAGGATAAAAAGTTCCACGTGAAAGTACAGTACTGCAGTTAGAGCTAGGCTGAGTTAGGACAAATTTGGTCAGAGCTAGTAGTCAGAGTTGAGAAATAATTTGGGGTCAAAGAGCTACCATAATGAGGTGTAGTGTGTGGCGGGGCCAGAGCACAGAGATAGCCATGAGAGCAATACCGGAGAGCAAAATCATGACAAGGGTTCTGCATAGCATAAGCCAACCAAACTCTGGCAGAAACCCAGTAGAATATACTGTGAGTGGAGAAGACACTGAGCTGGCCATGGACAAAGTTAAAGAAGACTGTACTGCATAATTTGAGAGTATGAGAACAAGACTAGTTATCCTGAATGAATCCATCTCATTTAAGAGTTTAAACTTCAGAATTTGAAGGCAAACCACTGGAGAGCAGTGACTTGTCTCCCAAATCGTGCATGCATTGAGAATAGCATTGTCCTGTCCACTGTTTCCGTTTGACCCAACACATGCTACTGAAGCGAGATCGGGTATATCATCCTTCATTGTCTGCATCGTTTTTCCTTTTCAGCTGCACAAACCAACTGCCTTCACTACAGTTCATTACACTGTCATTGTTGCCAAACAAAGTGCGATTATTCTTCTTCCTTCATTTCCAAAGAGATTCTCCAAAGATATATATATATATATATATATATATATATATATATATATATATATATATATATATATATATATATATATATATATATATATATATATATATATATATATATATATATATATATATATATATATATATATATATATATATATATATATATATTCTACATACAGATACTTGGAGAGGAAGTGTGCCAAAACTGGCTAAAACAATGCATTTTCAACATTAAATTTAAGAAAAAATTCGGATTAATTAGGGAAGGAAAGATAGCATTGTGGTTAACACACTTGACTGATAATAGAGGAGGTAGAGAGTTATAATCCAGTTATGAGCAGCAGCAAATTCATGATTTGGCTTCAAAGGTTTGAGAACTTGTACTATTCTCAGGAAAAATACAGGAAATAGGAGGAACAGGCAACAAAAATAATAATAATTGGGTAATTGGTAAATAGGCAGCTGTCTCATTTTTCATCTTAACGAAAATCATAATCTGTCTGCCCCCTTTACACCGATATGAATCTGGTGTGAATGTCCACATTTTGGTAAACTCATTGACATATGCCCAACCTGGTAAGGGTACAAAAATTCAACTGATTAAAAGGCAGTCCCCGTGTTTGTACTTCGATTCTCAGCAATTCCCAAACTGAGATTCTGAATTTTTGCTCATTTATATTTCACTCACCAACAGTCACCTTGGTACTTTTTGTGGTGTCAGTATTAACAACAGGTACACTTTGTGCTGCACCAAACAGGGAAAAAACTTTGATCTCGTACTCCGTCTCAGGCTCCAGGTCCCACACCACGGCTGTGGTCTTAGTTGGGCCTATATTGATCTCTTTCGCTTGTCCAGCACCTTTGGGAGTAGCAGACACGCGATATCCGGTGGCTATGCTGCCCTCTGGAGCATGCCATACCACACGCATGGAGTGGGATGTCACGTGCAGCAGCTGCACATCTCGTGGCGGAGCTGAAAGTTTAGAAAGATGGACAAAAAGGAAACAAGACATAGTCACGTAATAGGTATGTAATAATGGTGTACGTATGTAAATCAAATATATATCTAACACAATGGGTGTTTGTGTATTTGTTTGTGTGATCTCTATCCCCCTTCAACAGGACAATTTAAGAAGGGTTTTAAAGGCCGAACTTTCAACAAGACTATGTTCATGACGTACAGTCTATTTTTTCAGGATGAAAAAAAACGAGCAAAACATTTTCCATTGAAGAGTAATTACGTCTCTTCTTTTGGAAAGGCAGACAGTGACTTGCAACCAGGCCTCAATGGCAGAGTGCAGTAGCGTAAAAACAAATAACAATAAATGCAAGGTTGAGAGAGGTGAAATTCGCTGCACGTGATGTGTAACGCGCGCAGAGTAAAATGAGTGTTCATTTACATACGTACGATGTCTAATAAATAAAGAAAATATAAGCACACCTAACGCTAGGCCAAGGCTTCAGGCTGTGTCAAACTCACGAGGCTGTACCCTCAAAATGAAAGGTCCCAGACGACAATGAAAATAGGATAACATTTTCACATGTTGTGTTTCAAAATAACGTGTTTTTTGCTGCAAAACATCATATCATCCAGTCTCCAGTCAATCATAGCAATATGTTGAATAAAATAATTCCAACCTGTCATTTTTGAAGGGCTTTTATTCTAAAATAAACATTTATGTGTGGAGTCACTCACAGAAAGAATCAGGCAGCCGAACAAAACAGAAATCGAGCGCTACTTTTGACTCACCCTGTATATATACATACATATATATATATATATATATATATATATATATATATATATATATATATATATATATATATATAACATATACATGCATATATGTTGTTGTTCGTCTTTCGGCTGTTCCTGTTAGGGGTCGCCACAGCGTATCATCTGTTATGATCCGCATACTGATTTGGCAGAGGTTTTACGCCGGATGCCCTTCCTGACCCAACCCTGGTCGCCTCTTACGACACAGGGATAAGGATTGGGTTTCGCCATGATTCCGGGATGCCCAACACCCTCTCATAGCGCGGCCCAGAGCAGAGCACCCGTCCTCAAGCGATCCTCCAACCCAAGCCTCCGAGTAGCCGGATTACAGGCGCACGCCACTATGCCCAGTATATATATATATATATATATATATATATATATATATATATATATATATATATATATATATATATATATATATATATATATATATATATATATATATATATATATATATATATATATATATATATATATATATATAAATATATAGTTGTGGTTACCAAATTCGCAAACCACCATTCAGGTCCCTTAGGTGAGGTATCTCGGTAAGTACATGTGTAGTTAGGCCCAAACCCGTTGTCTAGTGGGAATACATGTCATTTATGCATGCTGCGACTCTTCAGGATAGCCGTTTTTCTTTTGCTATCTTTATTTTGGACCAACCGCCATGATTACCACCACAACCACAACATCAACCACCAACCACAACGCCGCTTCACCACAACCGCCACGACCTTCACGTCACACCTCGCAGCCGTCGCATCGCCACCGTTCTTGCGCCGCCTGTGGGTACCGGTGTTGGAATCGTGCAGGGCGCGCGCCGAACAGCGTGTACAAAATCACGGATTTTGTGCTTCAAAAACGGATCAAAAACGACACACGCCCACTTTTTGCCATCCAATCGGTGAGCAAGGGGCGAATTGGCCCCGCCCCCAGGGCGATCGATATATGCAAATTTATGGATCAAAAAGCCTTCACGCCCACTTTTTCTCGGGCCAATGGGGAGCGAGGTGAAAGGTCGAAGGGAGGGGGTCAAAGGCGAAGCTAGGGGGCTGATAAAAGGACCGTGTTCGTCAGTCACGAGAGTCGGGGAGTCGAGAGGCGGAGAGTAGGAGAGTAGGAGAGTCGGAAACAGAGAGTCAAGACTTCGCGGGCGGTGGAGCTGGTCGTCGTGTGTGTTGGAGTCGGAACGGAGGGGACGGAGCTGTGGAAAGGCGGCGACACCAGACGAGGGGGTGCTCGCGTCGGGAGCTGCACCCCAGGGAGGCCGACAGCGCGACCTGGCCGAGGTGGAGACGCTCGTCGCGGGATAATAAAAATCCTCTATACCCCGAGCATCAGCAACCCCCTCCTGTTCCCCCCCGCGCTGAGATAGTGCGACCAAGGGGGCCCCTTTCCCACCCCCGACCAGACACCGTCCGCGAGGCCCGCGGAGTTGAGGCGCCATCGCCGCTCCTTGTCTCATCACCAGACGGGTAGGCCGACCCGGTCTCGGCCTCAGGCCCGCCTCATCCTTGAGGGTATTTCTTTTCCTTGGTTTTGGGTATGTGTTGTCGGCGCCGTCTGTGAAGTAGAATTGTATAAGTGTTGCCGTGTGCTCGGTAGTCGGTATTAGCTCTGCATTGTGTCTTCTCTTTTATATTTGCTTTTTGTGTAAATTGCATTGTGTCTTTTCTGTGTGCTTTTGGTGGAATTGAATATGTGTGCTTCCCGTGTGCCGTGAATAAATGTGCTTTGTGTTGAACTGTTTCCCGCTTCGCTTCGTCATTTCTCCCATTGAATCCTCATCTTGCTTCACGTAAAGGGTTGGTAGTGGGCTGAATACGCCCGATAATTAATCGAACCGTCGAGGTCGACGATAACACCGCTCGGTTATTCTGATAGTACGGAACGGGTCGCTTAAGTGGCCCGTGTCCGAAGTCGACCTGCGGCGAGGTGCGATCGCCCGGTCTACCCTCCGCGTGGGTACTTAGGTAGGTCGAATTTGGCGAGCAACCCTCTCCCACGCGGGGGCTGATTGGCTCGATCGCGGTGAGACCGAAAGGTCCACCCGTGACTGGTTCCCGGCGTTAGTCCGAGAGGGTCACGACTGGATTGTCCGTCCGGTGGGCGACGTGCCGCGATTCGAGTTACGTGGCCGTCAGCACGCCGGCGGGCGCGAAATCCGCAACACTGGTGTCAGAAGTGGGATACAAATTCATCGCCCTCCTCGCGGCACTGGTATCGGAGAACAGGAAAACGGGCTCTCCTGTCTCCGGCTAAATTCACGGGAATCGGTCCAGGGGTGAGAGAAGCGACCCCCGATTCCCTCCAAATTACGAGCGAGCTAAATTCACCCTTCACGAGAAGCAAGATGGCGTCTCAAGGCGAGCGGGAGCCGGGGGTATTAGAAATGGATGTAGAATGTGTAGAATCCATGGTCCGGGATGGAATCCCCGAGCAGGAGGTGTTGATTGTGCAGGAACATGAACTCCCCCAACTGAGCCCAGAGCCCCAAATGGGTGCGGCAGCGGCCGCGGTGTATGACACCTCCCCTCCCCCCCTCCACCAAAACCCTTCCCCGATCCCTGCCGAAACGGCTCACCCAAGCACACCCGACATGGCCCAGCTATTCGCCATGCTGGCGGCTATGACAGCGAGGATGGATGCGGATACACAAAAGATGGATGCTTATACACAAAAATTGGATGCGAATACACAACAAATGAACGGAATGGAAACAAACATGAAGGAAGAAATGAAAGAGCTACGGGGTGAGACGCAGAACATGGGCCGATGCATGAAGGCCGTGACCAGGGAGATGGGAATGGCGACTCCACGTGTGGAAGCAAATGAGCTGGAAGGGGGTGCAACGGCTGACAGGCCCGCGGTGGAGGCTGGTGAAAAAATAATTCGGGGGGCGTGTTGGGCGAGGGTCGTGAAAGAGGAATCGACGGTGACCAAAAGGGAAAAATTAAATGGGGAGACCAAAACGTGTGAGACGAGACACGAGGTGACGACAACGGAAATAATAGTTGAGACACGGGAGATAGAGGGTGAATTGGACGGGGTAAGTGACGCACACACACACACGGAGGTAGTGGAGGATAATGGGGGTGAGCTGGTGGACTGGGTGGAGACCCAGTGCGAGCACCTGGATGGCCTCCTCCAGGAACGAGGGGAGGGAGTATGCCCCCTTGAGGCAAGTCACGACCAGGTGAGTTCGGTCGTGCTTTGCGAGGTTGAGGGGACGAGTGCTGCGAACGGTTGCACGGAGAGCTTGGGGGGTATAGAGGCCCCGGAGACCCTTGTGGGGACACGAATCCCCAGTGTAGTTGTCCCTGTGTGTGTGGTGCAAGGTGTGAGTGCGTCACCGTGTGTGGAAGCGACCCCGTGTGTGAGTGGTGTGGTGGCGATGGTGCCGGAGTACGTGCTTCCCAGCACGCCGTGTGTGGATGAGGCACGGAGTGTGAGTGAGGCACCGCGGGTTAGTGCCCCCGCGTGTGTGGGTGAGGCACCGTGTGTGGAAGAGACCGCGTGTGTGAGTGTCGCCGTGTGTATGAGTGAGGTACCGCGGGTGAGTGCCCCCGCGTGTGTAAGTAGTATGGTTTGTGTGAGTAGTGAGGCACGCGTGAGTGAACGGCCGTGTGCAAGGTCGCTGTGTGCAAGGGAGACCGTGTGTGTGAGAGAGCGGTATGTGAGGGAGATGTCGGTTGGCATGCGGGAGCACGCAGCCGCGTCTCCCGGTGTGAATGTGATGGAGTGGACTGTGTGCGTCGTGACACGCAGGTATGCGTGTGTGGAATGGAGACGGAGACGGCGACAGAGGAGAGAAAGCCGGGTAGCGGCTGTAGTTGTTTCGGGGACCGTGCCGGGTTCACCCAGCAGTGAGCACGCGGTTCGTGCTGTGCAACGCACGAGACCACCACGTGCTCGCTTGCGAGAGTGAAGTCCCGGTCCGGAAACGCACGCGGTGGATTTGCCGATCCCGCGGACGGACAAAGTTTAGGCAGGTAAATGGATTTGGACCGGACGGGTTCTCCACGCGATCGTGTGTGTTAAGCTCCAACGGGCAAAGCACATGTGTTCGCGTGGGGAACCCCTCGAGACGTGTGGCTTGTGTTTTTTTTTTATGCGCACGGTGACGTCATGGCTGCACGTGGGGTTGGAATCCGCCAGGAGGGGTATCTCTGCCGGATGGTCCCGTCCAAGGAGGGACGAGGAACACGTGCAGCTGCATGACGTCACGGGCAGGTGCAAAGTGCGCGAGCTCTGAGTTGCCGCGCAGGTGCTGCGCATGAAAAAAAAAAAAAACAGTAAGCCTCACTTTCGGGTGCACAGGATTCCTGGGCAAGGGGTGGAAGACCCCCTTGACCCTGGGCACAGGATGGAAACTAGTTAGGGGGAAGGGTTAGCTTAGTTAGACCGACTCCATGGGGCAGGGGTAAGTCCTCATGGAGTCCGTGGAATGGATTAGTTAGAGGGATTGTAGCCAGATTTAGGTTGGGAAATAAAATGATTTATTTGGAGACAGTGACAGACTTGTGAATGTGTAGAGGGGACGTAGCTTAGCTACGTAGGTTAAATGGAACGTGCTATAGTTTAAGGGACGACGTGGGAGCACGAGTTAGTTAGGGGAGGTAGTTAGAAGGATGGCAGAGTTCGGTGGTGTGTGTGTTGAAGAGTTGGTGAGTGAAGTGGAAGCATGTGCTTGGTGAGTGAGTGAGGCCAGCGGGTCTGTGTGTGTGGAGCGAATGGGGAATGCATGGTGCGATGAGTGATTGGGGGGGAGGAGTGACTCCCGCCCAAGGGACCCCGGGGTCAGTGTAGAGTGAGTTAGCTGGGTTAGTCAAATTGAAAAATGGAGGTCGTTGTGTTGTTGGTGGGAATGTAGGCTCGAAACCCATTTGGAGGGGTGCAGGAGCCCTGTTGACGGGCTTGGGAGCGTGGCTGCGAAAGGTGAGTATCGCTGAGTGGGTACCCCGGGCACCAGGCTAGTCGGCCGTGGTAGGCCAAGGGTCCATGGGGGGCCGGGATAGAGTAGTGGGCACGGGTGCGCCTGCTTGGTGCGGGGGCCCGGGGCGCCATTAGCCGCGTGGGCAGTGTTGTGGGCACGGGTGACCCTCGGAAAGGGGCCCGGGAGGCCGGCCTGCCACGTGTGCGTTTCAGGGGAGGTGCCATAGGGGGCACTCCCCGGTGTTAGGGAGCTGGTAGGCTCGGAGGCAGTGTAGTGCCCGGGGGTGCCATAGCGGGAGATTCGGCAGAGGGTCGTGCCTGCCAGAGAGAGCCACGTGTCCCAGCCAGGAGACCGTGTGAGGGCACGGAGAGAAAATTGGTGGGCGAGGCCCGAAATTGTGAGGACACCAACACAGGCGACGGGAATCTGGGTTGTTAGAACCAATAGTTTAAGCGAGAGGCGCTTGTTGAAAGCCCCGGGGTAGTTTAACTGTTAAATGGATAGGGTAGATTAGGAGATGTACCCCTCCGCACCATCCATCCCCTCACTCTCGTTGTGGGCCGCTGGACCCACTTTGGGTTAGATCGCCGAACTCTGGGGGAGGCCATTCTGAGGCTTCGGTGGGCCTCGACACAGGACGCTAGCTCTCCCTTGTTCCCCTCCGGGAAGGGAACGTAGGGGTTGGGAGTAGGCTAGGTGACAGGATAGGTTAGCCGAACAAGGACGATAAAGGGGGTTAGGGGACGATTTATAGAGGGGAAGTAAACATAAAAGTAAAAATAAAAAATAAATAAGTTGGGGCTAAATTGGGGTTTGGACAAATTAAGGGAGTGGGTATGTACAGTGACAGGCAAAGGCGATAGGTTGGGAGGGAGACAGGTAGGTAGGTCCGAGCCCGCCTTCCAAGTGGCCAGCACCACCGCACTCCCTCCACCAACCTCCATTGAACGGCAAAGGCTGGCCAACTTCATCGGCTGGCCGTGTTTTGCTTCAAGGCGGAGGCCGGCCAACTTCATCGGCAGCTGTGTGCTGCAAGGCCTGTGCCGGCCAGTTCATTTGCTGGCTGTTTTTCTTCGAGGCCTGTGCCGGCCTGGTTCTGCGGGCTGTGTTTGCCTGCAGCGGCCTTCTTCTGCGGGCTGTGTTTGCCTGCACCTTTTCCATGCCATGCCCACTGCCCATGTTCACCAGCCCCGTTCAATTTTTGCTTTGCCCCCCCCCCCCTGTTCATTGCCATGTGCGCCAGGATCAAGGCAACAGTTTGCAAGCTGCAAGAACTGCCCTGTTGGCAGCTACAACACGGGCCTGCAGTGGCGGCCCGTGCACCGTGTTTGTGTCCATGCATCCATTCGTTGTGTTCATTGCGTGTGCCACTTGAGCTGGCACGGAGACTACGTTTGTGCGGCCCATGCACCGTTGTGGTTCACTGCGTTCAGCTCAAAAGGGAAGGCCTTGGACTGCGTGTGAGCAGCCAGCTACGTTCCCTGTCACCTGCATTGTTTTGAGCCAGAGACTGCATGTGGGCAGCCTGGCTCCCTGCTAACTGCTTTTCTTTGCAGAGTTCAGTGATCCTGGGCCATGGTTTAGTGTAAAATTTGTAAGTTAAGGTTAAGATGTACTGTAAATATGAGTGCGCCCCCCGGCATGTCTGTCTAGCGCCGGCAATTTTATTTAAGTCGTCCGTGTGAGTGAGTTTGTTTAGATAGTTACGCAGCCCTCAGGTTATTTATTTTGGGGACACGAATACCATGAATGTCGCACTCAGGGATCCGTAGGTAAAATGTACTAGGGGAAAACTACACATGATGGCACACGAAAATTTGACGACTCGCGACGAGTCTGTAAAAAGGGGAGGGGGTAGTGTTGTGGTTACCAAATTCGCAAACCACCATTCAGGTCCCTTAGGTGAGGTATCTCGGTAAGTACATGTGTAGTTAGGCCCAAACCCGTTGTCTAGTGGGAATACATGTCATTTATGCGTGCTGCGACTCTTCAGGATAGCCGTTTTTCTTTTGCTATCTTTATTTTGGACCAACCGCCATGATTACCACCACAACCACAACATCAACCACCAACCACAACGCCGCTTCACCACAACCGCCACGACCTTCACGTCACACCTCGCAGCCGTCGCATTGCCACCGTTCTTGCGCCGCCTGTGGGTACCGGTGTTGGACTCGTGCAGGGCGCGCGCCGAACAGCGTGTACAAAATCACGGATTTTGTGCTTCAAAAACGGATCAAAAACGACACACGCCCACTTTTTGCCGTCCAATCGGTGAGCGAGGGGCGAATTGGCCCCGCCCCCAGGGCGATCGATATATGCAAATTTATGGATCAAAAAGCCTTCACGCCCACTTTTTCTCGGGCCAATGGGGAGCGAGGTGAAAGGTCGAAGGGAGGGGGTCGAAGGGAGGGGGTCAAAGGCGAAGCTCGGGGGCTGATAAAAGGACCGTGTTCGTCAGTCACGAGAGTCGGGGAGTCGAGAGGCGGAGAGTAGGAGAGTAGGAGAGTCGGAAACAGAGAGTCAAGACTTCGCGGGCGGTGGAGCTGGTCGTCGTGTGCGTTGGAGTCGGAACGGAGGGGACGGAGCTGTGGAAAGGCGGCGACACCAGACGAGGGGGTGCTCGCGTCGGGAGCTGCACCCCAGGGAGGCCGACAGCGCGACCTGGCCGAGGTGGAGACGCTCGTCGTGGGATAATAAAAATCCTCTATACCCCGAGCATCAGCAACCCCCTCCTGTTCCCCCCCGCGCTGAGATAGTGCGACCAAGGGGGCCCCTTTCCCACCCCCTACCAGACACCGTCCGCGAGGCCCGCGGAGTTGAGGCGCCATCGCCGCTCCTCGTCTCATCACCAGACGGGTAGGCCGACCCGGTCTCGGCCTCAGGCCCGCCTCATCCTTGGGGGTATTTCTTTTCCTTGGTTTTGGGTATGTGTTGTCGGCGCTGTCTGTGAAGTAGAATTGTACAAGTGTTGCCGTGTGCTCGGTAGTCGGTATTAGCTCTGCATTGTGTCTTCTCTTTTATATTTGCTTTTTGTGTAAATTGCATTGTGTCTTTTCTGTGTGCTTTTGGTGGAATTGAATATGTGTGCTTCCCGTGTGCCGCGAATAAATGTGCTTTGTGTTGAACTGTTTCCCGCTTCGCTTCGTCATTTCTCCCATTGAATCCTCATCTTGCTTCACGTAAAGGGTTGGTAGTGGGCTGAATACGCCCGATAATTAATCGAACCGTCGAGGTCGACGATAACACCGCTCGGTTATTCTGATAGTACGGAACGGGTCGCTTAAGTGGCCCGTGTCCGAAGTCGACCTGCGGCGAGGTGCGATCGCCCGGTCTACCCTCCGCGTGGGTACTTAGGTAGGTCGAATTTGGCGAGCAACCCTATCCCACGCGAGGGCTGATTGGCTCGATCGCGGTGAGACAGAAAGGTCCACCCGTGACTGGTTCCCGGCGTTAGTCCGAGAGGGTCACGACTGGATTGTCCGTCCGGTGGGCGACGTGCCGCGATTCGAGTTACGTGGCCGTCAGCACGCCGGCGGGCGCGAAATCCGCAACAATATATATATATATATATATATATATATATATATATATATATATATATATATATATATATATATATATATATATATATATATATATATATATATTTTTTTATGTACAAACACATTGCATATATATGTATATATGTATATATATATATATATATATATATATATATATATATATATATATATATATATATATATATATATATATATATATATATTTGTACCTCTCTTTATATATATGAAGTTGAAAGTGTGTCTGTGTGTTTCTCTGTGACCTATGCACGTGAAAAGTACTGGACTGATCCTCACGAAACTTCACATGCTGACAGAACATGTACCCAGGAGTGTCCCGATGTAAAATAATTGCACTTCCGACTTCCGGTTTCCGACTTATGACGTCATCACCTGATTTTGTAACTTTAATTTTTCAAGTTCAGCCAATTGACATGGGGCCAACGCCATATACAATATATCTAACATATGATTTTAATTTTTTGTTTGTCTGTTTGTTTGTTTGTTTGTCTGCACGCGCTAATCTTCTGAAAGGTGAAAGATAGGAGCTAACTACTGAAACAAAAAATGTCGGGATGGGCCCCGGGAAGGTTATAGGCTATGTGGCAAGGCCCCTCCGCTGGGGGGGGGAGGGGGTGTGTTTCCCCCTCACCAACCCCCTAAGCCTATGACTGCCATGGCCCAATAGGGAACTGATACTGTGCTCACGTCAGACATATGTATAGAAGATTAAATTCATTCAAAAAGAACCGGGGCAGTGCTGGGTGCATTCACCTAGTATATACATACATATATATATACACACACTCATATACACACACTCATATACACATATATATATATATATATATATATATATATATATATATATATATATATATATATATATATATATATATATATGAGATCTCAGAGGGAGTGTGTGTGTGTGTGTGGTTTTGTCAACAAAAAATGTCAGAAATGTCATCACTTGCCAGAGATAATACAATTTTGTTACACTCTGCCCCGTATAAGACATTACTGTTATTTGGTTGAAGCAGAGTCATTGCAGTGAAATTAAGCATATCCCAAAACATTTGCATTTGTTCCACATTTTAATTATTATTATTTATTTTTTTCCATTGGTCTTCTTCACTTCGTAAAACAAATTAAGAGTATTTGCATACTGTGTTTCATATACAATTGAATAGCATGTGCCATTCTCTCGTTTTGAAGTTCCAAATACGAGTATCATCCTTAAGTACAAACAAAAATGTAAATGAAACAATACTCTTGGAAGATGATTTAATATAACTGGTCGCACCCACCCCCAATGGCAGCAGCCAGCTCGAGGGGCCATGCTGTTATCTTTATGATTATTAATATCTTAGCAGAATACCCACCCTATGGGCAATCTTGATCCAAGCATACAACACGTTCTTCTCACATGTCCCTTTATTTGAACGGTGTGTCGGGAATAGACTGCTGCCTCAATCGCACCCGAAAATAATTTTAATCCAGGTTACATAGATGAAACGACAAAATGCATATTGCTGATGTGCATATATAATACATTGTGGTTATATCGCTCTGATAATTGAAATTGCACCCACACCCCTCAAAAAGGAAGGAAATTCCAAGATGGGTCAAAAAATAATAAAATTCAAAACTTGATGAGAATCAAACAAAACTTGCACATGCACAACTTCACGGTGCCTTCGTTAATCCCTGAAAGTTTCAGCTTCCTCGGTTAATTCCTCTCGGAGGAGTAGATGAAACATACGCCCATACTTGCTCCATTATAGGCTGTAAAGATTGCACGAAGAGTATGCTGAAGAGCCTGCCGCTTCGAATTGCTTTCTGCTTTCCATGTTGTTTTCTAAATTGCTTGCTGATGACTGGAAATGGATTTCCAAAATCTTTGCACAAAATGTTCCTTTACACACGGCCAAGTGGGTTTACGCACTCTGGCATCAAGTTACAGTTCTCACTCTCCCTCTGTTGTCACCGTGCTACTTTCTATTATTGAGAATGATAGCTCTGTGGCAAACAAGGTGCAGAGGATTAAAAAAAAAAACTTTCACCACCTTTTGGAGCAATTCCAGAATGTCTGGATTGAATAGGCTTTCTTTGTTTGGTGATATTGTTGATTATGGTGGTGGTGTGGTAGTGGGAACAGTGTATTGCTCTTGTCGAGGTTTTAGTTTCAAATCTCGCTGCAGAAAACAGTTTTAAAGATTTGGATCCAAGACGTCTGTTAACAAAATTAGTCCCAGAACGATAATCATGCCACCATCCCACTGTTGGTAAATCGAGACAGGAGTTGGAGTACTATGCCCGAGTCTTTTTTTCAGGACTGGCTCTGATGGATATTTCGTCAACACTGCGTAGTTTTCAAGAGCAAAGAGAGACCTTATTGCTCGTCTTTGCACGAAACACCATGGCCATGTCCTTAATTGTGCCTGCAAAAGACTCACCAAGTTCTGCACCACAATTGACCCAAAATACCTGTGATGACTTGTAATTGAAAAGCCACATGTCCAGTATAAAATTGGCAATATTTGTTAAATTGGGAACAATCGTCAATGTTACATCTAAGACAGAAGAGAACAATTCTTCGAAATCCTGTCTGTAAATGTGGATGGAGTGTAAATCACATCCGTTTATAAACCCCCTGGTACACCCTATGCCTTTAATGACCCCGTAGCAAGAAAGCACTCCACATGACGAGTGATAATTGGAGACATTAATAGTCACAGCTCATGATAGGGACACAAGGAGATGAACATAGATGGGGAGAGTGTGGAGTCCTGCACTGATGCAAATAATCTCAGCATAATGTATGACCAAAAGCTTCCATTTTCCTTTAACAGTGGACACTGGAAGCACGGTTTCAAACTGGATCTTGCCTTTACAAGTGACAACCTAGAGAACTTATGAAAAAAGATCAGGCTGGACCAGATAACACATTCACAACAATCACACATTGGAATACATTGCCTCAAAAGCAATGCCATTCCCCTGGCATTTCAACAATATAAACAAAAAGAAGAAGACGTCATGCAGAGCACGACACTTGCAAAATCCATGAAACAAATTTGACCTCAAAAAAAATTGGTCGTTGAATTAAATGACCAAATATGCAACTCCTCTTCAAATTTCAAGTGAATCGGATGAAAATTGACAATTTTAGAAATTCGGCCTATGTTGACGTTCTGGCTTATGTGGACCTCAAAAATAATTGTTGGTTGAATTCTGTGACCTGAGATGAAAATACTCTTCAAATTTCAAGTCACTGAGATGAAAATTGAGGATTTTAGAAATCTCACCAAAGTTGTTGACCTTTGGCCTATGTTGACCTTTTGACCACAAAAACAATAGGCTTCTTATTTTTGACAAACTCTACCATGTGCTGAAGTTTCGTGAAGATCAGTTTAAAATTGTGACCTGAAAGCGATAAACAGACAGACGGAGAGACAGACAAACAGACAGACAGAAAGACAGAATAACAAAAGACGTCGTGCAGAGCACGATAGTTACAAAATTCATAAAAACAAATTTGACCTCAAAAATAACTGGTGGTTGAATTTAAAGACAAAATATGCAACTCCTCTTCATATTTCAAGTGAATCGGATGAAAATCGACAATATTCGAAATTTGGCCTGTGTTGACCTGATGGTCGATGTGGACCTCAAAAATAATTAGCTAGTTTAATTCAGTGACCTGAAATATAAATCCTCTTCAAATTTCAAGGCAATCGGATGAAAATTGAGAACTTTATAAATACCACCTTAGTTGTTGGCATATGTTGACCTTTTGATCGATGTTGACCTTAAAAATAATTGGCGGTTGAATTCATTGACCTGAAATATAAATCCTCTTCAAATTTCAAGTCAATCGGATGAAAATTGAGGATTTTAGAAATCTCTCCAAAGTTGTTGACCTTTGGCCTATGTTGACATTTTGACCTTTTGACCTCAAAAACAAAAGCCTTCTTCCTTATGACAAACTCTAACATGTGGTGAAGTTTTATGAAGATCGGTCTAAAATTCTGACCTGAAGGCAATAAACAGACAGACAGAATAACAAAATCGACTGACCAATATACTTGAAACATCTTCGATTTTGCAAGTAAGTAGAAAGTTCAGAGAACAGAACACATTACCAAGCGGTCTTGAGAAACAAGGACATGGGCGGGGTCTCCGAGTGGCAAAGTTGATTGGTCGTGGTGTAAAATGCCATAATATTTTGTCCAAGCACTGCTCAAATGGAAGGGTTTTGAAAGTGCCAAAAAGGCAATTTATGTTCTGCAGTGTTCATGTATATAATTCAATTCAAATAACGATAAGGATTTTAAGAGTTGTAGGAAGAAAAATTCAGAGGTTTAACACCATTGATGCAGCGTCTTTTACACCATCTAATTTAACACGTTACAATAGTTATTCATGCCTGTTGTTTGTGTCCTTTATGACATCCTTAAAAACAGTAAGACTCCTGTTTAGAATGATTTTCAATTGTGTTTAACTGCCAGACTGGAAACTAGGAGGGTTTCACATATGATTGGAATTTGGCCATTAAAGGGATTAAAGTGTAAGATGAGAACTGCCCCATGTCTGTTGATCGGCCAAGAAAGACGTACCAAGGGGCTGTCATACTATCATATATTCCTGGCCTAACCCCATTCACTGCAAAGTTCCAGAATGGTTCCAAGTAAATATTTATTTCTGACCCATTTGCTGAAGCCACCATCAAAGCAGATGAGGAAAAGACGATTGCCATGTTAGAAGAGTGGCGGGAATCATTGCAGGACCGGATAGAGTCTACAGACATGACACAGAGCCTGCACAGCTCTCAGAAGGCTTAAGAATGATCACACAGAAACGAGACAGCACCACAATGTGACGGAAAATCAGATTGCCCAGCAAATGCTTCTCAGATCATCGCCCCTCTACCAAATAACCTAAACCGTGCATTAGTCAGCAAGAGAACCAGAAAATACTCTGATTACACAAAGCTATTCTCCATGAAAGAGCTGGATATTGGTATTGAGTACTTAAGAACAACTAAGCTGCTGTTTTTGATCATATCTGTATGGAACAAATTAACCATGTTGGAACCAACATATGGAACTGGCTTACAAGCTGAAAAGTCCGGAAGTTCTGGCGCCAACCTGTGTTATCGCAATGCTGAAGCCAGGAAAAGACTGCACAGTCTAATAGTTTTAAACTCATCTCTTTGCTGTGGCACACATACAAGCTATTTGAATGGCCGATTCTTAACTGCTTAATGCCATGTCAAACAAGATCTTATCGATGAACGGGCTGGCTTTCATCCTGGAAAATCATGTATGGGACCATTGCTTAATCTGACACAGCACAAAGAGAATATGCCTCGTGTTGGCTTCATGGTTAGGGTGGTGGGCTTGGGATCCCAGGATCCTGAGTTCAAATCCCCCATGGCTGTTGAATTAATACCAGGTGGGGTTGACTCTGCCTGTCATCCTTCTGAGGTTGGCAAAAAGAGTACCAGCTTGCTGGTGTCCTCTGTTGGAGTGGCCACCCGTCCAGGATTGCGCACAATAGCCAAGGAGACTGCTTAGGCAGCAGCAATGCTCTGCACAGAGTACGGTCCCACTGGATGGATGGACATAGACTAGTTACAAAAAAGCGCTGGGGCTATATTTCTAGCTCACCTGGAATATAGTTCCAGGGAGCTTATGGGATGGCGTGTCATCAGTCCGTCTGTCCATCCATCTGTAAAGACTTTCAACATCTTCTCCGAAGCTGCTCATGGGATTATGACCATACTTCGCTGAAATTATATTTGGTATGTTGCAAATCAAGTTTGTTCATGGCATTAAAAAAAGATCAGTGTCTAAGAGGGTTTTCCGGGGGTCAAAGTGGGTCCAAGTTTGACCCCCCAAAGGAGGTAAATCTGGGCCCGAAAGAGATCTACGGGGAGTTGGCCCTCAAAATAGGTATTTGCTTTCTTTTCCAAATCTACACACACACAATTACGATGAAACTTGATCACAACCTTCATCACCTGTGATGTACTAAAGTTTGTTCACGACAATAAGAAAATCAGGGTCAAGAGGGGCATACGGGGGTCAAAGTGGGTCTAGGTTTGACGCCCCCAAAATAGTTATTGCTTTCTTCTCAGAAACTACACACACAATTCCAATGAAACATCACCACAACTTTCATCACCCATGATGTACCAACGTTTGTTCATTCCCCTAAAATAATTGGTCCCATAACATTGGTTCATTGGTACATTTTTCTGATTCCATCCCACACTGACTTCTTCCTGAGAATCATTATTCTACCAGGTGAGTTCCCAGGGGTATTGGCCCTATTTTTAGATGTCAGCTGCATATGACACTGTCAACCATCGCAGACTTCTCATCAAGATCCACAAGATGATCAACGATCATCGATTCACTGAACTCATGCAAAGCCTGCTCAAATCTGACGATTATTTGGGGAAGTTTGTGGGAAGTGCAGTCGATGGTGGCAACAAAAGAATGGTTTATCCAAAGGAAGTGTCTTGGCTCACCCTTTATGACATGAATGGCCAATCATTGTACCCGAACACAAGGTGCTTCATTTATGCCGATGACATTTATGTACACCACAGTCAAACAAACAAAAATTCGCCATGTTGCCAACCCCACCAAGTCCCAGTTATTCCATTTAAGGACACAGGAGAAACAACAACTCGCAGACTCATGGAATGGCACTCAGCTTTCTCAATGCCCCCAATCTAGTCTATCTTGGGGTCATTCTTGACCGCTCATTGACTTACAAGAAGTACATCGAGAAAGTGAAAGCCAAGGTAAATACCTGAAATTAGCATTCTGCACAAACTGGGTAATTCAAAGTCGGGTGCTTACCCTTCACCATTAAGGACCACCATTCTTGCCCTCTGTTATGCAACCACAGAATATCGACGTACAGTATGGGAGCGATCAGCACATGCGAGTAAACTTGATTATATGCCCAACGCTCACTGTCATTGTGTTAACAGATGTCTTAAACCAACCAATGTGAAAAATCCTCATCTCCTGTATTGCATCACTCCACCCAACACAAGGTGAGCGGTTTACAGCAGAAGGGAATGTCTTAAGCAAAGCACAGATATAGGACATCCATTATACAATCAGTTTCCATCACAGAGCAAGCTGAAGTCGAGAAAGAGTTTCCCCACCACCACACAACCCCTCGATCTGGATCCTGATTTCACAAGGATCCTAATGTGGTGCAAAAGGCTGATCGGCGATTATGACACCACCAATTGGGAGCTGCAGCCCACAGAAGGCAGGCCAGCAGGATTGAACGAACACTGTCAAGAATGGCGATGTCTTAACCACATACTCGCGAGGGTAGGATGCTGCAATGTATCCATAAATAATTAGGGATACAGCAGTGACTCGATGATAAGTGACTGCCAAGAGGAGCCCCAGATGATTTCACACCTGTCATGCTGTGGGATCCTCAAACAAAATGCACCCTGAGTGACCCGGCAAGTTTCAACGGAAGTGCCAAGACACGTGTCCAAGTACAACAAGAAGAAGTCAAGGGCAAAAACACAGTTGGCTCATTTTTGACCTTCACTAAGGTCGTAATCTTCATATCTGCCCTACATTGGTCTAAATATGGTGCAAATCCAAACACTGTGGTTGACTGTTAATGTTTGCAGGGAAATTTGTTACTTAGTGTCTGTCGCTCCTTTGAGATGTAGTGCACACAGACATAAAACTGTGCTTTCACACCTCTGAGATGACTATCATGTTACGGAATAGAATCACCCACCGATCTCGCCAAGTCTCAGCTTCTCCAGTTGCATTTGTAGGCCTGCGCAAAATTTCGCTGTGAGGTTCCTCAGCATCTCAGGCAGCGCCTCTGAGTTCCTGGCTTGGAAAACATGTAATGGACTTGAAGCAACCAATTTCAATTGTGCCTCGCCAGCCGCCCCAAGGCCTGAAAAGAAACAATGTAGGTGAGACGTACGAAAAACAAATACGCACGAAAAAGTCATCATCATCATCATTTAATGAATTAAATGTGGCATTGCTGGGTACTTCTGTATGGACCATAAAATACTACAACATCCTTACGAGTGACGCATATCGATGGGCAATAACGACTTACCGTGTTAGTTGCATCAATAAGTTTTTTTAACCTGCTGGTCAAGAGAGTGATTGGTCAGTGTTATGCAATTGTGGGTGCATGACTACAACAGGGTGTGTGTGTGTGTGTGTGTGTGTGTGTGTGTGTGTGTGTGTGTGTGTGTGTGTGTGTGTGTGTGTGTGTGTGTGTGTGTGTTTGATTAGTGTCAGGATAGTTCATTAGGTTTAAGTGTAAAATGTTCTACCTGGACATGCCGAGCAAACCGAATTTCAAAGTGCTTTATAATATCTTTCAATACATGACTCTTTGAGCAGTTATGAGACCAATACGTTAATTTCCGTTTTTGTCTGCATAGCATCAATACATTCTTTATGAGAAAATACCACAGCTTATGACATACTTGAGTGGCTACCTGGCACTGCATGGAGGTGAGGGGGTGGATGGGGAGGAGGGATACCTGGTGCTGCCCTGCTGGATGAGCTTTTCCTGGTGGTGCTTTCAGGATTCATTGGGTAATGAAAAGCGACGGTGGCTACCTTTTACCTGCGGCAGCACTACCTGACACCACATCCCAATATACACTATATAGCGGCCTTTGGTGGCATCAAAACGGACATCAAGGGCAACCTGTTGTAGCTTAAAACCTTGCCAGATTCTAAAATTCCGACATCCAAAGGTTGGGGCCTCGAGATGCTACAGTGCTGTCGTGAAAGAGTAACAAACTAACACACAAACACCTGAATATATTTCCGAGATTATCAAATGAACCAAATAGGTAGATGAAGTCCTCATTTCAAAGGATATAAAACAAACCAAGGATACGTTTGCTCACTGTAAAGAACCAAGACATTGCCAATGATATGAACCCACATTGTTATATCCAAAGACTAAAAGATAATTTGGAACAAAATAATCAACTGAACAAAGCTTCCACCTTACATAAGTAATGCAGGTAAGTATTACATTTAATATATTCAGATCTTGACAACAGCAGGCATGCAAACATTGACATTGAGGTATGTAGTCTTGGCAAAGCAAAAACTATTGTCAAAGTGAGATTATCCTCCGTACCAACAGCAAACACTTCAATGCCTGCTTTTTGGAGTTCCTTGGCCGACTCCACTATAGGGTCCCAGGATGGCCCTGCCATGAACACCACAGCAGCACGTGCTGCCCCAACTCTTGGTCCAGCTTGGCTCGGCATGAGTTGAGGCAACACCTGAGCCAACGCACGGCCTACACACATCGCACAAGAAAGGCATCAAAATCAAAAAATCCGTCACCTTCCCACCTGGAAGCCTATAACCACCTGTAACTAACTAGTCGGCACATAACACACATCTTTCATATTAACCCCGTGCAGATGCTGTCTTCCCTTTTAACATAAACCGAGTTTGGTGTCCATATTTCATGTTGCCATTCGAAGTGTCCTGTTTTCCATCAAAGAAGAGAAAAATATGGAATGCTTTGCATTAATGGTGAAGACACCAGATGAAGAACAATGGTGATGGAGTGCTTGCATTATAAACATATTGTTACATGTTCATGGGATGGGTGGGGGGATCAAAGTTAGAACTAAGGTATTAGCACCGTTTCTATTAATGGTAAGGATTTAGAAGCATTTTCTGAATCAAGATCAATGTCAACAGAGTTGTATTTCATGCCACCGCTGGGGGGGGGGGTGGGTTTGTCTATGCCTTGCGATTGGCAACAACCACTGGCATGGGGGACAGTGCTAGAACAGCGTCTGAGAGTGGGCTGATGTAACCCCCAAAAGAGGGGGAAGGGTTGCTGGAAACTAAAAAGGGAGGGCTTTTCTTTCACATATATATATATATATATATATATATATATATATATATATATATATATATATATATATATATATATATATATATATATATATATATATATATATATATATCTCTGTTTTATTTTTCTGTGGCAGCTCTTCGATCTCCCAGGTGGTGCTCCAATGCCGGTTGGCAGCTCTCCGTTGTACCACCCTGTAGGTTTTGTGATGAAGACTCTCAAAATGATCAAGACATTGTCTACCTCAAAACCTGCTCTGATTTCGTGTGGATGATTTGTGTGTATGTATGTGGTGCCTCTGCTTTATAAAATTAATCTTCCTGGATTTTTAAGTGTTATTTATTCAATGTCATTTAGTTCTTTTCTTTGGGATTCTCCTTTGATGTCATCTTGCCTGTCTTAATCAATTTGTATTTCATAAGAATATGCATCTGCTTTGCCTCCACGTCGTGCGGTGCTGAATAAAACCGTTTCACTGAGATTGGCTACCCCCTGGGTGTCTAAATTGTGTTAAATATCCCATATTGATTACCTACAGGGTTTAGACCTCGTTCAGTACATAAACACATTCTGTGTTTGGGTGCCTTACGAAGCAGATTCAGCCTTAAGCTGACCATTGCGACTCGACTGTTTCTCTAGTCTATTTCTTTCTCGAAGAATCACATCACCACTTACGTTGAACCCTATTTCCCTCCAGGGTGGCATCTCACCACTTGAGCTCACGGCAGACCACGCACCGACTGACATCATTCTGTTTGACTACTTTTTCATTGTCTACCTGTTATCTTAAACCCTATCATTATACGAGGCTCATAGACTTTATTTTCCATGACCTTTAATGTCTGGATATATTGTCTACAGAAAATACTGAAGGAAACAAGATTTCTCACCGACATTTGTCTGCACGCCAGGCATTATAGGCATGGCCTTGATGGCATCTTCCAAAGTCTGTTCGTCGGTGTAGTGAACAAGTGGGATCTCCGTTTCTGCAGAACTTGTATACTGCATCACGGCGATGCGTGTGCCTGAACGATATATTGGTAATGCAGAGGCAAGAGCCACCAGGAAGTGGCGCAGACGGCGAGAAATGGACTTTGGGATCGCTGCATCGCCAGGAACCACAAATATCACATCAGCCTCAACTGAATCAGCACATGCTGCGGGGTTGGGGTGATGGGGGCAAGGAGGGATATATGTTTAATGGTCTTGCCAAAGTTATACAAACAAAAGAGAATGCTTAGACTTGCATCGTAGAGAAATTGTTTCTTGAGAGGAAGACTGGCATTGAAATCATGAAGTTCCGCAGGGCTTGCGGTGTGTGCACAAGTGTTCTTGAAAATGATACATTGCAAAATTATTCATTTCATACAATGTATGATATAAAAATGTGGTAAGGTATAAAGATCAAGCAAGAAAATAGTTGGAATTCTGGCCACTAGAAGCCAGGCAGTTGCTTGGCTGGAATTGTAATATATGACGAGTAATGCAGCACCACATTCACATTATCTTTAAAAACCTTCGAAACTCTGAGACATTAAAACAACTATTTGTCTCATTTTTCAACAATTTCACAAAGGAAACTATAAAATATCTGAACTCTTATTCAACCGTGATTCTCTATGAATGGTAAAATCATTCCCTCATCTTCATGCATAATTCATTCCTTTATGTCTACCTGTCTCAGGAGGTCATGACACGATCTCGTGCTCTGATTCCTGTGTAATAGAGCATGCCAAAGGCATCTGCGAGTAGATGTTTCTCTTGGTTTAAATATCCTTCCTTATGGTCACGCTTGCTTTGCCGTGCTTTCCTCGATGATATCATTCAATTTTCAGATTCACGTGCATAGGATGGACTGCGTCAAGTGATTTACCAAGTCTATTTAAACCCCAGATGATTCACCATAAAGAACACCCAAAGAAAAACACTTGGCATCGCCTGCTGTCATAAGCAGGACTTCCTTCATCTCACTGCTGTTGCCCCCAACAGCACCCCTCACCTCATTTCTCAACAGCTCCAACCTTCTGCGTAACCCTGCCACAGTAGTGTATTGGAAAGGAAAGAGTGAGTCATTGGCTGCTGCTGCTACTGCCGCCGGCATGCCGGGACAATGACGGAACGAGGGCCCCTTTCCTTTTATCTACTGTGAAGGCCTACCTGCTTCAGGAATCAATGCAAATTCCTGACAATTAAAATCCGCTCAGCCATGGCAATGATCTCACTCACCATCCTCGCGCTTTAACCAGCTGGGGCTTTCCTCACTAAATCTTCTGCTTCTGTGCTCATCTGAGTCACTTTTTTTTTCTATATCCTCTTATTACATTTTCCTACTACATATGGGATGTCTTGATATTCATGTCAGATTATAAACCTTCTTTAACAATAGGACATAAACTATAACCCCTATTTGATGTCTTCGAGTAAATGTGGAATTGTATTTGTCCGTGCAATAAACGATTCACATTCGTATGCACGGTTTCAATATTTACCCCTATTCCAAAAAAAGAATGGCAATTCATTGAACTATTTCACAGTTGGCATGGACTTTTCACTTCGTAACTGGTCCTGATTTGTGCTGATGACTGGTGGCAAGTTAATCAACGCCGATGTGTAAATATGGCTTTCAAAAGAGAACAACATTGAAAGCTCTTTGCGATGTTGCAGGAGGTCTTGTCAGGTGATTGGACCAAAAATAGGGTTGCTGATTTCTGGTTTACCTCATTATTTTGGCATGAACTTACATCACTATAATTTTACCATAACAACCATGTCAATGCTCCAAGATGACATCAATGTGAGCTGGTTCGCGGCGTGCCTATAATGCAGACTGAGAGAGGATCAGAGCTTGCCCGCAACTTAAACTTGTACATAAGGGACAAAAACCCTTAATTATTCGCTCACATCGTGGTTCTTTAGCTGCAGAGTCTACGGCCATGGCCAGCATTATTGTTTCTTATACGGGTAAAAAGAATGTTTGATCTACTTCCAACCATAAAATGAAGGTCAACAATTTCTCCAAACTGTCTTGGCGACGGTTTTTTCGCAACTTGTCTTCATTAAATGTATCCATATTATTACATGTTTAAACAGTTCGGTATAATCTCTATTCCCTGCTTTTCTCAAATTCGTCAAATAACTTAACTGCAATGTTAAAAACAACAAAAGCTCATGTGATAGCCACATTAAGATTTATATAAAAAGGGCAATACAATGAAGTCAAAATAAGCCAAAACGAGTAGATTGACTATTCATTGCAACAACGATGATGTAGAATTATAATCAGTCAGCAGGGGCTGTCCGGTGCTGTCCGGCTGGGTAGGGAGGATAGCCGGCGCTGCCAAGCAGGGGAATAGGGATACCAGCACCATCCGGCTAGAAAGTGGGATACCCGGCGCTGTCCGGCTGGACGAGCTTTTTCCGGCGGGGGTTTCGGTACGTGTTGAACGTTGAAAAGTGATGGAGTTATTGGCCTCCTGTTGGTGACCTTTTGCCTGCGAGCCGGCGGAAGTACTGCCTGACCCCACATCCCAATATATACTTTATAGAAGCCTTTGGTGGCCTCAAAATGGACAGCAAGGCCTACGTGTTGTAGCTTAAAACCTTGCCCAGATTCTGAAGTACATACACCCAAAGGTTGGGGCATCGAGGTGTGAAGGATTGCCATAAAGGAAAAACATACAAATGCACAAATAAGCACACAAACAAATACATACACAAAGAAACACATACTGCACAGGCAGACAAACACACACAAAACACACACATATACACAAACACCTGAAAATATAGATATTGCTATCATAAGGAGCCAAGATATGTCCATATAAGGAATACAATTTTGAGAGTAAAGAAGTAGAAAAAAGTTAAAAAGCAAAAATAACAAAAAATACCAAAGGAAAATATATATATATATATATATATATATATATATATATATATATATATATATATATATATATATATATATATATATATATATTGTTGCGGGCCGGAGTTCCGGTGGCGAGAATGACCACGAGGTGGGGAAAGTTACGTCGTTTCCCACCGCATTCTCCGGAATTGTAGGCCGTCGCTCATGGGTAATCCCCTGACACGGCTTATTCCTGTGACGGTCGCTTAACGGTCACTTAATCCTGTGACAGTCGCGTAACGGTCACTTAATCACGTGACGGTCGCTTAACCGACGATGGACGCCAATACCTCTACCGCGTAGCGTAGGGTCTTTTGTCCAGAACCAATTTACCTAATTAACCACGTGGTGTCACCTACCAGGGAACCACGCTCTCGGTATGTCTTGCCCAAACCGGATCACTCCACCAACTACCAACTACGCTTGGTCTTGGACCAAGCGCGGAACGTTTTACCGCCAGCTCCCAATCACGCAAACACACGCGCTTGGGCCGTTCACAAAATATGGAAGGGACCTCGCATGTGGCGTCCCGCAGAGCCGGCGTGGTTCCCGAAATAGTTCCGTCCGTTACAAGACACACGTCTCCCGTCTGGGCGCTACCGGATTTAGGGGTGGCCAGCTGGGACCATGCACCGGGGCCCCCCAACAGTTTCGATGACATTTTGAAAATCCCTTGAAAATGTGCTTCTAAAGTTTTATTGTTGGTGAATGAAGATTGTAAAGTCTTTGTAAGGATATCTTTTCAAAATTGTCCATCATTGTGAGGGTCCTTTTCAAGCTTAGGCTTTTTCAAGCCGTTTCTTTCACGGTCCACAGAACGGATCCAACGTGGTCAAAAATTCCCGGGGAAAGCCTCGGGCATTGGGGGCCCACATTTGGATCTTTTTTTGGATCGATCATTGATTTTTCGGATGGTTGAGCGTGGTCAACTAACTACGGCACAGCCCACCAGAGCCCAGCAGGAACAGACGGAATACAGAGGTCCAGCCAGAGGAGAGGTGAAAAGGTGAAAGTCGATGTGGTAAAACTAGGCCAGGCCAGCACAGCACACGGCTGGCAGGGGTTGTAATGTACACAATGAAACTGCAACTGGCAGGGAACGCCGTCAGTACCCTGCTTACTGGTGCGCACAGCACGGTAACACTGTGTGACTTTCTATGTTCCAGGTGTGTGAAACATACTTGTTGTTCGTGATTCTGGTACATCCCACGTGCACTCTGACAATATCTCGGTTACTCGGTACCTACCAGCTGCAGAAACCACAATGAGCGGCTTCGGTGACGACAGGCACAAATCCAGGGCTCCACTCCTGACATAAGCCACATCGACCAGCTCACAGTTATTTTACCGATACATCGAGAACGAGGCGCCAGTGGAGCATTTCATGACCTTTCTAAGCAAAACAGGACACACTGGACTCCAGCAAGCAACGGCATTACTGGATTTTTTGAAAGCCACTGGATTGGACATCGCTAACTGCCGAGAACAGTCTTACGATAACGCATCTAATATGAGTGGCCGATACGATGGGATGCAGGGAAAGATCAAACAGGAGAATCCTCTCGCAATATTTGTGCCATGCGTGACGCACTCACTGAACTGAGTCGGTCAGTCGGCCGTGGGATGCTGTAGACCTGCAGCAGAATTCTTTAAATTCCTGGAACAAGTGTATGTATTTTTTACAGCTTCCACGTCACGCTTCGCCAGATTATTTGATGCCCTAAAAGCCAAAGGTCTGCAACCAGATTATTTGACGCCCTGAAAGCCAAAGTACCAAAGCGCCTCAGCGACACTCGCTGGTCGGCTCATTCTGATGCAACCGAGCTCTTGTAGATGGTTACAGCAAAATCATGGATGTTCTTGATGAAATCGCAAAGGATGAACAACTGAATAGTGAAACGAGAAACACCGCCGAGACACTTCACCAAACGATGTGCACGCTTGAGATAGGGTTCTATGCTGGTTTCTGGTCTACTGTCCTTGGTAGATTTTATCGTACGAGTAAAACCCTTCAGTCGCAAGCTACCGATCTCAACACAGCCGTGCAGCTCCTCAAGTCACTGGCGAGCTTTGTGCAGTCATTACGCGATCAGTTTGATACATTCGTTGTTGACGGAGTGGAGCGCTCAGGTACGGAGGAATTCGCTCGCGGATCACGTAGACAAAAGCGTAATGCCCGCCTCGCTCCCTTGGACTACGGACACACTCCAGAAGTAGAACTAGACGCCAAGGAGTCCTTTCGCATCAGTGGATACGTTGCAGTGATCGACGTACGTACGCTTACAGCGAGATGAGTGACAGATTTGGATTCCTGCGTGCTCTTGTTCAAATTGAAGTGGAGCAGATTCGAGAGTCATGCTCGAAGCTCGTCGAGCTGTATCGGGAAGATCTATCACCTGACCTCACAGAAGAAATGATTCAGTTTCAAGCCATGATGGAATCAGAGCCAGACTCGGGCCATACTGAACTCGAGATGTACAGTTTTCTCATCGATCGAAAACTCACCGATACTTTCCCAAACATGGAAGTGCTGGTTCGGATTTACCTCTCACTGATGGTGTCGAACTGCTCCAGGGAGCACTCGTTTTCGAAACTCAAGCTTATCAAGAACCATCTTCGCTCCACGATGGGGCAGCAGAGACTGGTCAATCTGACTATCATTTCAACCGAATCCGATGTGCTCAATCCCATGCAGGTTGACAGTGTCATATCCAAGTTCGCTGCTGCAAAGTCGCGCAGGAAGTTTGTCCATTGATTAAGGCACCGTGTGTATGTTCATTGATGTGGATGATACTGCCGTATATTTGCGGTCACTGGAAGTCGGCTATTAATCACCATTTCGGATTTCTCTTGCCCAGAGGGTTTTTAGAAGTTAGAAGATTTTTAGTGGAAGTTCATAGTATGATTAATGACAGTGCGTCATTTGTTATTTTCTTATATTAGTCCATCTCTCTCTTACCCTTGCAGCAACAGCATTTTTTGATTTGATTTTAGAATGAGCTCATAGATAAATCATCAGCTCATAGATAAGTCACCAGCCATATCAATAACAATCCGTCCATCTTGTCATATTGTCAGATTTAATGGTAATTTGTGAACATGTATGCCAAATCATTCCTGATCAGGATCTGCCAAATCTATAGATATAAGTTCGGTTGTTGATGAAAAAGCAGTTGTAATTTAAGTTGTTGATTTATCTCCAAATTTGGGGTCCCGCCACAATCATTGTGCCCACGGCCCCCCACATGGTAAATCCGGCACTGCGTCTGGGTCGGTCCGTGTCCCATTTCCTCACGGACACTCACACATACCATGTCATTTGCACGATACTTAACTTCTGGCACACACTCCGGGACAATCACTTCGGGGACTTGTGTTAGCCCACGAGAACCCGGGGCTTCTATCCCCCCAAAGCTGGGCATGTTTCACATCTTGCAACGGCTCCACCTCATACGGTCTTACCGGGCTCACCTAAGTCATGGTCTGCCTCGAGGGAGCATATCGTCTCCCCTTGTTCCTGTGAGAGGTTAATCCGACTTTCACATTGGGTCCCAATACATTCCACAAGCTCAACCCCAATGTCCTCTACCAGTTCTATGTGTGTGTGCTCCTCTTTAATTTCGTACAATTCATCAACCTCTTCTAATTTCTGCATCTCTAATATTACTTCCGTCATCCCCTGTCTGAGTTTCCAGGTTTCTCCCTCAATTATCATGGTGTCACTCGTTACCTCGACCTTGCCCATCGTCATTGCACTCCGAACAGCCTCCACACTCCCCCTCGACTCGGTCATTTCTCCATGTTCAGTCCCGATCCCATTTGCAAAATTCTGACCCATGTTTTCCATTTCGCCCTTTTACCTCTGCCAGCCCTGCCTTCCAGCTTGTTCGTAAGACTCTTCCCATGTTTTCCATTTCACCTCTTCTTGCTTGCATACCACTCCTCATTGCTTGCGCATTCGCATTCATTGTTTGAGTATTCCAGTCCATGCGTTTTTGTAAATCCCCCTTCATTTGTGTCAGTATCTCCACCAACTCGTTCATGTCAAGTGGCCAGGGCGGAGCCGATCCGCCACGATCGGGCGCAAACCCATGATCAGGCGATCCGCCACATTCAATCAGCCACAAACAGGGATTGTTCGGTCCTCCATGGGGGAAATTTGATGCAAGGTGAGCTCCGGCATTGTCACCGTTGCCCCCAATGCTACTGCTGGGTTTGGCTGCAGGGAAAGACCTCCCTCACAAATGTCGTCTTGAGCCACGGATTCTATTAACATTATCTCAGAACCCACCTGTATCAGCTCGTCTTGGTCCGCCATGGTTCGTACCGAGAGTTAAATAAAATTTGGCTGCTCTTAATTTCGGAGTGAAATGGGGGGGGGGGTGGTTGTCAAGCACACCCCTGGTCTGAACCAGTAAATTTCTCTCTGGAGGCGGAGGGTGCGAGATCCGAACTCCTGACACCAAACTGTTGCCAGTTTGGTGTCCCGTAAATTTATTTGTGGAGGCGTGGGGTTCGAGATCCCCACTCCTGACTACCAAACTGTTGCGAGTTGGTATCCCATAAATTTATTTGTGGAGGCATGGGGTTCGAGATCCCCACTCCTGACTACCAAACTGTTGCAGGCCGGAGGTCCGGTGGCGACAACGACCACGAGGTGGGGAAAGTTACGTCGATTCCCACTTGACTCTCCGGAATTGTAGGCCGTCGCTCATGGGTGACGCAGCGGGTCGCTTAACCGACCGTGGACGGCAATACCTCCACTGTGTAGCATCGGGTCTTTTTGTCTCAAACCAATTTACCGAATTAACCACGTGTTGTCGTATACCGGGGAACCACGCCCTCAGTACGTCTTGCCCGAACTGGATCACTCTACCAATTACCAACTACCTTTCCAGTTCAGATGCAGCTGAGTGGAACTACCAAGAACGTACCGGCTAAAATGAACAGATTATCGCGGATAAAGACCCGGCTAACGTCAGATCCGAACCATGCTGGACCAATGAAGGAAAAGACAGAAACGAACTGGGAACATTTCTGCAATAATTTATTTACAAGCCCTGACAAAAGAAGGACACAGAGCAGACATACGCGGGAATACAACAGGCAAGATTTACAATGATCAACGAAAAACACTTATGAAGTTCTACTTAAAGACGGCACCACACACTCAGACGCACACTAAGACAAAAAGAAACCCAGATGTTGGCAAAGGACCCCCGCAGCCAGAGAGGGAGGTGAGCTGAGGGTGCAGTTCCTTCAGGCACCTGAACATTGGAGGGAAGGGGTGCTCGCTGGTGCGGCACCAGTCAATGGTCGTGCGGCTCGGTCCTAGGCTGCACGCGTGGAAACCGTGTCTGCGAATGAGCCCGGGTCGGGTAGAGCGGAGTCCGAGGCGGGGATCAGGGTTTACAGCTCACTCTCAAGACGACTCACTTTCCGGCTCACCCTCAAGACGACTCACTTTCCAGCTTACTCGCTCACCCTCTCAGCACAAACGCTCCGACTCTCTCAGCACTCTACCAACGAAACCTCAGACTCTCTCAGCACACTTCGTAATTTATTGATCTCCCTCAGCGGGGATGGGCCTTGGTGAAGCTGACGTCATTGTCCACCTTTATTGGACGGGGCTTCCATGGGTCCACCCTTTCTGGGTGGGGTTTCAGCCATACAGGGAAGCCCACTCACTCCACACGTGCGGACTCACCAAAAAGGAACTACTGCAAGAGGATTTTTCCTCTGACAGTGAGTCGCCGGTTGGGCGAGTGGGCGAACAATTGTTTGTTCAGCCCATGCGAGAGGAAGGTACTGTGGTTCATAATGGAGGGGGAATAAAGATTTATTAATCTAACTAAGAAAAACATTGCAACGCACCCCAGTGTCCTCCCACTACACACGAGGAGAGGTTCCATCTCCACATATACTTAAATGAATAACTGACTTCGGGACAACTGTATGTTTGTATGCATACGGTTCCGAGAACCGTAACAATATATATATATATATATATATATATATATATATATATATATATATATATATATATATATATATATATATATATATATATATACATGTGTACATATAGAGCTCCGGGCAACGGTGACAATACCGGAGCTCACCTTGCATCAAATCCACAACTATCTATATATATATATATATATATATATATATATATATATATATATATATATATATATATATATATATATATATAAACACACACAGCTCTGGAAAAAAAGAAGAGGCCACTCAAAAAAAAAATTAAATTAGCATCTCTACATGCATGGCAGCCATTCCATTCCAGTGTCTGTTGAATTCCAACACAGGCACACTCATTCTACTTAGTGAGGTACTGATTCGGTGATCACCTGAACCGAATCTGATTTAACAAAGGAAAGTATAAAAACCACTGCTGTGGTCATCACTATCCTCTTGCAATAGGACCAGCTGGATGGCAAAAACAGTGCTAGTAGTACCTCAAAAGTAATTGGAATCAAAAAAATAACTATTGACCATGCCAAAATAGTTGAAAAGAAAGGTTTTGAGTGAGGAAAAGAAGGGTTCAATTCTGACTTTACTGGCAGAGGGATACAGTGATCGTCACGTTGCTTCCACCCTTAAAATTTCAAAGACAGCGGTTCATAAGAACAAGGTCAAGCAGCAGAGATTGGAGACAACAAAGCTACAGACTGGCAGAGGGCGAAAACGACTTTCCACTGACTGGGATGACCGCCAACTCATTCGAATGTCACTCAACAACCGTAGGATGACATCAAGTGACCGACAAAAACAATGGCAAACGGTAGCTGGGGTGAAGTGCACGGCGAGGGCGGTTCGAAACAGGCTCCAAGGGGCAGGACTGAATTCGTGCAAAGCTCGAAAAAAAGCCCTTCATCAATGAGAAGCAAAGAAGAGCCAGGCTGAAGTTTGCAAAAGACCATAAGGATTGGACCGTAGAGGACTGGAGTAAGGTCATCTTCTCTGATGAGTCCAATTTTCAGCTTTTCCAAACACCTGGTCATCTAATGGTTAGATGGAGACCTGGAGAGGCCTACAAGCCACAGTGTCTCGCACCAACTGTGAAATTTGGTGGAGGATCGGTGATGATCTGGGGGTGCTTCAGCAAGGCTGGAATCAGGCAGATTTGTCTTTGTGAAGGACTCATGAATCAAGCCACGTAGAAGGTTGTCCTGGAAGAACACTTGCTTCCTTCTGCTCTGACAATGTTCCCCAACTCTGAGGATTGGTTTTTCCATCAGGATAATGCTCCATTCCACACAGACAGGTCAATCAAGGTGTGGATGGAGGACCATCAGATCAAGACCCTGTCATGGCCAGCCCAATCTCCAGAC
>NC_140965.1:108697476-108729976 GCF_056783735.1 Eptatretus burgeri | reverse complement strand
AATACGTTATGGGTAAGTTTTGATAACATTGAGAGCACGCTGAAAAACACTGCCATACGTCGTTGTACGTTGGCTTTAAACGTTGTACTTTTTGGTTGTCCTCAAATTTTTTCATGCTTGAAATTTCACGACGTATGCCGGCGTATGACTCACACGTTCCGCTACGCTGGCCACAAGTTGTATGCACGGTCTGCGATCGTTGACAGACGTCAACACATGATACTACTTGTAAGTTAATCATAAGTTAAGACACTCCGAGGTAATGTTTAGCGTACCCGAAACTTATTTCTAACTTATGATTAACGTGTTGTTGGCACGTTACGCGATCGTTGACACACATCGACAGATGTTACTTTTAAGTTTCTCATAGGCTGAAAGACGTCGGTATAATGGATCGTCCTTGCGTCAGCGTCCACGGCCACGGCCAGGACACTTATTTGCAGCATTCTTCAAACTTTTCTTCGGCATGACGAGGATGTTCACACTTCGATGTCTAGCTTGGCTATGATTCCAATTGTCCATCGGCAGCGTCTATTTAAAATAGTCCAGTTTGAGCGTTTTAACACGTTCAGAAGAAACGCTTCAAATTTCCAAACCCCAGCGTCAAAAAACAAAGGCGAGTGACAGCAATTTAAATCGTTCATTGTAAACAATGAAAATAGTTGAGTGGTACCGTTTAAAAGTCGTTGAGTGTAAAAAAAAATCAATTGTTGAGCACAAGCGTCTACTTTCAATAGTGGAGATGCAGCCATTTAAATTGTTGAGTTTGTCATTTAAATCGTTGAGTTTATCATTTAAATCGTTAAATCGTTAAACGCAAGGACGATCCATCATAACCCACACCCTCCCCCTCACACTCACCTACTACTGCCAACATGAACAAACTACTACTAATACTAATACTAACACTGATACTGATACTGATACAGTTACTGCTGACATGGACATCGACTCAAAAAGGACTCGAAAACACTGTTGGGTTCCCCTTTTATGAGCAGCATTTTTATATACCAATTCCCAAAACCGCTGGGAACACGTCTTTATATGGCAGTTGAAAGCTAGAAACACGTTAATTTTTTTTTTTTGTCGACCGGAAGACGTCATTGGAATACGTCTACATACGTCGATGTGTGTTGGGACTACGTAAAGAATTGGTTCAAAGCACGTCAAACATAAGTTAGAAATAAGTTTCGCGTAAAAAAGACATTGCCGCGACGTGTTTCGACTTATGAGTGGCTTATAAGTAGCCTTTGTGGACGTGTGTAAGCGTCCGCATATCGTGTGTAAAACTTATCCCCATCGCATGCGGAACGTGTGTCATATGCCGAGTACGTCGTAAAATTTTGAACATGTTTAAAATTTCTTGACGTACTCTACTTACTACGACGTATGATAGCGTACTTTAGCGTTGTACTCACGTATACCAAACTTACCCATACCGTATTTGACGTGCCCCAACGTTTTAGACACATTTTTCTATGACACATTTTAGACACGCTATGCCTAAGTTAGACTATCGTTGGGCATCGGTTGTGTAGGCCGACAATAGGTTCAGCATTCGTTGGTATAAGTTATCTATAACACAACGAAACGTTCTGTGTCCGTTACCAATGCGTTATACATAAGACCAAGTCGCTATGAATACGTCCGAATCTTTAAAAAAAAAACATCAAAAGTTCAACGTAAGCAAGCGTTTTAGATACATTTAAATACGTTGCCATCGCTGGCTAAAACGTCAAGGTGTGACCGGGCCTTTAGGCATAGCGCGTTGCACGCATCGCCGACGATGTCGTGACGTAGCCTATTAAAAGGCTAACACACAACGATTCGAATCATAACTGCCGTAGAAATGGAAGTGTCAACATCGCGGTCACACCTTGGCAATCTTGCCAGCGTATGCCGACCTAAGAAAAATGTGTCTTAAACGTTGGGGCACGTCAAATACGGCATGAGTAAGTTTGGTATACGTGAGTACAACGCTAAAGTACGCTATCATACGTCGTAGTAAGTAGAGTACGTCAAGAAATTTTAAACATGTTCAAAATTTTACGACGTACTCGGCATATGACACACGTTCCGCATGCGATGGGGATAAGTTTTACACACGATATGTGGACGCTTACACACGTCCACAAAGGCTACTTATAAGCTACTCATAAGTCGAAACACGTCGCGGTAATGTCTTTTTTACGCGAAACTTATTTCTAAGTTATGTTTGACGTGCTTTGAACCAATTCTTTAGGTAGTCCCAACACACATCGACGTCTGTAGACGTATTCCAATGACGTCTTCCGGTCGACAAAAAAAAAAAAAATTAACGTGTTTCTAGCTTACAACTGCCATATAAAGACGTGTTCCCAGCGGTTTTGGGAATTGGTATATAAAAATGCTGCTCATAAAAGGGGAACCCAACAGTGTTTTCGAGTCCTTTTTGAGTCGATGTCCATGTCAGCAGTAACAGTATCAGTATCAGTATCAGTATCAGTATTAGTATTAGTATTAGTAGTAGTTTGTTCACGTTGGCAGTAGTAGGTGAGTGTGAGGGGGAGGGTGTGGGTTATGATGGATCGTCCTTGCGTCCGCGTGTCCACGGGTAGGAGACATCTTTTCACCATTGTTCGATGTTCTTTGCGGCTAATTTTTTATGGGTCTTTTTCAACAATGAGCTATAGCTTATTTTTACGATTTAGATCTATTCATAACGGGTTGGACAAATGCACAATGAACTAATAATGTGCATAAAGCGCTTTGATTACTTATAGATACGATATACCAACGAATAATTGTCGTGAAGCCAGCGTTCACAAACTATGCCCAATGATAGCCTAACTTATCCATATCGTGCGGCAGTTTATCTTTGCCGGTGACGTAGGGTTTGCTATTCATATGCTGCCACTAAACGATTTAAATGGCTGCATCTCCACTATTGAAAGTAGACGCTTGCGCTCAACAATTGGATTTTTTTTACACTCAACGACTTTTAAACGGTACCACTCAACTATTTTCATTGTTTACAATGAACGATTTAAATTGCTGTCACTCACCTTTGTTTTTTGACGCTGGGTTTTGGAAATTTGAAGTGTTTCTTCTGAACGTGTTAAAACGCTCCAACTCGACTATTTTAAATAGACGCTGCCGATGGACAATTGGAATCATAGCCAAGCTAGACATCGAAGTGTGAACATCCTCGTCATGCCGAAGAAAAGTTTGAAGAATGCTGCAAATAAGTGTCCTGGCCGTGGCCGTGGACGCTGACGCAAGGACGATCCATTATACCGACGTCTTTCAGCCTATGAGTAACTTAAAAGTAACGTCTGTCGATGTGTGGCAACGATTGCAAACGTGCCAACAACACGTTAATCATAGGTTAGAAATAAGTTTCGGGTACGCTAAACATTACCTCGGCGTGTCTCAACTTATGATTAACTTACAAGTAGCATGTGTTGACGTCTGTCAACGATCGCAGACCGTGCATACAACTTGTGGCCAGCGTAGCGGAACGTGTGAGTCATACGCCGGCATACGTCGTGAAATTTCAAGCATGAAAAAATTTGACGACAACCAAAAAGTACAACGTTTAAAGCCAACGAACAACGACGTATGCAGTGTTTTTCAGCGTCCTCTCAATGTTATCAAAACTTACCCATAACGTATTCAACGTGTGCCAGCGTTTTAGAAAAAAAATTCAAAAATCGGCATACGTTGGCTAAAACGTCAAGGTGTGACCGGACCTTAATTACCCATGCGGATGGTAAACCGGGCGATCGTACCTCGCCACAGGTCGACTCCTGACACGAGCCGCTTGGGCGGCCCGTTCCATACTATCGGGATAACTGAGCGGTGTTATCGTCGACCTGGACGGTTCAGATTATTTAACTGGCGTTTTCCACCCACTACGAACCCTTTACGTGAAGCAGAATGGAGATTCAATTAGAGAAAAGACGAAGCGAAACGGAAAAACAGTTCACACAATGCACATTTATTTCCCGGCACACGGAAAGCACATATATACAGCCATGCAGTCAAAATGCACACAAAGCAACCAAAACAATAAAAGCAACAACGACGCAGAGTTAATACCGACTACGCGCACACACGGCGACACATACAGTTTTACTTCACAGACGGTGCCAACACATTTACACAAAAGCAAAGGAAAGATGCCACCCTCATCGACAAGGAGGCAGACAGGCTCATAGGCCAAAAGTGCGCGGGACCGAGAGGAGCGGCCAGATCCGCGAGACCGGGGGGGGTCCTACCCACGTCCTCATGACGCCGCGCAGCTGTGCCCCAATTCCGTGCTCCTTGGCAGGTTTCCTTGGCACAACGTGTGGGGGGGTGGGTGGGAACGGATCCCCCCTTCGCACTATCTCAGCGCGGGGGAAAGGGAGATTGTTGATGCCCTGGGGGAGGGGAGTGGCTGGCTGGCTTGGGTCCTGCAACGAGACGAGCGATCCCACACCGCAACCTCGTCGCCGACCGCCGTCCTTCTTGCCTCAGACCCGAGCTCCCTTGCTCGCAGTTCCATCGCGCGCACTCGCCTCAACTTCACCAACGCAACGCAACGCGTCCCCAACAGTCACTTCTCGACGACCCTCTCCAGGCAACTCCAGAACTCAACTCTTCCTGCAACTCAAATCAACTGTGGTCCACCTTCGCTTGTGGAAACACGGGCTGCGGTGAACCAGTTGAAACAGGGCAAAGCTCCAGGGATCTGTGGCATCCATGTTGAACTTCTCAAGGCTGGTGGAAATGCTGCACTCGTGTCGTTGCATGCAGTTTTGTGCTCTGCCTGGAACACAGGCATCATCCCAACTGACTGGAAGAGGGGCCTTGTTGTCCCTCTCTGGAAAGGGAAGGGTGATCGCCAAGACTGCAACAACTACTGAGCGGTGACGCTGCTCTATGTGCCGGGCAAGGTCTTTGCTCGGATAATTCTTGATAGGGTTCGCCACCATCTGCTTGAGCACCAGCGTCCGGAGCAGTCAGGCTTTACACCAAAGAGGTCAACGATTGACCGTATCCTTGCCCTTCGTGTCCTCACCGAACGCAGACGAGAGTTTCGGCAGGGGCTGCTTTCAGCCTATGTTGATCTCTGTAAAGCGTTCGATTCAGTGAATCGGGATGTCCTCTGGAGGATTCTTGGTCTTCGTGGGGTGCCACCAAAACTGATCGATCTGATGTCTGAAGAGAGAGTAGGTGGAGAGAGAGAGGAGGTGGAGAGAGAGGAGGTGGAGAGAGGAGGTGGAAGAGAGAGAGGAGGTGGAGAGAGAGAGAGAGAGAGAGAGAGAGAGAGAGAGAGAGAGAGAGAGAGAGAGAGAGAGAGAGAGAGAGAGAGAGAGAGAGAGGATGGGAGAGTGAGGATGGGGAGCGATGAGGCGTGGAAAAGGGAGGGGAGAGTGAACTGAGGGAGGGGAAATAAAGAGTTGGAAGGGACAGTGGGGAGGGTGTGTGCTGTGAAGTGTGGTGGTACCATCTCTGACTTATTTCCAGTTGTTACTGGAGTTCGTCAGGGGTGTGTACTGGCCCCCACACTTTTCAGCACTTGCATGGACTGGATTTTAGGGAGGATGTCGGAGAGATCAAGCTGAGGTGCATCGTTTGGGAATGTCAAGATCTCAGACCTTGATTTTGCAGACGATGCAGTCATCTTTGCGGAGACTTTAGACATCCTTTTTGGGGCCCTCGAGGTGCTGAATGAGGAGTCGGAGCCGCTGGGGTTACGGGTTTCTTGGGTCAAAACTAAGATCCAGGCTTTCGGTGACATCTTGGATGCTGCTGTCCTGTCTGTGTCTGTTTGTGGTGAGGATGTTGAGGTCGTGGAGAGATTCACTTACCTTGGCAGTGATATTCATGTCTCTGCTGGCTGTGAGTCAGAGGTCAATAGATGTCTGGGACGGGCCTGGGGTGTCATGGATTCACTGGATCATGGGGTGTGGCGCTGCCGGTACCTGTGCGGGAGGACGAAAGTCTGAGTCTTCAGGTACTTGGTACTTCCAGTCTTGCTCTATGGATGCCAGACTTGGACTCTGACCAAGGATCTGAGACGGAGACTTAATTCCTTTGGTACCAGGTGTCTTCGGAGAATCCTTGGCTATCGCTGGTCGGATTTTGTGTCCAACGAGCGGTTGCTGAGAGAGACTCGGATGAGATTTGTTACCTGCATAGTCCGTGAGCATCAGTTGCGGCTGTATGGACATGTGGCTCGTTTTCCTGACGCTGATCCTGCTCACCAGATTCTCTCAGCAAGGGAGTCTCATGAGTGGAGGAGGCCAGTGGGCGGACCACGTGCCTCGTGGTTGCAGCAGGTTGACCATCATCTCAAGGAGATGGGGATGGGCCTGGCATCTGCCTGCGGGATGGCCAGATGGAGGCCCCTGGAGTACCGGCGGAAAGTGGACGCAGCGACGCGCTGTTCTGGCACATGCTCCCATACCTGACCTGACCTGCAACTCTCCGCAGTTCCGCACTCTCCTCACCCGACTGACCCGACTTTGCCACTCTCTTTAATTCGCCTTGCGCTCGCCTTTTTATAGGCAGGCAGGAGCAGCCAATATGCAAATTTCAGGATCAGAACGCGATTGGAGGCGGGGCCACGCCGCCCCCCCCACCGGTCAGCCGTTGGTCGGGCAAAAATGGGCGTGAACCTCTCCTGATCCTAAAATTTGCATATATGGACTTCACATACACACACTTGGAGGCGGGGCCAAGCCTCCACGCGCTCGCCAATTGGATGGAGGAGAGGTGGGCATGCAGCGTTTTTGATCCGAATTTTCCCTCGGAAAGGCCGCTATTCGCGCTCGCGGCTCGGTGCGTTCGGCACCAATCGCCGAACGGGCCCGAGACAGCCCGGCGTTCAGTGTTCACAGGTGGTGCGGTTGTTGGTTGTGAAGGAGAGAGAGGCGAACGTGGTGGAGGGTTTTCGGTGGTGGTTTGATGGTTATGGTGCCGTTTGGGAATGGTGGTGATGCGATGATGTGGGAGCGTAGATGGTGGCGGTGGTGTGGTTGTTGTGTGATAGCGATTGAGATGTGGTTGGTTCAAAATAAAGATAGAACAGAAAAAATGGCTAACTCAAAGCGTCGTAGCCTGAATGGATCACATAGATTCCCTCTATACAATGGGTTTGGACTAACTACACATGTACCTATGAAGATATCTCACCTGAGGGTCCTGAATGGTGGTTTGCGAATTTCCACAACCGTAACAATATATATATATATATATATATATATATATATATATATATATATATATATATATATATATATATATATATGTATACACATATCGAGAGGGGGGAGACAGAGGAGGGGAGAGAGGGAGAGGGAGGGAGAGATAAGGGGGGAGGACAGATGGAGAGAGGAGGGGTGGGGAGGGAAAGAGGAGGGATGGGGAATTGGGAGGGTTAGTGGGAGGGGAGTGGGAGTGAGGGCGAGAGAGAGTGTGGATGGGAGAGAGAGGAGATTGAAGAGAGAGTAGGTGGAGAGAGAGAGGAGGTGGAGAGAGAGGAGGTGGAAGAGAGGAGGTGGAAGAGAGAGGAGGTGGAGAGAGAGAGAGAGGAGGTGGAGAGAGAGAGAGAGAGAGAGAGAGAGAGAGAGAGAGAGAGAGAGAGAGAGAGAGAGAGAGAGAGAGAGAGAGAGAGAGAGAGGATGGGAGAGTGAGGATGGGGAGCGAGGAGGCGTGGAGAAGGGAGGGGAGAGTGAACAGAGGGAGGGGAAATAAAGAGTTGGAAGGGACAGTGAGGAGGGTTGGGAGTATGAGGAGGATTGGGAGAATGAGGAGGGATGGGGAGCAAGGAGAAGTGGAGTGAGGAGTGGTGGGGAATGAGGAGCGGTGTGGGAACAGAAGACAGTGTGAAGCGAAGGGAAGGGAAAGCAGTATGAGGGAAGGGGAAGTGAAGGCAGTGTGATGAGGGGAAGGCAACGTGAGGCAAGGTCGAGGGAAAGTAGCATGAGGTTAGGAGAAGGGTGATGTGCATGAGAAGGTAAAGGTATGAGTTAATTGTTTCGGGAACAAATTAACTACGAAGGAACATCCATAAAGCCTCAAAGGTACATTGAGTCACGATCTATTTATCCTCTTAACCCAAACGGACTGACTGTGCTTCATTCAATTATTGATATACTGCATTCCATTTTTCCTCATTCCTATTATTTTCTTTTTCCTCATTTTTCTCAGATTCCAGAAAGTTTCGTTGAATCTGGCCCTTTTTGTTGCTCCGTTTTTTTTTCTTTGCTTCAATCAAAACTCTTAGCCTTCATTATATTTTTTTGTGATGAATTCACTCAGATTATAATATTTTCATCCTGCTTCAATACAAACTGATAAAACGATACAAGGAGATCTTGCGTATTCTTCGTTAAATTTTTACTTTTTCTGTCCTTACTGTTGTGATACAAGTACGAAAGATTGTGTCCAGTTCAACCATGAGCTTTCATCGTTGTTGGAAAAGAAATAGGTAAAAACAACTAAATAAACATATCATATATACATCAATGTATGCCTGCCCTGAACGCATTAATATATTTACTAAAATTCAGAACACATTTCCCATAACACATGTGACCTCGCACATCCCCTGGCGGCATATAAACAGGCTATCCATTTCCTTTCATCATGTCTCTTCCAAGTAGTTCCTCTTATGAAGTTATTCCATTATGTCATTTACTACACAAGTCGAGGGAAACACTCACTGTTTCAATTGTTGCTTGCTGTGTTCCTCTACCCACGGAATTATGAAGCATCACATTTTGCTGACATTAACGTTGCACATCTTTGAAGTGGCTCACCTTATCCAAAGAGTTGTGTTGCATGGTCATGTATATGTGCCAATTGTCAATGTGCAGGTAGACTGCACATTCCACAATGGTACAGATGGTGTTTAGATCATCAAAAGACTAACAGTTGAATTGGAAAATTTAGTTTGTTGTGTTAGGTGTTCCCATCTGAGCATGGACCGATGTGGGATGCAGGGCTCAAATCCCATATAATACTTTGATACCATCCTAGTAATTGATGTTTAACTTCACTATTGTCTTCTCACATCCCTTTCACGATGTAAAGTATAAAATAATGTCTCACAAGTTTCTCCATGAACCTCAGACATTGGATGAAAAATAATGAAACGGAGTAGCAAGAAGGAACCCGAAGAAGTAAAGAGTGAAGATGGAGTCATCATAAGGAACCTGGATCGGATTCGGGTTTCAGCCGCTACTCCACAACCCTCAAACCCATCCAGGCGCAGCCAAATGAGCTTTACAAAAAAAATTCTGCAAAAATTCACTTCTCATTAGAGAGATAGACAATGAAAGAGAGAAACAGAAAGTAAAGAAGATGAAAGAGAAGAAAAAGCAAGAATTAGAATGAATAAAGAGAATTGTGAAAAAAAAATATGAGAAAAAATTATGAAAGGAACAAAGAACAAAGATATCGGGAAGAACCCGAATAGATAGATTTCAGCAGTTACTACCCAGGCTCAAACACAGCAACATGTACAAGCTACCAGAGGTCCATCAGTGGGGAAGCACAAACATAATGAAATGGAAGACCAAGAAGGAACCCAAAGAAGTAAAGAGCAACGATGGAGTCATCAGGAGAAACCTGGATCGGATTCGGGTTTCAGCCGCAACTCCACAACCCACAAACCCATCCAGGTATTTTCATATTTACATTTCAAGTTGTTTCCATTCTGTGCACTTCCCTTGACACAGATGCACAACGTAATTAACCAGCATAAATGTTTAGAGATCAAGAGGTTGAGGAAAAGACTGAGTAGTAGCTTGGAGATTTTGCATGCCGTGAGCTATTCATCTGCCCTCTATTATGAGTATAAATGAAGTTATAAAAAAAAATGCATATTTATATTTTGTTTGGAAAAGGTGAAGGGGTTACAAAAATCATGCGTAATCTAGTGTTTTCGACCTTGGAACATTCAGTTAATGCTCAGATTTCTAAAAATTCCTCAAATTCCCGTGGCTCTATCGAGACAAACTGCAATTCCTCGGGAACAATAAACTTAAGAGGGAGTTCGCATGATAAACAACAAAATGTTTCAGCAGATGTGCAAAAGCATGAACAATCTCAGTCATAATCCAATGAACTGTCACATAGTTGGTCCAAAAATGGAGAACCTCAATGTTTTGTCACATTACAGATGAAATTTTGAGAACTTCCATTATCATATGAAGTTCCAGAAAATCCTGCAGCACCAAAATACCTGCTTTCAGACTCATCTTCCGTGCTAACCGAGGACAATGTGTTATTCTTAAACACTTAAGTATCTGAAACAGCCCCTTACTTAATGCGAAACTGTAGCTTCGAGGCATTGTCTCACCACCTGCTTACAGCCCTCTATGGCGGAACTCTTTTCCATCCGTCACTCTAACACATCGACTCCCCCAGCTTGCATCATAATCTGTATGTGGGATTGTCCAAGCACTTAGCTCTTCCAACTCCACACCCTCTGACTTGAACAGGAAACCACTCATCAGCTCCTGAAAGTATGGGTACTTGCAGTTATATAGCTCATATCACAAGAAGAAACAGTCTGCAAAGCCTAACCAGGCCATAAAAATGAAAAGCCTTCACTTCCCTTTCCTTCAGCAGAGTGATTGGTTTAGAATAAAAAATTTTGAGTGATTTCAAAGCAGAGTTGAGTCTGGTATAGGGGCCTTCAATTAAACAAGTATCATGTGCATATACACTTCAGATCTCACACGAACGCACACACACACAAACGAGTTTTTAAAATTACAAGTATGTCGTAAATTGTACCAATTCTACAACAAGCTATACTTCACATTATTTGATTGGAAACGTTGAATCTTTGGTTGATATAAAGTAGGAACTTGAATAACTTGTTTTGGGGTGATAAATTTTCTGATTGCCTGAATCATCAATTCGGCCCCATTTCTTCATCTCGGTTTTGACTCTTTCAGTGAAGAACCTCTCAAAACGATGGGTCTGCAACCACAGTCTGTGGGTTTAAAGGATATATTCACAATTGCATGATATAACAGTTCATATTGTGTCCTCCACCGAGGTTAGCACGGACGAATATCATCATTTTGGGGAAGATTGATCCAGAAAACTGTTTGCCATTCTCCAGTTGCGAGGTGTCTTGGCAAGCATCTTTACGACGCGTTTTCACTTACAAAAGGCTGTTTGCGATTCGGAGCGTGTTCCTGCAAAATTGCGTTTTTTAGAGAACATTAAATTCTGACAACTTAGTGACTGTTATGAATTCTCAGTTGGGAGTATACGACAAATAAATTTAACATATCACTGTGAAATAGAAATTTGTGTGATTCAGAGCATTTGAATGTTCAGCAAGAGTTTCGGAATTTTACTTTGGTTGTCACACATTTTGACAGTGCACAGCCCTCCTCTTGGTCTGTGATTTATTAATTTTATAAAAACAATAACAGATTGTTAATCTAATTTGGCATAGTTTTGAAAATGCTGGACAAGCACAACAGAGGTTGTGGGTTTTAAGGATTTGGACTGTAAGCTTCTGGAAACTCAGCTGGTCTCATGAGAATTTCAACGTAACTCTCGAGTTGTCGGTAAAAGCCTAACCAACTCCCCAATGACCTTCAGCGAGGAGGTGATCTGCCTGCCATGCCTGGTCTGGTCTGTATGCGGTGCCAGTCCACACGTTATGGTTGACTCTTTAATCGCTTGGTGCAACTTGAAATTGGCACGAACCCGCTACCTGCATAAAAGCAGTGCTGCTGACATCTTAACTGAATAAGATATATCAACAGTAATAATTTAATTGTTTGTGAAAGTGAATGCTCATTGGGAGGGGGGGGGGACAAACTGCATGGTAATGTTGTTTCGTGTTTGAGTGTTCTTTTTTTCGAATGTAAGATGTTTATCTTACATCATAAATCCGTTTGCAACTTTCATACGTAGGCTTCACCATCCTCTAAGATTTTGGTTTAACAGTTTATTAGATTGTTTTTCTTTCTCATTTTTTGGTTCATTTTCATCCATTCCTTATTTTTGAATTAATCAACAAAGCTCATATATAATGCTCTGCAATACTTGGGATTTGAAGGTAAATTCGAGGCTAATGTTGAATATGTGGTGGTTCTCCATAAAAACAATGATTGGTTAGTTCCTCTCCAGAAGGCTGGTATTCAAGGAAGGAATGAAGGGATTTAGCATACCTGCAGTTTCCAACATAGAATCGCAACTCTTGGCATTACATTGCATATCCTGATGGAACGATGGAATTGTGACACACATGAGTAGGAGGTCAGAATTTGTAATTTTATGAGAATGTTATCTGACAATGCACTATTCTTTCAAAAGGTACAACAATTTATTCAATCATCCCCTTATTCTCTCGATTGTTGAATCGGCTCTCTGAATCTATTCCCTCATCCTTCACTTCAGGTGTTTGAATGTGCTGCCCAATACTACCTCCTGTGCTCACCCATGTACATGTTTCCATGATATCTTATGCATAAGTTCATTCTTAATTTCCACACCAGCTTTCCCATTCTGTTACTTTCCTGGTCATTGTCACTGTTTTTTTTTTCTGTTGGTTCCCACTTTTAGACCTCTTTATGTCTCCCCTCAACAACCCCTCTCCATGCCAACCCATATATACCCTTTCATAGTTTGTAAACCTGCTGAGGCTATTTTCTTGAAAAGAAGAAAAAGACCTTTTAAATAAATTAATACAACTGAAAGCTTTAAATGGACAGGTAACTTCATCCTTTTACAAAGGACTGCATTGTCTATGATGCTCATCATAAGTGAGTGATCAATTGCATCTGTATCATTTTGGACAAATCTGATTGAATAACAGTGCTGCAATGTCAATTGATGCTATGCACAATCTGTTGCCAAATTGGGAGCTCTGTGATCAAGCCCGTTTTGAAAATACAACACTAGTCCTCAAAAGCCATTTCTAGAAAGTAGGATATGTGTTCTAGAATAATTGTTTGATTAGTGCCTTGGAGCCTCATAGCCTCCCCAGAGCTGGAAAATCCATAACTTAGACTGCCGAATGAGCGGGTGCTAAACAGACTGTGTTCCCTGCCGGAGACTGTCATGCATCTGCGTGCAACTGAATGCCAACAGAATTTCGACAAAGATGCCAAAGAACTTGCATGTTGATGGAGGAGCCACATTCAGGGAACATTCTTCATTCCTTGCGGAGATGCTAATGACTGGCAATAGCTTGGGGGCCCGGCAGGAAGGCGTGTGACAACAAAGTCTGCTCAACAAAACGCCCAGCCCAAGCACCTCTTCTTGAGACAAGATGAAACAAAGTGGAAAGAAATTTGTGGTTTCGATTGGAGGAAAGTCTGAGAAATTCAGAGAATACATATTTCTGTTGATGCTAGATTGCGCTGATAAGTTATGAGTAGCAAACTAAAGCAGCAATATATTTCTAAAGAAATGGGCTTGTGCGGTATGAACTCAACATTTTGGTTAAGTTTCAGCTGAAGCCCAATGAGGTACAAGCCGATAATATTTTGTCGCACTATTGGCACATTGTTAGCACAGCACAAAATCAAGGCCAAGGTTGCAAGATTTTCTGCCTTGTACAAAGAAGTTTATTTGTTTTATAGCCTGACATTGGACGAGCACAGTACTAATGCGAGCTCTGGTGCACTGGGGCAGCAAGGAGTTGGGAACTCAAGGACAGAGAATTCAAATCAAGGTCCTGCCCTGCCCTTCATCTCTTTTTCTGTCAGGTTCCCCAAATATTTCATTTCTTGAAACAGCACAAGAACAACAATATCAATGTACTGTCAACAGAAACTTGAAAGAAAAAAAAAAGCTCACTGCACATAACTCTGAAAACAACAACCTCATTGGATCTGTTTTGTTTCGTAAAGGTTAAAAGCAGAGTAGACCACCAAATAACCACTAATGTAGATGTGGATCACCAAGACAGGAAATACCACCAAATAATAGCATTTGGTGGCCTGCGTCAAAGCAAGAAGGAGAGATAATATGTACGACAATAATGGGAGGTTGGGAAGAAATGAAAATGGGAGAAAGAAGCAAGTTTGGTGCAGAACATTCATAAGACAATTGGAGAAAATATGGAGAACAGACAGATAAAATTTGTAAGAGTAGACAAGATAAAATTAAACAACTCATCCACCTAGTTTTGTCATTGCTCGTCCACAACTTTTGGAGATATCGTACTACACATCGTTTTGGGCCCCATCACTCAATGGTGAAAAATCACTTGAAAAATTCTCAGATCCAAATTCTGATTCTTCCCAAAATTGAATCCATTTGTCCAGGTCACCAACCCCACATGCGCACCAAGTTTTATCCAAATCCGTCCCCAACTTCTTGATATATCATGCAATATTATTTTTAGCCCCATTTCTCAATGGTGAAAAATCACTTAAAAATTATACAATTCTCGTATCCGGATCCGGATTAGGATCTTCACCAAAATTATGCGTTGCTGTCCTCGCCGACAAATGTAAAAAATTTTTTTAGAAGGATTGCTTGAAAACTGTGGCCAAAACACCGTGTGTCAAACAGACAGACAAACAGAGAAGCGTTACCGACCAACATACTTGGTGAAAAAAAATGTTTTCACCAAGTAATAGCGATGCTCTCGAGAGGAATATAATGGGAAATAATAAATGGGTCATAAATGGGTAAGCACATGAGATTGGGCACCCAATTTTAAAGACTGAAGTGAGAAGGATGCAAAAATGAACGCAGGTAGACTATTCCACATTCAGGAGAATAAGTGGACAAATGAATGCAAGTGGGCAAACAGACTGGAATTTGGAAATGTGAGCAGGTGAGGCTTTCTTGAGGAATGGGTATGACCTGAGGTGCCTTGAGGAGAAGAGAGGTAGGAGAGTGGAGAAGCAAGGCCAGATATACAGTGAGCTTGCATAAAACAGAGAGCCCACCGACTCACCACTGGTGGGAGAGAGACCGTCATAGGGAATCCACCTGCCTTGAGATGCCAATGGTGTAGAAGGTCTTGCTTTTCACTGCCTCAAGGTAATCAAGGGGGGAGCAGGAGCACCAATCTCTAGTGTGGAGCTAATTCTCCCAGGATATTTTTTGGCCGATAATGAGGGCAAGCAGTTACAATCACGGCATCTCTTGCAGTGGCTGTCCAAAGAAGTGGATTGGATTGTTTCATTGCCAATCCTTGCAGAGAGATTGTGTGAGAGCATGCGATTTGCCAGCATTGAAAGTCATGTGCCAATTCACTGACCAGTGGCTTATCTTACCAAGGTTGAAGAATGGGATTCAGCAGTGGCCACCCTTTCACAAGAGAGATGTATCAAATATATATATATATATATATATATATATATATATATATATATATATATATATATATATATATATATATCGGGTTGAAACATTCCAAAGGCGTAAAAGTTGATTGGAGGATCAAAATATAGATCTTCGTTGAAGATCAAGAATGATGCAAATCCAAAAACACTGTCTTGTGGAAACCCAGCCTGAACACCTGAGCTCCTGACCACATACAAAGCTTTCATCCACAGTCTGATGGAGTACTGCTCTCCCCTCTGGGGTGGTGCTCCTCTTTCACACCGAGCTCAGCTTCACGCTGTCGAAACCAAGGCTTAGGATCATTGGTATCTCCCACGTTGAAGCTGAGTCTTTGGGTCTCTCACTCTCTCGCCACAGGCAGGTCGGTGGTCTTTCTGTCTTATACCATCTCCTCTCAAGCCTTGCCCCCTTTTCCCCCTTGCCCCCAGGCTCTGTGTTCTGTAACTCCTATATTTCTGCAGGGTGCTGAAGGTCCACCAAAAAACTCCTTCTGGTGAAACTACCAAAATCAAGAATCACTGCTCACCTTCACTCTTTCATTCCTCCATTTTCCCCCCCACCTCTGGAACGAACTCCCACACTTTTTTTCAATCCAACCCCTCCCTCCAGGTCTCCAAAACAGCTGTTCACCACCATCTCATATCTTCCCCCATCCAAGTCCATGATATCTTCTATCCCCGTTAATCCATCCCAAACCCACCTCCTTCAAATTCCCTGTTTCCTTCCTGAAAGTCCCTGTAATGTCCATCTTGTTTGCCCCGTGTTCCCCACCCCATCCCTCTCCCTTCCACATTGTTTTGTGCTTCCCTCTCCCACCCCTCTTGTCTCCTGCAACCCTTGTTATATGTTCTGTGTTTGCTCTTATACGAGCCTAGACAATGTCTGCAAGAAAAGAAAAGTTGACAATGGAAAAATACAATAATAAGGACCATCTGTTGTAGAGGAGACCAGACAACAACTGAAGCAAGGAGGACTGACTACCATTGGAAGACAACTGAGAAACCAAGACTGGATGTTAGACGATGTCAACGGCTTGAGATATACCCAGAGAATGGCCTGAACCTCTTGTTTGTATCCTAAAGGCATGCATCCATAAATATGTCAGAAAGAACAACATACTCAAGATGAAATGACCAAGTCACAAACCAAACTGATTGTCAGGAATTAGTAAGTGAGAGAAGAGATGCTGCCTTCGGTCAACTACATTGATGGACTTCATTACTTTGTTTTACTGGGAAGAAGGCTTAAAGGTGCATCATTGTGTGGATCCATTTTGGAACCTTTCTTATGTGTGGGAGTGATGTTAGGAAATTTCGAAAATGGAGGAAGTTACCAAGAAATGAACAGCCTGTGAAAGAGAGGAAAGAGGGACTTTTTCGACTAAGTATTATAACTCACAATTAGAACACTTCTGCATTCAGAACCAGTTGTGGAAGAAGTGCTGAGTGAGCTATGAAAGATCTCTACAAAGGGAAGGGAGAAGTCCACATTCTGTTGGGAACATTATGTATTTTTTTAATATACTTCCACTTATTTTGGTGGCATGATTTCATGCTTTCAACTGGCAATGAACAATGGTGCATCGCCACTGCTACCAAGTATCGAGGCACCACTGATACAATGCCCCTATTACCAGTTCACTGGTACTCATTTCGCCAACCTCAGAAGGATGACAGGCTGAGTCAACCCCACTTGGTGTTAATTCAGCAGCCGACAGGGCTCAAACTCAGGACCCTGAGATCCCAAGCCCACAACCCAAACCACGAAGCAAACACCAGGCATATGATGTATTGGGGGATTTAAATACACATGTGTGCCTTGGGCAATCACAAATACTGCCGAAGAGACACTGACTTTAACAACACATGGTCAGAAGAATGTGGAGGAGCAGGACATGTTTGACAAAACGACATCACAAGGTTCAGAAATGAATGGTTGTCATTTGAACAGATGTGTGTTGGAAAAGAAACAGGCTGAGTAAGTTCAGTCATTTAGCAGAAATAACTATTTGCTCGGCCATGTGCTGAAGTACGTGAACCACACCAAGCCAGCTGGCATCGTGGCACTTAAAGGGTCTCATGATTAAGAAGAGTGAAGAAGGATCAGCAGAGAGCAGAATGCCAATGCTTATGACGTCATCAGAGGGGGAGCATGAACCACGTGAGCAGCGACCAAGTGAGCAAGGTCTGGGTGAGCAGTGACCAGGTCAGCAGGGACTGGGTGGGAAAGGACAGTGTATTTATTTTAGACGTGAGGTCGTCCTAAATTTGCAAGTCTGATTACATTGATATAAATACAGATAATTATTGCAGAGTCCAGCAATTTTAACCAAGGGTGAGTGAGGGTTGGTTGAATGTGTGGAGCTCGTGTGGATTGTATGTACGAGTTGCGAGGTGTGACGTGGCTCTGCTATTGAGCTTGAAGCGGACAGCATGAAAGAAGTGTTGGATGAGGTGAAAAAGAAGAGGACACGACAAAGAATCGTGTGAACGATGACAGAATAAATTGTGAAGTATGAAAGGCAATATGGAACAGGGAACTATCAGGAAACGTGAGCTGGGTTTAGACCATCTTAAGACAGGTTTGTTTTCCCTGACTGATGCTTTAGTTGCCTGGACATCAACCCTGCTCAGTAGTACGAGAGGAACCATGGGTTCAGAAAGTTGGTGCGTTCGTCTGACTGAGCATCCAACGGCGTGAAGCTGCCCTCTCAGGGATTATGGCTGAACGCCTCGAAGTCAGAATCTCTCCGAAAAGGCGCGGCGATATTGTTGCGCATGGAGCTTCATCCAGGACAGCAGACAATTTTTTGGGTTTTCTCGAGCCAATGGCCCCCTCTTAATTTCGTCGGGTGGCTTCCGGCATGCTCCTCTGTATGGCGTCGGTTTCGAGTGTCGCCCAATGAATCTTGCAGCGCAACCCTCTCCGAGCGCCACTTGCACAGCTTGATGGCGTGCCGGCATGCGCCAAATGACTCATACACGACCTGATTTTAAGAAAAATACGAATATGATACATATATATATATATATATATATATATATATATATATATATATATATATATATATATATATATATATATATGTATACATACAGTATATGAAAATGAGACACCGCGAGGAGGAGTGATGTAAGGGACACATCGGCCATTTTGGAGTTAATGCCATATAGCACTATTTTAACCCTTACCCTATCATCCGAGCCTATTATCATCATATCATTAAAAAATGTCGCTTACATCACTCCTCCTCGTGGGGCCTCATATATATATATATATATATATATATATATATATATATATATATATATATATATATATATATATATATATATATATATATATATATATGTATGAAAACATATGTATATTTATATATACTGTTTACATATTTACCCCATACATCTGGTTTTCAACAGATATGTCCTTTTATGTCCTGAAATCTCTGTCTTTCTAGGTTTTTTAATATCTAAAAATGTCTGGGATTTTTGAATTTTTTTTATTTTATTTTTTTTTGCTTTTTCACATTTAAAGGGATACATTTTAAGATTTGTGATACTTTTTCACCTTATTTAAATGGTTAAACCATTTTTTTACATTTTCTTGTCGAGATGAAATGCGATTGTCACGTTTCGACCAGGACCGTTTGGTCTACAAGTCTGTACTACTCCATCATGGCGTAAAGGACGTGTTTGAACATCGACACGAACGTGTCCACTTCCTTTCAAACCACGGAGTGAGAAAGAGAGTTCAGTGGCATGCTCAGTCCGTGGTTCAGTGGCTTTTCTGAGTCCGTACCGTGCACTCTTGTTTCATTTTCTTCAAGATCTGTTTAGAATGCCAAAACAAAAGTGTAAATTCACTGCAGAACTAAAGATAAAATTCAGTGTTTTGAAGTGGTTGAGAATAATGGGAAGTCAAGTGCTTGGGATGGAGAGAGCTGTTCGTCTTTATCTGTGGCAATAAAGGATCTTGGTTGGATAAGTGTCCATCCCCACCCCCTCCCCCCTGAGTTAATACTTGTGTGAAGCACCTTTGACAGCAATTACAGCTGTGAGTCTACTGTGATCGTCTCTATCAACTTTGCACACCTTGATTGGGCAATATTTACCCATTCTTCTCCACAAAATTGTTCAAGCTCAATGAAGTTGCCTGGGGAGCATTGATGGACAGCAATCCTCAAGTCAGGCCACAAATTTTCGATTGGATTTCGGTTGGGGCTCTGACTGGGCCACTCAAGGACATTTATTTTTTTGTTACTTAGCCACTCCAGTGCAGCTTTGGCTGCCTGCTTTGGGACATTTGTCATGCTGAAAGGTGAACTTCCATCCCAATTTCAGCTTTATCTTGCAGAGGGCAGCAGGTTTTCCTCTCGGATTTTTCTGTATTTTGCTCCATTCAATTTCCTTTCTATCCTGAAAAGTGCCCCAGTCCCTGCTGATAGGAAACATCCCCATAACATGATGCTGCCACCACCATGCTTCGCATTAGAGATGGTGTTCTTTGGGTGATGTGTGTGTTGAGTTTGCGCCAAACGTAACGTTTTGCATTTAAGCCAAAATGTTCCATCTTGGTTTTGTCAGACCACAAAGCGTTTTGCAGCATGGCTTCAGAATATACAGAGTGATTTTTTTTGCATCCCTCAAATGCGACTTCAGGTGGGCTTTGAGTAATGGCTTCCTTCTTGCCCCCCCCCCCCTACCACACAGGCCATACTTGTGGAGTGCTTGGGATATTGTTGTCAAATGCACACAGTGACAAGTCTTTGCCATAAAGGCCTGTAGCTCTTTCAAAGTTCCCATTTGCCGATTGGTGGCCTCTCTCATCAGTCTCCTCTTTCAAGGTCATCGACTTTAGAAGGATGTCCTGATCTCAGCAGGGTCTTGGTGGGACCATACGCCTTCCACTTCTTCATGATTGTCTTGATTGTGCTCCAAGGATATTCAAGGCCTTTGAAATATTTTATACCCATCCCCTGACCTGTGCCTTTCCACAACTTTATTCCAGATGTCTTTTGAAAGCTCCTTTGTGCTCATGGTTGAATCTTTGCTGTGAAATGCACTACCCAGCAAAGGAAACCTACAGGAACAGCTGATTTTATTCTGAAATATTCAGAATCATGACAATTTAACACACGTGGAGGCCAATTAACTTGGTGTGTGATTCTGAAGGTGATTGATTACACCTGAGCTAATTTCCAATTGTTATTATAAGGCGGGTGGACACTTATCCAACCAAGATATTACAGTTTTGTATTTTTCATTAATTTTCTAAAATTTATAAAATTTGTTTTTCACTTGAAAGTTGTGGGTTACGATGTGTAAATAAAGGTGGAAAAAGTTTGATTGAATGCAATTTAATTCCAGGCTATAAGGCAACAAAAGATGAAAATCTTTAAAGGGGATGTAGACTTTCCATAGGTAGTGTGTGTGTGTGTGTGTGTGTGTGTGTGTGTGTGTGTGTGTGTGTGTGTGTGTGTGTGTGTGTGTGTGTGTGTGTGTGTGTGTGTGTGTGTGTGTGTGTGTGGTGTGTGTGTGTGTGGTGTCTGTGTATGTGGTGTGTGTATGTGTGTGTGTGTGTGTGTGTATATGGCGTGAGTGTGTCTGTGTATGTGTGTGTGTGTGTGTGTGTGTGTGCGTGGTGTGTGTATGTGTGTGTGTGTGTATATGGTGTGAGTGTGTCTGTGTATGTGTGTGTGTGTGTGTGTGTGTGTGTGTGTGTGTGTATATATATATATATATATATATATATATATATATATATATATATATATATATATATATATATATATATATATATGTAAAATAAACCCAGTTTCAATTTTGTTTAGTTTTTGAAAGACTCATGTTAGAGTTCGCACAAAATGTACATTAATAACAAAGACATAAGACAGAATGGGCAAATTGAAATAGTACACAGCACTTATAATTTATGTCATAGTATCATGAGACCATTAAAGAAGACTCAATCCTCAGAACCCAACACATGAATGGTCCACTGCATCATTAAGCAAATGTGCCAGCGACAGCCAGTTTTAGATTAAAGGATTTGTCAATCATACGAGTCTTCAACAAAGAATAGTAATAATAATAATAATAATAATAATAATAATATTAGTAATAATAATAATTGTGTAAAATATTAACAACTACTTTGTATTGTTTAATATATTTACTGCACAAAAGTATATCAACCCTCCAATTCACCAGACAGGTATAGTCACATTGTAGACATGAGGAATCAAGCCTGTAATCTTATATAATCGTCAATCTGAAGTCATGAGGAACACAAGGTAGCTATTTGTCATTCATTTGCAATTTTGAGTCATCATACGAGAATTGAGCGAATCATTTGCGGCTGCATAGTGTTCAGCTGCCTGTGAACCAAGGCCCCCAAGCCCGGATGATCCTTGCAATTCCTTTGAATCCGCAGGGCCTCTGAAAGGGCAGTCTGGCGGAGTCAGGCCACACAGCAACCGTGACCGCCTGCCTCATGGGTGGTCTTTACTATAATACAACTGTAGAGAATGTGAACATAGAATAACAGTCCAAACGTTTCTGTGAAATTGGAATATTATGTTTATGACTTAAGAAAAAAAAATTTTGGTGAACTGAAATCCTTTAAACTCTGGAACAAAAAAAAAATGCAATCTCCAAATTTTCAGCGACATTGCACAGGAACCAAATTCCATCAGCAACTTTCACCCTTCCCAAAAATAAAGTCTGCAATCAGATTTCACGGGCACAGGTGACAGCCACATAGAAGTGTCTGAATCCTTCTTGGCACAGCAGGATGCGAAGGAAATTTCATTCCAACAATAAGCCTGTCACAAAGTTGTGAGGTTGACTCAGGGACATTTTCCCACCCTCCCATGGGCTTAAACACACCCTATTGTGTATTATCGTATTATAAATACCGTATTCCTTTATCTCTTCAAGCATCCTTCAAGAACTTGCACCTTAATATAAACAATGATGCTCCATTTTATCACATTCACCGATATATTTTAACTATGCATTCAAATTATGTTGGTTCAGATGTTACAGAAATATAAATGTTGGTGTGCGCTTCTTTTGGAGAAGTCTTTGCTTCCATCGAGCTCAGTTCCTGAGCACCATTGTTGTAGACTCCTGTACTCTTTGGCCTCTAGAATTTGATGTCTTAAGTCTTCAAAGGAGTCTCTTTGTTGAGCTCTTTCACATAATATTTACACTGATCGTAGTTATTTTAAAGGAAGAAAATAAACCTCAGACACAGAGAAGTACAGCAGCAATTGAGGGCCATTTGTGGGTGGGTGGGGAATGAGGTGGGGCGGTCGGTGGGCAGAGGGAGTACAAATAGAAAGTCGAAAAAGGTTCAAAATGAAAATTAAAAATAGATTGAGAATGAAAACCTGTAAAGTTTAAGAATGAAACAAAGAGTGAGGATGATTCTTAGGTGAACGAAAAAAGAACCACAATGATTTACAACGTCTAGACAAAGGAGCTGATGGATGATGCAAGGTGCATAATGCAGCGAGACTATTTGGATGAATGATGCCAAGGGGAGAGGCAAGACAAAATGAGGGAGACTCGGCATCACAGAAAGTCAATACTTGAAGGGAGACAAGGTTCAAATTTTCCACAGTATCTCCACAGGACAGCTTCACTTACAGCATATGTTGGACTCCATGGATTCCAGAATGAATCTGGCAAAAACACCAAGCCATATCTGCCTGACTTCAATTTCATGTTCACAAATACAGTATGTCCAGAACAGATCGATTGAATGTATTGCTCATCAAATTGCCATCACAGAGGTTTTCTTTACAATGTCATTGTGAATGACATCAATTTTGACTGCACAGGGTGACCCCAAAAGAAGTGGACCCTGGGAAAAGTTTAACAACTCTCTTCATTTTTCAGGTCTGAACTGAGTTCAGGGAGAGTGATTCTGCCAAGTTTCTTAAATCTGTGACATTCACACGCCAAGTCATGGATACCTGAAGAAAACTATCTGCAGACAAATTCTTTCTTACAGACAAGGTGCCTGTTCTGCGCACATTTTGTAACAAGGAAAGCACCCGGGAAGTCTCAAATTCAAAGGTTTGAGAATTTTTTTTAGACAGCATGGCACAGTCTCGCATATGAATTCAAACAGAGGAGGGCATGCTGGTCGACCAAAATCAGGAAGGTCACCTGATAATATTGGTGATATTGTTGACTCAGTTGTCCGAAGTCCCAAGTCCCAGTCCCGATAATCTATTTGGCACCTCCGCCAAGAGCTCAACATCAACAAGAAAGCTTGAGGAGGATTCTGATAACAGTGTGTAAAAGACATCAGTAACTTTGCTCGATGTGTGGCCCTCTGCAATGAGCGAAATGGTGCCCATTTGGAGCATATCAACGAACACCGTCATCATCAGTCATTTAATTGTAAAATTATCAAATTGCTTAGTAGACAACTTAAAATTATAGTGATATCTTAAGTATGAGTGAGTAATACGATCTGCAAGTTTAGCTAAGTTTGTTTGGATAATATTAAAGTTATTAATCTTTTCTCATGGCCCACTTTTTGGGGTCACGCTGCACCATCTCATGAACGCATGCTTGTCGTTCCCATCAAAGCATCCAGCTTAGGTGCCACGATCCCAGGTTCAAATCGCATATAATGTGCTGGCTTATTTATTGGCTGATAGTGTCTTGCAATGCATGTTAAAGTACACTGATATGTTTTAACATCTTTGTGATGCATGAAATATATATACACATTTTTTTTTTTTAAATCAAAAATATATATACATTAAAAAAAAAATATATATATATATATATATATATATATATATATATATATATATATATATATATATATATATATATATTTATATATATATATATATATATATATATATATATATAAATATATATATATATATATATATATATATATATATATATATATATATATATATGTACATATATATATATATATATATAGATATATATACACACATACATATATACCAAGTCGTATAACACCAGGGGGTTGACTCAACCTGCCATCCTTCCGAGTTCGGCGAAATGAGTGCCAGTGTACTGGGCCCGGTGTATGCCCCGGTTAGAATAGGTGTACCATATCCCTGTGTGTCGTAAGAGGCGACCAGGGTTGCGTCAGGAAGGGCATCCGGCGTAAAAACCGATGCCAAATCATTATGCGGACAACAAAACGAATTTCCATACCGGATCGGTCGAGGCCCAGGTTAGCAACGACCGCCACCGGTACCGGTGGTCAGCAGGGTACCAGTGGAAATTGTGCTACTACTGGGCGAAGGAGGAGAAGGAGACGGGGAAGGCGAGTCCGGAGGCAGTGGGAGAGGGGGAAGAGGAGAAGTGTGGAGGTGAGAGTTGGAACTCTGAATGTTGGGACGATGACTGGCAAAGGGCGAGAGTTGGCTGATATGATGGAGAGAAGAAAGGTGGACATACTGTGTGTACAAGAGACCAAGTGGATGGGGAGTAAGGCTCGGAGCATTGGAGGTGGTTTCAAACTGTTCTCCCATGGTGTGGATAGGAGGAGAAATGGTGTCGGGGTAATCCTGAAGGAAGATTATGTCAAGAGGGTATTGGAGGTGAGGAGAGTGTCTGACCGAGTGATGAGTGTGAAGTTGGATATTGAAGGGGTGATGATGAATGTCATCAGTGCATATGTACCGCATATGGGGTGTGAGATGGAGTATAAAGAAGATTTCTGGAGTGAGTTATATGAAGTGGTGGAGAGTGTATCCAAGGATGAAAGAGCGTTGATTGGAGCAGATTTCAATGGGCATGTTGGGGATGGGAATAAAGAGGATGAGGAGGTGATGGTTAGGTACAGTCTCAACAAGAGAAATGTGGAAGGGCAAATGGTGGTAGAGTTTGCAAAAAGAATGGAAATGGCAGTGGTAAATACGTATTTCAAGAAGAAGGAGGAACACAGAGTGACGTACAAGAGTGGAGGAAAGTGCACACGGTGGATTACATTTAAGCAGGAGATGCAACCTGAAAGAGATTAGAGACTGTAAGGTGGTGGCAGGGGAGAGTGTCGCTCGACAGCATTGATTGATGGTCTGTAGGATTATTTTGGAGGTGAGGTTGAGGAAGAGAGTGAGGGCTGAACCAAGTACCAGATGGTGGAAGCTGAAGGAGGAAGACTGTTGCATGGAATTTAGGGAGGAGGCGAGACAGGTGTTGGATGGTGGTAAAGATGGGTGGGATGATTGGGCAACTACAGCAGAAGTGGTGAGGGAGATAGCTAGGAAGGTACTTGGTGTGACATCTGGACAGAGGAAGGAAGATAAGGAGACTTGGTGGTGGAACAAGGAAGTACAGGAAAGTATAAGGAAGAAGGGGTTGGCGAAAAAGAAGTGTGATAGTCAGAGAGATGATGAAAGTAGGCAGGAGTACAAGAGTGGCAGCGAAAGACAAAGAGAGAGGTGGCAAAGGCTAAGGACAAGGCATATGACGAGCTGCATGAGAAGTTGGATACAAAAGAAGGGGAAAAGGATTTATACCGATTGGCAAGACAGAGGGAATGAGCTGGGAAGGATGTGCTGCAGGTTAGGGTGATAAAGGACGTAAATGGGAATGTGCTGATGAGCGAGGAGAGTGTGTTGAGAAGGTGGATGGAGTACTTTGAGGAGCTGATGAATGAAGAAAATGAGAGAGAGAAGGTTGGAAGAGGTGGAGATAGTGAATCAGGAAGTGGGGTGGATTAGTAAGGATGAAGTGAGGATTCCTATGAAGAGGATGAAAAGTGGAAAGGCAGTTAGCCCAGATATATATACCAGTGGAGGCATGGAAGTGCTTTGGAGAGATGGCAGTGGGGTTGTTAACCAGATTGTTTAATAAAATCTTGGAAAGTGAGAGGATGCCGGAGGAGTGGAGATTAAGTGTACTGGTTCCGATTTTCAAGAACAAGGGTGATGTGCAGAGCTGTGGATATTAGAGAGGGATAAAGTTGTTCAGCCACACCATGAAGTTGTGGGAAAGAGTAGTGGAAGCTCGGTTGAGAAGAGAGGCGACGATTTGTGAGCAGCAATAAGGGTTTATGCCAGGAAAGAGCACCACTGATGCGATGTTTGCTTTGAGAATGTTGATGGAGAAGTATAGGGAAGGCCAGAATGAGTTACATTGTGTGTTTGTGTATTTCGAGAAAGCTTATGATAGGGTGCCAAGAGAGGAGTTGTGGTATTGTATGAGGAAGTCGGGAGTGGTGGAGAAATATGTGAGGATCGTGCAGGATATGTATGAGGACAGTGTGACAGCGGTGAGGTGTGCGGTAGGAATGACGGACCGGTTTCAGGTAAAAGTGGGATTGCACCAAGGATAAACTCTGAGCCCTTTTCTGTTTGCAATGGTGATGGACAGGTTGACGGACGAGATCAGACTGGAGTCTCCATGGACTATGATGTTCGCGGATGACATCATGATCTGTTGGGAGAGTAGGGAGCAGGCTGAGGCGAGCCTTGAGAGGTGGAGGTATGCATTGGAGAGAAGGGGAATGATAGTCAGTCAGAGTAAGATGGAGTACATGTGCGTAAATGAGAGGGAGGGTGGTGGTATGGCGCGGTTGCAAGGAGTTGAGATGGGGAAGGTGGATGGGTCTAAATACTTGGGATCAACTGTCCAAAGTAACGGAGAGTGTGGGAGAGAAGTGAAAAAGAGAGTGCAGGCAGGATGGAGTGGGTGGAGAAGAGTTGCAGGAGTGATTTGTGACAGAAGTGGAGCTGCAAGTGTAAAGGGGAAAGTATATAAGACTGTAGTGACACCAGTTATGTTGTATGGTTTGGAGGTGGTGGCGCTGACAAAAAGACAGGAGGCAGAGCTGGAGGTGGCAGAGTTAAAGATGCTGCGATTCTCGTTGGGAGTGACGAGGATGGACAGGATAAGGAATGAGTATATTGCAGGGACAGCGCAGGTAGGACGGTTTGGAGACAAAGTGAGAGAGGCGAGATTGAGATGGTTTGGACATGTGCACAGGAGGGAAGCAGAGTATATCGGGAGAAGGATGTGGAAGATGGAGCCGCCAGGCAGGAGGAAAAGAGGAAGGCCAAAGAAGAGGTTCATGGATGCGGTGAGGGTGGACATGCGGGTGTTTGGAGTGTCAATGAAAGATGTGGAGGATAGAGCGAAATGGAGACGGTTGATCCGCTGTGGGGACCCCTAACGGGAGCAACCGAAAGAAGAAGAAGATATATATATATATATATATATATATATATATATATATATATATATATATATATATATATATATATATATATATATATATATATATATATATATATATATATATATAATGTTTTTGAACGTCTTCCATGGACCTGAGTGAACTACTTCAAAATAAAAAGACAAGTACGGTCATTGTGAACGATTCATTGAGATTATATCATCATGGGTAATATATGACTTGTCAAAGCCATAAATCATCAGAGACTACAATACCTGGAAAACAGCTTTGGCCAAGGAAACAACAATATAATCTCGTAAATGAACAACACAATCGATTATACAGTGTTTGAGGTTGGTGAGAATATAGTTCACTCGAATAACTTTGTGTTGCTAGATTTAAGGTATTACATTTGCAATCCTTGATTGCTTCACTGGAAACCTACTGCATATCATGTACAGATGTTCAAATCTGCAGCTTGACGCCAGATTTGGCCCAAGAATGCTCAGTGCAAGGGTGTACATTTTATGCACCAACATATCAGCACAACACGTACAAACAAAGTGGCTTAGGCCTCAACATGAGACCGCCAGACCATCACCAGAGGGGCAAGACGACCTTACCGATATTCATCTCAAACGCATCTTCCTCTGAAGTCTCATTCCTGCCCTTCTTCAACAACTCCGTTCCTTTTTGTACTTCAAAGGGATGTGGAGAAAGACGAGAGAGAAAGAGATATATATCAATGTTTGTGCCACACATCTCACATTTCAGGAATACCACAAGGAAACGCAAAGGAACGCTGATGCTGGATCACAGACAAAATTATCTTAAGCTACAAAAATGTGTATTAAGAATGATTAACTTCACAACTGCCTTCATATACCAATCCCTGCTTAGTCTTATTTTGTAACATGGGTCGTTAGCTAGCACTTTGTTGTATTGTCATCAAAGATTTTCCCACCTTTTCTTACCCAGCTGTCTGTTTGCTAATCTTATAATCTAATCTCTCCTTTTAATTATCATATTGTTTTCAGAGAACTCTCTCAGTCAGAGAAGAGGAGAGAGTGTGCGTAATTCTCTATTGGAATCTGTATTACAAGTCCCATACCGGTTTCAATGGAGTAGACTGTAGGTTTGCTCACCGTCTGTCCGTCCATCCCACCTGTGGTTTTTCAGACTTTTTCCCACACCCTCCAACATATTCAACTGAAACTTGGTACGTGCCTTTATTATGATGAGTTACAGAAGAGGTTTGAGTTTCAGGGTTTTTCATCAATTTTTCATGGAGTTATTAACTTTTTGAAACTTAGAAAATATCACATCGGTCGGGGACTTGTATTGTAAATGAGTTCTCGCTCTTGTTTATTCTCTCTCTTCAAAGTTGGCCAAAGTCATTGTAGGAATGCACGTTTTCCCCATTTTTAGAGCTATTTGGTTGTTATAAGAGGCATGATTGAATGAGAGGTTTCTCTATAGTTTGAAGATTTACTCCAGTAATTAAAAACATGATATTAATTAAATGAAGCACAAATTCTGAAAGCATTAGGAAAAAAGTGCATACACACAGACATTGATAGTCAACAGTACATGCTGCGGAAAAGGTAAGTTGAAGCTGTGGCAACTTGTCTGTGCTTCTGTGCTTCTGTGCCCTCCAAGAAGACATCGATGTTTCCTTTAGTCCAAACATTTGAGGAAAATTCCCTTGTTATTCTAATGGCGTTGCACGTACTCGGTAGGGGGAAGCCATTCCGACTCTAAATTGCACCTGCTATGTGCTCCAAGCGCTGGAAAGCATTCATTTCATAAGGCTAGCTGTTCAGGCTGCGTGAAAGTGAACCGGCTTAGTGGAGTCTCGTGTACACAGCCGGGCTTAGAGCCGCGTCCCGGCGGCCACTCGTCTAATTTTCCCAACGAAAGCACAGATGTTCCACTTTCTTCCCCGCACGCCTTGCCTGCTGGCTCCCTCCTTTTAAAGACAGATTCCTCTTGCTACTGTAGCTTTAGGGCCAGCATCCCACCTGCACGACACGTGTGGCACTTTTCCACCTGGTCATGCGCATGCGAGATTGTAAAGTCAATCTAAACTCGCTTCCCGATTGAGTATACCGGATGGCTTTATACCAAGTATCGTGTGTGATGCATTGCCCTCTTGGCTCTTTCTTTATTTTCCTCTTGCTTACCTCTTCTAACCTTCTTTTCCCACTCACAAGTACTTCTTCTCTGACACTTTTCAACTTTTCACTTTGTTCATTTCAGTTTTTCTTTGTTCTAATTATTTTGTACTGAAATCAGTAAATAAATATAAACAATATCCAATGCATTATCAAAATACTTTTGAGGATTTGATGTGACCAGCACCATTTAGAACGCTTTGGAACACGACATATTATTCTGCACTTGGTAATATATATGATGGAAATATTTTTCACAACCTACAATTTCAAAGTTTAGGTTGAAAGCATTGTATTGGATGAACGACATAAATAGTTGTTTCAGATCCGTGTCTTAATATGTTTCAAAAAGCTCAATTACAGCGTAATTTGTTCGTATGAATTTGGACAGAAAATTTGAGAATGACTTGAACCATCAAACTTTTGGTGTTTATTTAAACCATTAAAAAAAAAATCAGGCACAGACGACACAAACGATATCTGAAGAAGAATGAATTCAAGTTCATCATAAACTAGTGGTACCTGAAATACACCAGGTAGCATCATCATCATCATCATCATCATCATCATCATCATCATCGTTGTACATGCTGTTCACATTTGAATGAGGAAGTAATGTTGAAAAAAAAAAGATTGTACACATTGTCGAGGCTCATGGAGGAGCAAGAACACCGAAAAGAATAGGACATTACAGAATGAAAAGAACAGTTGAAAGAGAGAGAGAGAGAGTGTGTGTGTGTATATTTGTGTGTGTGTGTGTGTGTGTGTGTGTGTGTGTGTGTGTGTGTGTGTGTGTGTGTGTGTGTGTGTGTGTGTGTGTGTGTGTGTGTGTGTGTGCACATGGGGGTGAATACACAGCAGGCTTGAGAGATAAAACAAGGGACCCTCAGAGAAATAAGAGATGTGAGAATAAATGAGGGCAAGGGGAGGGCACAGAGGGTGAAAACAATCGATATAGCTGCAAACAACACCTCCTGTTACAATGCAGAGAATTCGAACGATGTGTTGCAGCGTGTAACATTTTACCCTGGTCTGTGCCACAGATGTATATTTTCATCACGGGGCAAGTCAGGCAATGTGGAATTTGCCAAACTAAATGGCCATCTTTAACCAATGAACTCCACATTGCCAATTAAATATGCATCGTGATTTTTCTCATCCAGTTGTACATGACAAAAACAAGGAGATATTAAACCTTGTGATTGCTTGTGATGCCATTTGGCTGATTAAACCCGTAGCCTCCAGATTTCACTTACGATTAACTTTCATTTTATTTTGCAGACAAACCTTATTGATGTGGAGCTATGTTTCAGGGAGTAATGCCATATTTGCTGATAATTTCCTTTTTTCAGTTTTACACTTCAAAGTCAAGATTATACATGGAATCTGTAAATTGGAGTTAAGGATGGGTTGGGTTTGTTGTCGTTCACTCGTCTTCCCTTTACAAAGGGGTGAGGTCCGATGGCACCAACCTTCTGCCCTGCCTTGACCCTGATACTCCTCCACTTCCCACTGTCCTCGTCCAAATCTCTCCACTCTCCAACCACCCCTACCTTATGGATATCCCTCCTCACACAATCCTCCTATCTCAACCACAGTCTGCTTCTCTTCCTCCGACCTTGCTCCCTCAATCTATCCACTCTTTTGCCATTCTCTCTTTACCATCTGCACCAAGTGTCCAGCCCATCTTAGCCAGCATTTGACCAACCTCAGCGTAAAGCTCATGTGCAAACCACTTAATACTTCCTTCAAGTAAAGGTTTGCAAGTACTTTTAATACGATGTAGAAGTGAATATGTTACGTCAGATTGGAGCTGCGGTGTTACATGGAAATAATTCAAATTATATTAGAAATAATAACGATAGGAAGTACAATTTTATTATCAATAACCCATTCGAAGTGAAGTCCTGAGGATAGTGTCATTAAAAGGTAACGTCATTGCAAAAGCCCGGCCTTCCAAAACATCTCATATGTTGAGATCATTTAAGTTCAAAACTTGGTGCAGAAAATACAGCCAGCTTGATGTCTCCAACAGAGGATGGCATGCTCGAAGACACAACTACCCCCTGCAAGCACATCGATTCCCGACACTTGTGTTTGCCCCACTACAGGTGTCCCACTACTGAAAAACGACAGGACCTCATAATAAACGGTTTATTTTCGGTTGAGTACATCAAAAGTTGTGGAGCATTTCCGTGATTCTGGTGAGTTGATATCTGTTGCTTTCCATTTCCCATTGTTATGCACATTTTTGGTACCATTCAGGTGGCAACACATCTAACAGTAGATTAACACCAGCAAACCATTCGATAGTAAAACACTATAAGCCTTGAGATGGTGAAGAAGAATTCAAAGCATGGTGGAAAGAGTATCCAAACTTACTGATTATCTCTCCAACGACAGGTGCGCTCTCTTGCTGCGCATTATATGACACCAGGTTCACCAAATACTTCACATCCATCTTCAGCTCCCCAACCACCATCTCTGTCACGTCATTGCGCAGCACCTTCTCCCATGCAGGGCCACCTGCAGACAAGCCAGCAGGTGTGTTTTGAAGTTTTGAATCAACTGCAATGCCCGAAGTCCGAGTTTTGTGATTTTAAACTTTAACCAATTCGAAACTTTTTAGGTTAAGTTATATTGTCGACCTCACATCTTGTTTCATGCACAAGCAAAACTTTTATTCATTCTTAACCACCCTGTTTCCATTCAATTGTAAAATTTGATAACATTGACAAGAAGATGTGCAACGGAAACTACCGACCATCGACTTTATAAAAAAAAAGATAATTTAAACAAACAAAAGAAAACAACATGAAACCAATGAG
>NC_140965.1:108687476-108692476 GCF_056783735.1 Eptatretus burgeri | reverse complement strand
CACATACAGTACCGTGTTCTCCAGCGATCTAAATTTTAGTCGTTTTCCAGATCATTTGTAGGTAATCAAACAATATCACCCTTTTGGTTGTGTTCAAACAAATAAATTTGCATTCAAACTGGCATGGGTGTTTGAACTGATCATTGTAATCATGTCCAAGAGGCTAATCACATATTACAGATTAAAATGATCGATGGTGGAGGTGGGATAAATAGAAGTAATTGATATGAGAGTAAAAAGAATATGGGATCAGAGGGGTGGGGGATAGGAGGAGATGGAAATAAAATGAAGAGGAAAATAGATATTTAGGGCATAGGGGTCATGCAGGAGAAGGGAGTGGTGGGTTTCAAATGTTTCTTCGTTGTCTACATCATTTGTAGATCTAATAATTGGCTGTCTTACCTGTGCTGGGTATTACAGTGATTCTGTAGCCCAAAATGTCTTCTTCAGGCATCTTCCAGGAGACGTGCACGCTGCTGCCGTTGAGAACCCTGAACCGCAGGTGAGCGGGTGGTGCCACTAAAGGAAAGGAAGATGAGCGTAAGCGCACAGAGTGGTCCAGTTGCCTAAATATGTTATTGCAATACAACACACACAGGCACCTTATGCGCTTTGCGGTCAACATAATTTTAACCGTCAGATTCTAGAAAAATAGTTCGCTGTTGAAAAATCATCAACAGAAGCCAAAGCGTGCTCGACTTGAACCCACCAAGGCAGCAACAATGAGTTATAAAATCCGGTTTGTTTAAGACCGGCTCTCAGAAGCCTGGCATGCCAAGCTGGGCCGGCCCCGAGCAAACCTCGCTGACAAGTCGGATCAGCCTTCACAGTCGGCACAGTGCGAGCGAGCGAGCGAGAGCGTGTGTCGAGCCAAACTCCTGCAACTCCTTAAACGCCAATCGAAGGAGAACCATCTTGGTTCGAGGCCAAGAACCAAACACGCAGTCACATCCTGAGGATAGATAGAATCCGTTTCGTAGTGAAGATAGAGATGAGAAAATTAGTCTCTGTCTACACTCTCGTCTCAAACATAGTGGAAATGTTTTCAGGCCTGAAAACGTCAAACTTTTATAACTTCATGAAATATTCTTCTTGGACATGCTTGGCTTTTTATGCAGCAAATCAGGACATATAACTCCCGCGAGGTATGGATTCAACTTACAGGGCATTTAATCAGTGGCATCTAAGACAAGCACTGCGTCTGTCTTTTGCAGTTGAATGTATAGAATGAGAATTGGTTTTTGGCTATATAATGGCACATAATGTTATAATATAACAAAAGGTGAATTCCTATGCTGTTTAGTCGTTTATATGTACAAAAGAATGTGCTTTAAAAAAAACATCATTCTTTCCGCAATATGGGACCAGTATTGCTATAATAATTAATTAATACAAGCAAATTCATCCGTTCACCAAACAGAAGAATGGTAATCAGTAGGACAGATAGGGATGAGGGATACATCCATTAAAGTTGATGTTCATGATCGACTGGAGTTATTTTCTTAACAATTAATTAAAAACAGTGACAGACCCATTTAATTTTACTTTAAGCCCTTTCCTATAATTCAATGGCTTTTTGCATGACTGGGATTAAAAAGCTTTCTTCTGTTGACACAACCATTCGACATCGTCAATCTCCTTGCCAGTCAGACACTGTTTCTATAGGTGCGCAATTAGACCCTGTGAACTTTCAGTAATGGACTGAACTAACTTGGCGACCACACATACCTCCCCCCCCTCCCATAGGTATCCCATTGCTGACTTTGTTCGGTCACATTCCGGGCTCCTTGAGTATGCATGCAAAGTTCGGTAGAGTTGTTTCGTACGATAGAGCGCAGTTTATATTGCAACAACACGCACCAAATGCCAAGGCTGATCCTTTGCAAAATCATTGTCAGAGATGATGAAGCAAAATAAGAGCTGACTGCAGAGGTCATATTGAGAGATATCTAATGAGTGCTGTCAGCTGGCAAGAAAAAAAATCCAACAAAGGGTAGTTGATCCCTGCAACAACGTGTGCAATTTGAAAAATACTTAGTTTTATCAACATTTTACAGCAGATTCTCGACAAATTTACGCGACAATCTGGAGAACTTTGATAGGTTTACAATCTGTCCATTTATAAGTGTCCTTGATTTTCTTTCTTGCCACCTCAACACACCACAATGATTCTTTCAAACAATTAAACAACAATGTGCAGCCAAACAGAATACAACCGCAAGCCAAAAGGAAAAACATAATAAGCTGCACAAGCTGACCAAATATTAAAAGCTTGTACAAACCTTGGACCCAGTGTTTTGCATCGAGTGCAAAGCAACTGCTTAGAAGATTGCATGTCAAACACCATTCAATAGATATGGTGATATATATATATATATATATATATATATATATATATATATATATATATATATAAATATATATATATATATATATATATATATATATATATATATATATAAATATATGCATATATGTATATATGTATATATTGCTGCGATGTGAACCATGAATATTCATCATGGACATCCAAAATGCCACCTGTGTAAGATGGGGCATTTTTGCTATCACGCAGAGAGATGGTATAGGCAGAAGGGCAGGACACAGAGCAGGGTGTGCCAATGAGCCCGGTGAGTGGGGCATGCGATGATGCATTGCGTGGGCAATTCCCATCCCCAGAATGAACGCTCGGCCGTACCAACCTTTCCGTGTATCCTCCGTAGGCTGCCTGCTGGAACCCGTTTGGCATCTTGGGAAGGAGCTCACGAATTTCGTGATCAATATAAATGTCTTGGAGAGGCGAGGAGGCTTGAATCTTGATGAAGAAATTTTTTTTGTACCCAAACCCTTAAGTCCTTGAAGAATGATTTAAAAGAAACAAAAACTTTCCTCGGGACCTTATTGAGGTCGAGAGATGTGGTCGAGATCTCAAACAAGAGTCTCTACTGGCCGACGCACACAGCAATTTTTCAAAGAATAATTTTAAACCATTTTTCATTCATAAGCTCTTTGATGTGGTGAATCTCTCACCTCCACAAGTTTGTGAACAGAAATCGTTATTTTTTTTCAATAACATACATTTTTTGATTATTTGTTATTCATCAGTGGGTTAGCTTCCTTTGGAATGTCCCATCATTTTACACACACTCAAGGATATATATATATATATATATATATATATATATATATATATATATATATATATATATATATATATATATATATATATATATATATATATACACCCCTATATTGGTCGTCCTAATACACATTATGTGTGTCAATAAGATTGGTGGGTGGTAAATGAATGGGATGAGAAGTATGCATGCACCGTGTCGATAAACATCACAGTATTTATTCACATTCACATGTGTCCCATGCTCTCAACAATTAGATAAATTCCACTCACTCAAGTTTATATTCATCTCCATTCATCTATCTTCTCGGCCCTCTCACTTTCTCAAATACCTTTGCTCCAACATTCTCCCATAAAAGGCCATCCACACCTCGTGTTCCGTACTTTACGGACTCCGTACCTCTCTTTTGCGCTGCACCTGACGCTGTCCACATGCCCAAAACCACCAGCACGGCCAATGCCGTGCTCACAACGGTGGTCTTCATCTCAGCTTTTCGGGTGACCTGGCAATTTCTGCAACCATCAACCGACATGCCAAATGTCTTCATTGGTTTCCCATTCCAGTATTTTAAATTGTATTACCAAAGGTCGGCTTATTCAGAAGTCCTCATGTAGGCAAACACAGCAGATCATCAAATTGTTTCATAAGTGTGGACTTGTCTGTCTGCATGAGTACCCCGATGATACTGAGCCACAGAACTGAACAGCAGCGATGCAGAACTGACACCAATGGAACTTGCCTGTAGTTTACTCAGGAAAATATTAACATTAAAATTGTTCATGTTTCGTTCGTAAGTCAGTTCCATGAATATGTATGTGGAATAATTTTTTTAAGTGTGTGTGTGTGTGTGTGTGTGTGTGTGTGTGTGTGTGTGTGTGTGTGTGTGTGTGTGTGTGTGTGTGTGTGTGTGTGTGTGTGTGTGTGTGTCTGTGTGTGTGAGAGAGAGAGAACAGGGTGTCTTTGTGCAACTGAATTTTATAACATTTGATGTACGTGTGACAGAAACGAACTAAAAATGTTCCATAAAAGCATAATTCATAGTTATACTCAACAAGTTCAAATATTTAAGCTTCAACACAACCACCATCTTTTGAAATACATCATTCAATACAATTTCACATCTTGTTCAAATCATTCTTACATCTTGCCAATTGCTACTGATGAATTAGATGAATTGCATTTGTTATCACAGCTCCAATTTCATCCAAAGAATGTGTTGTTTTTTTTTATGTGTAAACACCAGTTTTATACAGCTCATTAAAATGCAGTCCAATGGGGACAGGTCAGATGAACTAGGCGGCCAAGCAATTAGTCCACGTCCACCGATCAACTTTTCTGGGAAGACATCATTCAAAAACTCTGACACATTCAAAGCATCGTGGCAAGCAGTCTAGTCTTGCTGCTTCAAGGTGATATGTGAAAGATTCAATCATCAAAGTTCGGGAACAAAAATATTCTACAACATTGCCAAGTAACGTTCACCATTGACCGTTGCTTCTTCCAAGGGAAAACAAGGGACCAATGATGCGTGACTCCGTGAGAGAACACCAGACATCGATTTTTGGGTGAATCTGTTGAATGTTTCCATACTTTCTGAGGTTGTTGTGTCCCTCAAATGCAGTTATTGTAGTGGTTGACTTCACAACCGATGCTGATGTTGCCTCATCCGAAAACATCAACTGGTCAATAAATCCAGGGGAATTTAGGATTTAACAACAGCAATAACAACAAGATTAATGTTAACAAAACTAGATGAATTGGGTATGGATTCATGCATCATTTTCAACTTTCTTTCAAAATGTGCACCTCAAAAGTTATGACAATGACCTTATGGATAACGTGTGTGTGTGTGTGTGTGTACAA
>NC_140965.1:108644976-108684976 GCF_056783735.1 Eptatretus burgeri | reverse complement strand
CCCCAAGACGCGTTTAATGCGTCACCTCCAATTCATTATTGGACACAACTCGCAAATCTTTCGAAAGAGAGGGTGCATCTTTGATTCGCCCCCATATCGGAAAATGTCCTTCAAGTCCAGAGTGAGCCGAGTCACAGAGAGCCATTTGTCCTCATATGTATCTCTATCACGCTTTACTTTTGTTCGTAATTTACCTCAAATGAAGTGGAGGTTAATGAAAACCCAAAGTCAAGTGACTATCACAAACGCGGGTAACCTCGCATGTTTGGTCGATTCAAGTAAATCAAATGAGTCGATTAATATTTAAAACAATCCATAAACTCTCGACAAAATGTGACATATATATATATATATATATATATATATATATATATATATATATATATATATATATATATATATATATATATATATATATATATATATATATATACATGACAGGCACTGCCCGGCTGGGTGAGCTTTTCCTGGTGGTGGTTTTGAGACATGTTGAGATTGAAAAGTTATGGAGTTATTGGCCTCTTAATGGTTACCCTTTGCCTGAGGGCGGCGGCAGCACTGCCTGAACCCATACCCCAACATACACTTTCTCGCGGCCTTTGTTTTGTGCTCTCAAAATGGCCAATGTGCAGTAGCCTAAAACCTTGCCCAGATTCTGAAGTACCTACACCCAAAATTTGGGGCCTCTACATACCACAGTTCGACCTGTAAAGAATAACATACAAACAAACACTAAGGATATATACATACATGTATATATGTCACATATGAGTGACCATCGTAGGAAATCAATATATATATATATATATATATATATATATATATATATATATATATATATATATATATATATATATATATATATATATATATCGTTTCACCAGAAGGAAACCAGCCACGTGTTCTCGACAGATGCTATTTTGACACCAAATTATATCCCACGGTAACTTCAAAAGCAATGAGACGGATTTACAAAAGGACCCAGACACCCTCACATCAGGAACTTCATTGTCAAAGATATATTGCTGCGTTCGTTCATTATACCTTTCACCTAACCCTCCACCTTTCAGTTTAGAGAAAGGTTTAAGTGCATCGTTTGTTCAGGTCTATCAGTCCGACTCTTTCATGGATGGATATTTGAATGAAAGAAGAATTCTCAAGGGGAAACCGAGAAGGCCGGCTTATGAGATGAGCTCTTTTGCGAGGAATGATAGTTCAGTGAACCTTAATAACCGCAACATATGACATAAACCACGGCTTTGCTATCGAATCAACCGGCTAAATAAGTTTTGTCAAACTCTATAAGGAAGTAGGTGAGCACCTTTCCATTTTGTACAGGTATACCTCTTCTGGACTCAAGAGTGTCTCTGTAGAAAAGGAATACCTGTTGACTACCTGCCTGATCGGTGACACAAATCAGAGTCAGACCAATAGACATTAACCAATCTCCCAAAGCCTCTTCCTTCTCATTATTTCCAATCACCACCCCCCCCCACCCCACCACCACTACCCCCAACGGTACAGACCTCTCTCTGCTGCAGTAGTCGGCTCGGCGTATGCAAAGGCGAGAGGCTGGCAGCGGGAACCGCTTCGGCTCTTTTTGTTTCGTCTCTGCTGCGCAGCCGATGACGACACGAAGGCAGGCCGTACGAGGAATCCCTTGACTCCTGTCCAAAGCGCCACGCTCTCACTTTCCAGACCGCCCTCTCCCTTCTCCGCCCTCCTCCTTGCACTCCACCATACTCTCAAATAACCCAAAAAAACTCCTCAAGTTTAGACTGGGTCACACGTCATAGCATCCACCATTCCTCAAGCAAGGTTACGAGTTACTACAGCGAATGAGGGATAAAAGTAAAGTTTTATGTGAATGGTTTGCTGTTGCCCTCCCAGCAGTCACTCAGGAATTTGTAATTAACCTGCATACTCTTTGGAAAGAAATTGTGGGATCTTTAGCGTCTACTTTGATCTAGTGCTGGCCGATGGGACATCAAGCTTAACATCCTTCTGATGGACGGTGCACACATTGATGCCTCGCTCTGCCTGTGAAACTCCAAGATGACAGTTGATTGCTGAGTCGAGATTCAAACCCAAGCTGGGCAGTTCATAGGCAAGTGCGAATACACGCATAACCTCTTTATGCTGCCCTTCCAACCCCATGATAGTGTATTGACGCATCAGATACCCCTTCAAAGTTTCCCCCAGAAGGTCGCACGTGCGAGATCACAGTTATTGGCCGAACTTCTGCGAACTGCCACTTGAATTGAAACATTTGCTCCTTCGCGCTTTTGTGCTGACATCATCACGACATAATTGGCGGGTTTTCAGAAACCGCTTCCGACAGACGGCTGGGCTGTGGGAAATCATAACTCAACTTCACGCCATTTACTCGTCCATCCTCAAAAACGAAAACACACTTGTGTTGATGTTATAGGATCACAAATCTGCGGTATTTGATGTTGCTGAGCGCACGAGGCTGGTTAAAGGGAGTCTGAGATTTGTGGGGTGCACGGTTCTGTGGGCCGGTGTGGGGTTATAGGGGAGGCGGTGGGGACTTCTATTGAAAGTCATTCCGACGCTTGGCGGACGCATAAATATTCCAGGTTTAATGCGCAGCTCTGGCCAACGGGAGCTCTTGAGTGCTAAGTTATAGCGCGCTTCAGGAATGCGTGGTGTGGAAATAAATAGAACCGTGGAGAAGCTACGCCGCGCGCTGGGCGAGAATCAGACTCACGCACAAAACAGGCGCCCTTTGTGCGTGAGCGTCCCCTTTCACCGCTTACGAGGCAGGAAAAGCGAGCAGGGATGTCTCATTGGGAAGAATGGCCAGGCTGCGGTTTTGTGGGGGGGGTGCCTGGAGAAAGGTAGGGCATGCTGGTCACAATGGGGCTGCCTGGGAGCTTGCTGCTGGTTTGGACCAATCTGCTTAACATTGAAACATCTGAATCATTTTAAAAAGTGAGCTATTAAAGGTTAAACAGTTTAAAGAGTTTGTCATTATATGAATCACAATCAATCGATTTTGCTGGCAAAACAGCAATTTGTCAGATGGTGGCATTTCTTGCACAAGTCCACAAGCACAGCTTATGGTGCATTGAAAAACGGAATGAAGTATAACTATCAAGTATCAGCGTATTGGTAGAAGTGGAATTGCCTGCCTCTGATAGATCACTTTCCGAGGTATGTCGACCCATCGAAAATACAAGCAACAACCTGAATGCCAAATGGTCTTCGACTCCATTGTTGTATCGAACATCACTCATTGGAGTCCGATGATACATTCCATATCAACCTCAGATATGTAATGGACTGAGCATTAGAGACTGATACTACATGTGAATGGCAAACCTTTTAGACGGTTATATAAGTAGCATATCAATGATCGTTATACATGACATGGATCGAGCTGTCGACTTACGTACATCTCGAGCCTTGGACATCCCATGAGTGTTTATCATGGTGGCTGTGTGTCAGGAATCAACGTTTTAGAAATAAATCTTCACCGACATTGTGACGATAACGTTAAAGTGATATTTAAAGTTAAATTTAATTTCGCAAAAGAAACATTTACAAATGCTACCTAACAGTTAATGTCAATGGATTTCATTATGGTTGATATATTGGTGCATGACATACACAGCCTCGGATCCAGCTCGGATCAAGAATGAGGAGTCTGGTTAAATCAATATATGGTTGGGGGGCTCAATAGCATGTGATTCTGGGGATCGTATGGGGGGGGTGGGAATTAATTTTCATACATACATCTATATATATATATATATATATATATATATATATATATATATATATATATATATATATATATATATATATATATATATATATATATACATATTAGAGAGGTGTGCTTACACATCGTGTAAGCACACAAACCATGTTTCTCCATTGTCTCGGGTCGCTCACCTGCATTTTTTATCATTTATTTATTTTTATTTTCATTTATGGATGTTTTCTGACGATTCTGTGATTTTTTTTTGTTGTTGTTATTGGTGAACTGGCTTCCATGTCCATCGGGCACAAAATTTCAGCTCACAATTTCACTCAGGTCATGATTTTTTTTATATCAGCAAGTGAATCAGATATATATATATATATATATATATATATATATATATATATATATATATATATATATATATATATATATATATATATATATATATATATATATATATATATATATATATACAGTATAAACATAGATTCCTAGTGTTGGCGCAATGGTTAGGGCAGCGGCTTGGGACCCAAAAGGTCCTGAGTTCAAGCCCCGTTGGGCCACTGAATTAATACACCAGGGGGTTGACTCAGCCTGTTATCCTTCCGAGGTCGGCGAAATGAGTACCAGTGTACTGGGCCTTCCCTAGGTATGTCGACCCATTGAGTGAACGAGTTAATGGGTTGCGAAAGAGTAAAAATTATCCACGAGTAAATGGCGTGAACATACCGGGGCATACCTTCCCAAGGTATGCCCGAGTTGGAATAGGTGTACCATATCCCTGTATTCCCCGGTTAGAATAGGTGTACCATATCCCTGTGTGTCGTATGAGGCGACCAGGGTTGCGTCAGGAAGGGCATCCGGCGTAAAAAAACCTATGCCAAATCATTATGCGGACAACAAAACGAATTTCCATACCGGATCATTCGAGGTCCGGGTTACCAACGACTGCCACCGGTACCGGTGGTCAGCAGGGTACCGGTGGAAATTGTGCTACTCCTGGGCGAAGGACGAGAAGGAGATGGGGAAGGCGGGTCCAGAGGCAGTGAGAGAGGGGGAAGGGTAGACGTGTGGAGGTGGAGTTGGAACTCTGAATGTTGGGACTCTGACTGGCAAAGGGTGAGAGTTGGCTGATATGATGGAGAGAAGAAAGGTGGACATACTGTGTGCACAAGAGACCAAGTGGATGGGCAGTAAGGCTGGGAGCATTGGAGGTGGTTTCAAACTGTTCTACCATGGTGTGGATGCGAGGAGAAATGTGGTCGGGGTAATCCTGAAGGAAGATTATGTCAAGAGGGTATTGGAGGTGAGGAGCGTGTCTGACCGAGTGACGAGTGTGAAGTTGGAAATTGAAGGAGTGATTATGAATGTCATCAGTGCATCTGCCCCACATATGGGGTGTGAGATGGAGTATAAAGAAGATTTCTGAAGTGATTTAGATGAAGTGGTGGAGAGTGTATCCAAGGATGAAAGAGTGGTGATTGGAGCAGATTTCAATGGGCATGTTCGAGAAGGGAATAAAGAGGATGAGGATGTGATGGGTTGGTACTAGGAACAGTGTTAACGAGAGGAATGTGGAAGGGCAAATGATGGTAGATTTTGCAAAAAGAATGGAAATGGCAGTGGTAAATACGTATTTCAAGAAGAAGAAGGAACACAGGGTGACATACAAGAGTGGAGGAAAGCGCACACGCTGGATTACATCTTAAGCAGGAGATGCAACCTGAAAGAGATTAGAGACTGTAAGGTGGTGGCAGGGGAGAGTGTAGGTCGACAGCTTCGATTGGTGGTCTGTAGGATGACTTTGGAGGTGAGGTTGAGGAAGAGAGTGAGGGCTGAACCAAGGACCAGATGATGGAAGCTGAAGGAGGAAGACTGTTGCGTGGAATTTCGGGAGGTGAGACAGGCGTTGGATGGTGGTAAAGAGGGGTGGAATGATTGGGCAACTGCAGCAGAAGTGGTGAGGGAGCTCACTAGGAAGGTACTTGGTGTGACATCTGGACAGAGGAAGGAAGATAAGGAGACTTGGTGGTGGAACGAGGAAGTACAGGAAAGTATAAGGAAGAAGGGGTTGGCGAAAAAGAATTGGGATAGCCAGAGAGATGAAGAAAGAAGGCAGGAGTACAAGGAGTGGTGGCGCAAGGCAAAGAGAGAGGTGGCAAAGGCCAAGGAAAAGGCATATGACGAGCTGTATGAGAAGTTGGATACAAAAGAAGGGGAAAAGAATTTGTACCGATTGGCTAGACAGAGGGACCGAGCTGGGAAGGATGTGCTGCAGGTTAGGGTGATAAAGGATGTAAATGGCAATGTGCTGACGAGCGAGGAGAGTGTGTTGAGAAGGTGGATGGAGTATTTTGAGGAGCTGATGAATGATGAAAATGAGAGAGAGAGAGAGAGAGAGGGAGAGAGAGAGAGAGAGAGAGAGAGATAGAGATAGAGAGAGAGAGAGAGAGAGAGAGGGAGAGAGAGAGAGAGAGAGAGAGAGAGAGAGAGAGAAAGAGAGAGAGAGAGAGAGAGAGAGAGAGAGAGAGAGAGAGAGAGAGAGAGAGAGAGAGAGAGAGAGAGAGAGAGAGTTGGAAGAGGTGGAGATAGTGAATCAGGCAGTGTGGTGGATCAGTAAGGATGAAGTGAGGACTGCTATGAGGAGGATGAAGAGTGGAAAGGCGGTTGGCCCAGATGATATACCAGTGGAGGCATGGAAGTGCTGAGGAGAGATGGCAGTGGGGTTGTTAACCAGATTGTTTGATAAAATCTTGGAAATTATTAGGATGCCGGAGGAGTGGAGATTAAGTGTACTGGTTCCGATTTTCAAGAACAAGGGTGATGTGCAGAGCTGTGGATATTACAGAGGGATAAAGTTGTTCAGCCACACCATGAAGTTGTGGGAAAGAGTCGTGGAAGCTAGGTTGAGAAGAGAGACGACGATTTGTGAGCAGCAATATGGGTTTATGCCAGGAAAGAAACACGTGTGTAAATGAGAGGGAGGGTGGTGATATGGATGGGTTGCAAAGAGTTGAGGTGGGGAAGGTGGATGGGTTTAAATACTTGGGATCAAAATATATATATATATATATATATATATATATATATATATATATATATATATATATATATATATATATATATATATATATATATATATATATATATATATATATATATATATATATATATATATATATATATATATATATATATACACTAGTTTTGTTCAAAAAGTATCCAACCTTAATTTTTCGTGCGTAAACAAATGAAGCTTGGGAGGCGTGGTTTGGTGCAGTATGTATGCGATCCTAATCCGTATGCGTGAATATTTTCCCACCTGCAGAAGCTGTCAGTCGCCGACAGACCGCCGATGAGTGAGGAAGTGTAAGTGAGCGCCGTCGGATTTTCTTTCTTGACAAAATGACGGATCACTGTGGTCTCATCGCCAGTGATCACTGTGTTGAAGAAGTTGGGATCGCTGTTCACAGTCTCCAGCTTGTCCTGTGCGATCTACAAACGGAGTTGCTTCTGCTCGATCGTTTGCAGCTTTGGCACGAACTTCACTGAGATTCTCCTTAAGCCCAAATCCTCAGTCACAATGGAATGAACGGATCCAATGCTGACGCCCACCTCGTCTGCAAGTTATCTGATCGTGATTCGACGATTCTGCATCAGTAGGGTCCTCACTTGGTCAATGACGATCTCATTTCGGGATGTTGAGAGCCTACCAGAACGTGCTTCACTTTCCACTGATGTGCGACCATCTTTGAAGCGGTTGTACCACTCTTTTATCTGTGTGGTGCCCATTGCTTCGTTCCCTCAGGCCTGTTGAATCTTGCAGATCGTTTCCACTTGGGAATCGCCAAGCTTTGCACAAAATTTGATGCAGTAGCGTTGTTCAAGTTTTCCGTCATTTTGTCAAAACCAAAAAGCGACGGCGCTCACTTACACTTCCTCACTCATCGGCGGTCTGTCGGCGAGTGACAGCTTCTGCAGGTGGGAAAATATTCACGCATACGGATTAGGATCACCTACATACGTGCACCAAACCACACCTCCCTAGCTTCATTTGTTTACGCACGAAAAATTAAGGTTGGATACTTTTTGAACACACCTCGTATATTGAAACAAACATTATATGTATATGTGAGAAAAATTACAAACCGAGACAGGGAATGAAATCCAATCAAGCCCAGGTCCTCTGATGAACTTGCTGAACTGTAGCAGTGCTCTGCCATCTGAGCAATCTCAGTGACCCACCAGCTGAGCAATTCTCCCACATATCGAATTGTGACTCTCTTTCTGCCGCTGCTTCTGGGACACTCTGCCCACCATCGGGACAGCGACGGCCTCTCAACAAGAGGGCCCATGAAATTCACCTGTCCACAAAATGTTTGTTTCCCTCTTCAATTATAATCGTTTTACTGTTCCCCCTGTGGTGAATAATAGCATTCGTGGAATTGGTCTTCCCATGGGGGAGAGACAATCTTCTCGCCAAAGTGTACAGTCAGGTTTATTTGGGAAGTGACAAACTTTAGTTGAATGTTTATTTTGGAAGCATGCTGGTGAGGGCCCTGTCACACCTTGACGTTTTAGACAGTGTATGGCAACGTATCAAAATGTATGTAAAACGCTGGCGTACGCTGAACTATTGATGTTTTTTTTCAGTTTTGGGCATATTCATAACGAGTTGGACATATGCATAATGTATTAGTAACGTACACAGAACGTTTCGATAACTTATAGATAACTTATACCAACGAATGCTTAGCGTGTTGTTGGCGTTCACAACTTATGCCCAACGATAGTCTAACTTATGCATCGCGCGGCAGCGTATCGCCGACAATCACGTGGCGTAGGCTATTAAACGGCTGCCGCTCGACGATTCAAATCATAACCGCACTCGACGTCGAAGTGTCAACATCACCGTCATGCTCTGTCACACCTTGACGTTTTAGCCAGCATATGCCGACATATGAAAAAATTGGCGAATATGCTGGCACACGTCGAATACGTTATGGGTAAGATTTGTATACGTTAAGAGCACGTTGAAGCACGCTGGCATACGTCGTCGTACGCCGAGCTCGTCGACAAATTTTAAGCATGCTCAAAATTTTTCGACGTTTGCCAGCGTATGACTCACATGTTTTGCATACACGTTATGCGATCGTTGACAAACGTCGACTCATGTTACCTGTAAGTTACTCATAAGTCGAAACACGTCGAGGTAATGTTTAGCATACCCGAAACTTATTTCTAACCTACGAGTAACGTGCTTTGAACCTATGTGTAACTTATCTCCAACGCATATTGACGTATGTAGACGTATTTGATGTCTTCCGGACGACAACAGAACTTACTGAATGTGTTTCTAACTTACAGCTACCGTATATAGCGTATTGGCAGCATTTAGGGGAATTGGTACAAAAAATGGGGTTCACAGGAGGAACCCGTCAGTGTTCCAGACTCAATGATGAGTAGATGTCCATGTCAGTAGTATCAGTAGTAGTAGTAGTGGTAGTAGTAGGTGAGCATGTCAGTAGTAGTAGCAGTAGTAGTATTAGTAGTCGGTCCATGTCAGTCGTCGTAGGTGAGCATTATGGGGAGGGTGTGGGACTATCGTTGGGCTTAGGTTGTGAACGCCAACAACACGCTAAGCATTCGTTGGTATAAGTTATCCATAAGTTATCGAAACGTTCTGTATATGTTACTAATACATTATGCATACGTCCAACTCGTTATGAGTATGCCCAAAACTGAAAAAAAATCTCAATAGTTCAGCATGCGCCAGCGTTTTACATACATTTTGATACGTTGCCATATGCTGGCTAAAACGTCAAGGTGTGACAGGGCCCTCATAGGTTAGAAATAAGTTTCGGGTACGCTAAACATTACCTCGACGTGTTTCGACTTATGAGTAACTTACAAGTAGCATGTGTCGACGTGTGTCAACGATCGCATAACGTGCCTACAACTTATGGCCAGCGTATGAGGAACGTGTGAGTCATACACGGGCATACAACGAAAATTTTTGAGCATGCTTAAAATTTGTCGACGAGCTCGGCGTACTACGACGTATGCCAGCGTGCTTCGGCATGCTCTTAACATATACAAAACTTACCCATAACGTATTCGACGTGTGCCAGCATTTTAGACAAATTTTTCATACGTCGGCATACGCTGGCTAAATCGTCAAGTTGTGGCAGGCCTTGAACAGTGTGAACTGAACAAATGTGAAGGCCAAGCACAAATGTTAGGTAGGATAATGAAGGGAAACGATCACAACCCTCAAACAGAAGCCTGGTTGCAATATAGTTCACAGAAGTGATATTCTGGTTGGTGAAATGATTAACAGTGTTATACTCATTGGGTGCAATCCTTATTACAACTAAGAAGCAAAAGTTCAGATTCAGAAGTTCTGGAATCTGAACTGCATTTTGAAAATGAAGAAGATGGGAAGAAAGCCAGAATGTTGGTGAAAAAAAAGTTTTTGTTATTGAGATCATCACTTTTGTTTGTAAACATCACCTCATCATCACTCCTAACTTCAATCATAAGCCTGGTGGTTGTTGGATGTAAAGTTAATGTGGCTGGCATAACATCTTAGCGTCTGAAATTTGAGCCCCTGTCATTCCATTAAACAACACCAAGGGGGTTGACTCAGCCTGTCTTCCTTGCGATGTCGGTGAAATGAGTTCCAGAATACTGGCATTAGAGGGCACTGCATCAGTGGCACAGCTGCACCCCCAGAAAATGATGCAACCAGCAGCCACAGGCTGCACACGATAGCTACTCCAATCTTCATTCTCAACATCCTCAACAACAAGTGACAATTACATGTAACTGTCACTTCTAATTGCTCCTCTCAACATCGCTTGTGATTGTCACTTTCAATTATTGAACTAGTAATCATCACTTTCGGAGACTAATTTACACTGAAATTTGATAAACTTGTGCGGAGAACTTGATGTAGTTTTATTGTGTGCTGATTACAAATACAGTGGTGATAGGAATGTGTGTATGTGTATATATATATATATATATATATATATATATATATATATATATATATATATATATATATATATATATATATATATATATATATATATATATATATATATATATATATATATATATATATATATATATATATATAGAGTTGTTGGCAAAAATGCAAAAAAAAATCTCTCCACTTCTGATCTGCTCATCTTTGACATGATAAACAAAATATCTGGATGTGGAATCTTAAACCCCATAATGAAAACGAAGCAAAAGTGCAAAAGAAAGGTGTTTGTTATAAAAACGTTCTGTTCTCTTGTGGAACTTGAATAATGTTTATTTGCATTTGCTGTGGGAATATTTTTTCTTCCAAACGGTTTGGCTTTGGGTGATTCAGTGAATGGAATGATCAGTTTCACAGATTTTCTAGCTTTTCAAGAGAAAACAGTGGGCCAAATGAAACAATTTCATAAAAGTGTGTGTGTGTGTGTGTGTGTGTGTGTGTGTGTGTGTGTGTGTGTGTGTGTGTGTGTGTGTGTGTGTGTGTGTGTGTGTGTGTGTGTTGGTTATCTCCATAAGAAGGTTTCAGAAGTTGGAATGCAGAACTTCCAGGTCTCGAAGTATCCACCTTCATGTGTGTGTACATGTGTACACGTAAACAGTCAGTGTGTGTGCATGCAAGTTGCTGTTGTTGATTGCTACCTCCACATACGTGGGTAGGTTTAAAGGGATGGAACAGAGATCCACCATGTCTCAAAGTATCCACCTCCATGAGTGTGCATGTATAAAATGTGTGTATGTATTAGACTAGCGGAGAGCACTTACACATTGTGTAATCATAGGAACCGTGCTTCCCCATTGGCTCGGGTCACTCACCTGCATTTGATTTTTCATTATTCTTTGCATATATTTATATTTTCATTTCTGGATGCTTTCCGACGGTTCAGTGATTTTTTTTCCTGGTGCATTGGCTTCAATGTCAGTCGGTATACAAAATTACCGTGCTTCACCAATGTCATTTTGTTCGGTCAGGCCAGATTACATCTGTGACTTGCCATAAGTACCATGTAAACCTGTACTAACCTATTCCATGGTCGGGTTGTCGGTGACTAAACCGTCTCCCCCACCAGGTTTCCTGGTGAGGAGAGTGTATGGATATGGACACCCAGCAGCATTAAAAACAAAACCTGTCAAAGGGCGGAGGAGCTCCTTGTGAGCCAAAGGTCATGCATTTCTTGCACCAAACTGTGTCTGTGGATGTCCTGCTGCAATTGGGGTACTATTTTTAGGGGATGGTGACAGGATTTGCACTCCGGCCACCGTAAAACGCTTCAGTCCATAAAACCCAGAAATGCAAAACAAAACTGGAAACCCACTCCATAGGAGTACCTCGAGTGCTGCTGCCCTTCGCAGGGCAACTCACTGGATGACGGGAATGGGGCGAAGCCTTCGGGACCCCTGTTCCTTGATGATAGGAGGAAAAGCATGGGGTAAATGTCCTGGGTCAGATTGCGGTGGAGTGTGGTGGCGTGGTGCTGAAGTATCGTCAACCAGATGGCGGTCTCCTTGGGTTAACCTGAGGTGGTCCCTACAGGTGAGTGCCTGGAATGTCCTATCCCTAAGAGAGGATTATCACCTGTCTCTGTTATCATCTGAGCTCAAGTGTTTGAACATCAGTATTTCAGCACTCTCTGAGGTTTGGAGACCGGATAGTAGTGAGATCCTGGCGAGTGGTTACATCTACTATTGGTCTGGTCACTCTGCTGGTTACCATGCCCAAGGAGTTGCTGTTGCTGTGTCCAATTAGTTGACTGCAATGACAATTGAAGTAACCAGTGTGACCATTTCTTGGCTTTTTTCACAAGATCTTGGCTATTCGCTGTTCACCTTGGCATCTTGGTTTTATATCGGTTTTCTTTGTGTATAGGTTTTCTATTATCATCATTTTTCCGAAACCTTGTGAATTCTTGGCTTTTTTCATTGGCTCACCTTGACATTTATGAAAATGAGGAGTGGTCACACTGGAGGTAACACCAGTCAACCAGCGTATTATGAGACAAAGGATCACTCTTTTGGTGTCATGTCCCTGGTCTCTGGAAATGCTCCGACTGAGGTGAGTGATCTCACTGTGAATGACACATTCTTTGCCTCAGTCGAGTCTGTGGTTGATCAGTGCACCAGGCAAGATACTTGACAAGTCTTGGGGGATTCCAATGCTTCGACTGGAACTGATAGGGATGTTTATGAGTCATGTGTTGGTCCCCAAGGGTCTGGAACTGTGAAGCAGAATAGCATGATGTTCCTTGACTTTTCAAGAAGTCGTGGACTTCGGGTGGCTGGTTCATGGTTTCAGTGCCCACAAGCTCAGTGCTGGACTTGGTATTCCAACAATGGTGGTGTGGCAAAGGAGATTGACCATGTGTTCATTGATGGTCACTGGAGGATGATCCAGTACTGCAGGGTCCACTGGATTGCTCTGTTTCTCAAGACCAACCACAGGCTTCTTGTAGCAACTCTGAAATTGCAGCTCAAATTGGGAGAATGGTACCATCCCAGCATTGGCTGGATGTTGGCAAGCTTAAGGATGAGAGGATAGCTGAGGAGTTTCCAAACAGGCTGAGTGTGGATTTGGGGGTCTGGGTGCTTTGGGAGATCCTGAAGAGTTGTGGAGTGCCTTGAAGACCACTATCTTTGATGTTGCCGGGGGATGTCTTGAAACTCACTGGAGGGCGAAGAAGAATTTTGTCTCTCAAGGGACACTGGATACCATTGATCAGAGTCGCAGGGCCAGGCTTAATGGCAGAGCTGAGCTGTTCTGGAAGTTGAGGCATAAAACTGTGCGTGTGCTGAGGGAGGCCAAGAATGCCGATGTGAGAGGAATCTGAGGGGGTAGAGCATCATCTCTGGTCAACTGATTTTCGTCCCGCTTGCAGGGGAATTTGTGCCTTGCACTCCTCCAAGCCCATCCCTCAGTGTACTGCAGTTAGAGCTGAGTGTGGTGGACTCTTGACAGAGGAGTCCGAAGTGAAGGCCTTCTGGGCCAGTTACTTTGAGCAGCTATACCAGGCTGATCCACCAGATGGTGAGTTGGATGTCAGGTATGTTACTATCCCCATTGCTGACCTTCCAATCAATTGTGATCCACACTCCTTTGTGGAAACACGGGCTGCGATGACCCGGTTGAGATTGGGTAAAGCTCCTGGGATCTGTGGCATCTATGCCGAACATCTCTAGGCTGGTGGAAATATTGTACTTGTGTTGTTGCATGCAGTTCTGTGCTCTGTTTGGAACACAAGTATCATCCCAACTGAATGGAAGAGGGGCCTTGTTGTCCCTCTCGCGAAAGGGAAGGGTGATTGCCAGGACTGCAACAACCACCGAGGGGCGACAATGCTCTCAGTGCCGGGCAAGGTCTTTGCTTGGATAATTATTGAGAGGTTCACCACCATCTGCTTGAGCACCAGCACCCAGATCAGTCAGGCTTTACACCAAAGAGGTCAACCATTGACTGTATCCTTGCTCTTCGAGTCCTCACCGAATGCAGACAAGAGTTTTGGCAGGGGCTGCTTGCAGCATATGTTGATCTCTGCAAAGCATTCGATTCAGTGAATCGGGATGCCCTCTGGAGGATAATTGGTCTTCGTGCGGTGCCGCCAAAACTGATCATTCTGATGTCTGAACTCGACTCTGGTACTGTGAGTGCTGTGAGATGTGGTGGTACCATCTCTGACTTATTTCCATTTGTTACTGGAGTTCGTCAGGGGTGTGTTCTGGCACCCACACTTTTCAATGCTTGCATGGAGTGGAGTCTGCGAGGATGTCAGAGAGATCAAGCTGTGGTGCATCGTTTGGGAATGTCAAGGTCATTGCCTTGATTTCGCAGATGATGTGGTCATCTTTGCAGAGACTCGAGATATCCTTTTGGGGGCACTCGAAGTGGTGAATGAGGAGTCGGAGCCTCTGGGATTACGGGTTTACTGGGTCAAAACTAAAATCCTGGCTTTCAATGACATCTTGGATGCTGCTGTCCCTTCTGTACCTGTTTGTGGTGAAGATGTTGAGGTCACAGAGAGATTCACTTTCCTTGGCAGAGATATTCCTGTCTCTGCCGGCTGTGAACCAGAGATCAACAGACGTTTGCGTCAGGCCTGGGTGGTCGTGGATTCACTGGATCATGGGGTGTGGCACTGTCGGTACATTTGCAGGAAGATGAAAGTCCGAGTCTTCAGGTCATTGGTGCTTCCAGTCTTGCTCTCCATGTGTGAGACTTGGACTCTGACCAGGGATCTGAGATGGAGACTTAATTCTTTTGGTACCAGGTCTCTTCGGAGAATCCTTTGCTATCACAGGTCGGACTTTGTGTCCAACGAGCGGTTGCTGAGAGAGACTCAAATGATATTTGTTATCTGCATAGTCCGTGAGCATCAGTTGCGGTTGTGTGGACATGAGTTTCGTTTTCCTGACACTGATCCTGCTCACCAGATTCTCTCAGCGAGGGAGCCTCATGAGTGGAGGAGGCCAATGGACTGACAACATTCCCCGCAGTTGCAGCAGGTTGGTCAGCATCTCAAGGAGATGGGGATGGGCCAGGCATCTGTCTGGGGGATGGCCAGACGGAGGCCCCTGGAGTACCAGCAGAAAGTGGATGCAGCAACGCACTGCTCCGGCACATGCTCCCATACCTGACCTGACCTGACCATTGTCTCACCTCACCTGCAGGTCACTCACCTGCATTTTTTCTTTTTCATTTTTTAAATTTATTTCTATTTTCATTTACGGATGGTGCACAACGATTCTGTGATTTTTTTTTTCCTGGTGTAGCGGCTTCGATGTCCATCGACAGGCAAAATTTTAGCTTTCTGTTTCACCTGGAAGGTACCAATCTTTAACACATCAGTCAGTGAGTAAAATATTCAGTGGTTGGCAAGATCTTTCTATATTAGATATGTCATATACAATATGTGGATGATCACACGTCAATATGTGTGGAAATAATCTTTACTACAATTCATGGACCTGTGTTTGATTGAGTGTTTGTGTGTGTGTGTGTGTGTGTGTGTATGTTTATGTATATTTTCACAAGAATGAGTCATATTCCTGGTGGGGCCATCACCCTACGAGTTCATAGAACACTCTACCCCATGCAGTGCTACTTAAATTTTACTTCAATTTAAATAAAACAATGATTTTAACCATCGTTTAAAAATTATCTGAAAGTTTAATGCTGTTGAAGTAGTCCAGAAGCAGTCCTGAACACCACCCTTATACAACACCCCCCCATTGAATCTTTATTTCAATTCAAGTATTCTGTCGGACCCCACTATTCACGGATTCGCTATTTGCAGACACCGCGTATTCGCTGTTTATAAAATGCGACCTGCTTCGACACTCGCATCCCTGTGCTAAGTATATTTGCATTTTTTTACTTACGAAATCTTTATTGATGACTTCCGTCTTCTGTTTGTGTGTTTGTATGTTTGTGTGTTTGTTTGTAGGCAAGATAACTCGAAAACAAAAGAACTACCAATGTCAAATTAAACCACGTGATTCAGGAAGGTGATGGCTAGCGCTGATTAGATTTTGGTCAAAATCGGTCAAAGGTCAAGGTCACAGTGAGGTCAAACATTTGATTTTTGATGGTTTGGTACAGGATCATCGTAGAAACTTCTGGTTTGTGTCGCTACCTTCTCTGGAGACAGCTTTTATTAGACAAGGTCAGAGGTCAAGTAGACGATTTCGTAAGTACCAGTCTATGATGGCTTGTTTATGTTTTCACCGGGACATTCACAGATTTTTCACGTTTTCACAGGTGTATTCATGGTTTTTTGCAGGAGTATTCACGGTTTTTCACGGGATTTTTGATTCCCTTCATGAATTACAAACTGCCGAAACCTATCCCCCCTTTTTCCATTGAAACAATGCCCCAATATTTGTAGATTCGTCATACGGAGCATTTTCCAGGAACGTATCCCCCGCAAATAGCGGGGTCCGACAATACTGCAAAACTGGAGGTTCTCGGAAGTATTATGACAAACGATTTGTGTACAACAGTGTTCAAGTATCCAGTTACATTGAAGTAAAACAAAGATTGTGAAAATCATAGATAAATTAATTCCGGAATTTACTGCCATTTTCCGCAGCGTCTTTGACATCACCTTATCTAACACATTGTAGTAATTCTTCGTACCTGTTGGTTTTATCCTTGATGACATCCTTAAAAACGGTCAGTTTTCTGTTTGGAATTGTTTTCAATTCGTTCTCAGAACACGAAGTGGGTTCGAGGAGTCGTGACTGCCAGACACGCAGACATAGTAAAATATTATCTCACTCCTCTCTGTGTATGTGCGTTCGGGACAAATTCAGATCCAAAGTACTGCAACATGAAAGACTTGTCTTCCTTTTCACGTTCCGATTCGTGTTCAAAATATAACAATCAATTTAAATTAAGTTGTTCCTCGATCATAAACTGATATTTGTGGACAGAAGGACAGACATACATAAGTGAACCAATTATTTGACTCCACTTTTTTGCTTTGTGTGCATGGGATAACGAAACAAAAATATATCCAGAGAATTGTTTCAATGAGCGAGAACTCACACTTCACTTTTGGTAGTTTATCGTTTGAACTCTGACATTGAACCCACTTCATGTTTTGAGAACTCATTCTCAGGACTACGATATTCTACCCATGTGTTGGATATGATTTATATAAGGTGAACCCTCTCAGGTGTGAACTTTTATGGTGCATGACAAATCTTTTGTCATTGGTGCTTACGTGTCAATTATAAATGAAAAGTCAAAATTTATCCCTGCAAGAAGAAAATTACTAAGTTTTTTTTGGTAAACATTGTAAAACGACTTTTTGTGAACAGTGAACAGAACAATAAGCTTTAACCCCAAGTTGATGAATTCAGTCGAGTTACCATATGCTTGTATAATTGATTCCCACGGAAGGACTCTTCAAACAAAATCTTTCAAAAGTTAAAAAAATAAATTGTAACTAGGTCTGTAAAACGACTTTTTGTGAACAGTGAACAGAACAATAAGCTTTAACCCCAAGTTGATGAATTCAGTCGAGTTACCATATGCTTGTATAATCGATACCACCGAAGGACTCTTCAAACAAAATCTATCAAAAGTTTAAAAAAAAATTGTAACTCGGTCTGGTTATGGAGTGTCTGATCTAGTAACTTTTTTTTGTTGTAACCTAACCATGTTACTAATAGCTTCAAATCCACTAGATACTTTGTTTTTCACAAACACAAAACACACACACACACACACACACACACACACACACACACACACACACACACACACGGGGAGACAGCTTGGTCCATAGGTTTGTGGTTCCTTGCTGTGGTTAAATTGGATGCTTCGAGACCAGGGAGGGCTCCATTGCTGACAGCATGGATAAGGAGACAGCTTCGTCCACGGGTCGTGGTCCCTTGCTGTTGTTGAGCTGGATGCTTCATGACTGGGGAGGGTTCCTTTGGTGGCAGCAAGGATAAGGAGACAGCTTCGTCCATGAATTGTAGTTGCTTGCTGAAGTTAAGCTGGATGCTTCGGGGCCGGATGGGGGCAGTTAGTGTTAGGGTTAGGGTTGGGGTTAGAACAATAGCATGATATTGAACCTTCTGAAACCCGCATATGGAGATAACGACCATCAACACACACACACACACACACACACACACACACACACACACACACACACACACACACACACACACACACACACACACACACACACACCACTACCCTATCTCTCCCATCCTATTGGAAACGGGCAGTGCTAATTCACCCACTAGTTTGGGCTTAAAGACAGAAGTGCTCATTTAATAAAACAAATAAAATCAAGGAATCATTTACTTCTTCTTTTTCAAAAACAGTTCAATCTTCTTCTTCAACAACATCTCCAGCATGGACTGGGAAAGGTTCCCCTAATTATTGACTTGTCATATTTCGTGTCATTTGAACTTGATTGGATATTACTCTCTTCAATGCTTTCCTGAACATCAGATGTGACCAAAATGGAGGACAACACCAAATATCACAAGGAAATCAGACACAGGTGGAGGCCATTCAGCCCATCATGTCTGCGCCACATCAGCACCAGACCAATTTATCAACACACGATCAAGAGAAGAAAACGCAAAATGTTTTTTTTATTTTTGTAATAATCTTTATACAACATTAGAAAATGGCAGAACAGGACAATCCAAATGAAATTGTCTGAATGAAGGACAAAATGGTGATAATTAGCAATGCATGGTTGACATAATTAACAAGGTTACGAAGTGAGAATTGTAACCTCCACCACGAAGGTGAAGGAGGTTTTCACCCCTTTCTGTATGCTTGTTTGTGTACAGGATATCTCAAAAAGTTGTGCACGGACTCGGATGAAATCTGGTGGACACGTTGGGTGTGTGACAAGGAAGAATTGATTCGATTTTGGTGAATATCTGAATCTGGATGCGATAGTTATTTAATTTTTTTTTAAGTGATTCTTCATCCTTGAGAGATCGGGCCATAAATGAGATGTAGTATGATATTTCAAATACCTCTTGGGCCCGAGCTACGTCTTGACGTGGTGGGGGGTATGCGCTCTACCGAGTACCCTTCTCGTTTTATGTGCGTCCTCAATGACTCATAACAGGAAGTGAACAGTTAAAACATTACATTTAAACTTATACTAACTGCTTACACACAAAGACACTCCAACTGTCATGGAATAATAAATTTTCCAAATCTCAATTCTGTTTCTTTCTTCTTTTTTTTGGTTTCACAATCGCTTATCGCCCCCTGGTGGCACAAAACTCATTACACCTCCACTGGTGAATGGGGAACAATGAACCCCTCTCCGAGGAACAAACCACGAATGCTTGAAACCGAAACAACGAACGAAGAAACTGCAAGGAGGAGAAAATGTTGATGTATTGACTGCTTGTTGAAATTAATTTGCCCATTTTGGAATTGACTTGGAATTGGAATTTGCTTGGAATTGGAATTTGCCCATTATGCAGGTGATAGCTCACCCACTTTTCCAGAAGGACAACTTGGGATATTTGACGTTCACCGCCTAATTTCAGCAGACGGGGGACCTTTTAACGTCCATCCGAGGAAGAGCCCACACAGTGGCGAATCACCCTGCCTGTGAAACACCTGGATGATTGTTCATAACTCGGTTGGGATTCGAATTTGGGATTCGAACCCAGGTTAGGCAAGACAGCTTGGAGGAGACTGTGCATACCGCATCACCAAGCCATTCTGAAAGCCCTAAAGAGCCCCAGATCAAGATCTCATTTTTAGCTCACCTGTAACAAAAAATAGTCAGGTGAGGGATGAGCATCATGCGGTATCCGTCAGTCAGTCATCTAATCAGAAGGTAAACATTCGGATCCTCTTCTCTGAAACTACCCGCACACACAATTTTGATGAAACTTGATCACAACCTTCATCATCCGTGATGCTCAAACTAAGTCCTATTTGCACCAAAGGTTGTAGAACTTCTGAGGACCAAGGCCTCCTGATGCCTTGAAAATTCCATGAAGAAATTGCATATTAAGTCAGTAAATTTAAAGATCGAAGGTCATTACGATTCCAGTATCACTACTTTTGACTCCTTCTCAAAAAGTATCACCCGATTTACATGTGACTTGGTAAAGAATCATCTCTGAATGGTGCTTTCACAAGTTTGCTCAAACCATCGGCTAATTTACATATTTCGTGGGTAATCCATGCTCAGGGTGGTTCCCTGGTTCTACAAGGCAAGCCCAGTGGTATGGCCCCATTTTGGTTTCAGGAATAATGGGGAGAATGTGGACCTCAAGGATATTTAGGGCATTGAAAAATCAAAACATTTCGGTCTATCTTTGGTGGCTTGCATGGTATATCATTTTAATCGAAATAATCATGGCTGTGACCAAAAATTGGACATTTAATATAACTAGTGTGACAGACATCACCTACTGATAACTCCAAAGAGGCCAACATGTCTTTCCAACCACAATAGGCAGTTCTCCCAGAACTTCCCATGGGATCCCATGCCCAAAGTCATGTTTTTATTTTTTTGTATACACGGTGGAGGCTCATATGCCTGGTGTTAGCTTAATGGTTAGGCTGGTGGGCTTGGAATCCTCGGATCATGAGTTCAAATCCTGCTCAGCTGTTGAATTGATACAAGGTGGGGTTAACTCAGCCTGTCATCCTTCTGAGGTCGGCAAAATGAGTGCCAGATTGCTGGTCTCCTGTGTCAGAGTGGCGACCCATCCAGGATTGTGACCAATAGCCAAGGAGACTGCTTAGGCAGCACCAACGCTCTGCACGGAGTATGGTCTCAATGGATGGATAGATGGAGGCTCATGGAAGAGCTACTGAACTGAACAAATCAGGATGTCACAGGGTGCAAAAGGTACAGTAGAGAGAGGGAGAAAACACCAAGCCGAGAATCTATATAGAGAGAGATTGGACAAACAATTGGTGTGGACAGGAATTGGGGGCAGGAGAGGGTGCATAGGGTGGACAATATGGATCCAGAAGGAAGCTCCATGGTGGGTAAACTCGGAGGGATGTTAACGAGGGAAGAAAGAATCATGGTTTTGGACTGGGGTGATCTGAGGTGGTGGTGAACCTGGAGAACTGGAGGGAAGAATGAGAGTGAAAATAATGCGGAAGTTGATTCAACAGGTGGGGGGGGGTAGTGAATGAGTGGAGTTGAGCAGTAATCCTGGATTTGGGTCATTTCACCAGGAGGGGGTTGAGGGTGGGTCATGTGTGCCCTGCAGAAATCTGGGGTGGGGACAAAGCACTGAAAGAATAGAGGGTGCAGGACTATAAAGGAGGGGTAGAAGACAAACAAGACAAAGACCACCAACCTGTCTGTGATGGTGAAATGTTATACCCATCGGCTCACCTTCATCATGGGAAAGTCCAACAGTCTTGAAGGCCTTGGGTTCCACAGCATCAAACTGAGCGCGATGTGAGGCAGAGGAACAAGCCCAGAGGGGAGAGCAGTACTCCAATGAGCTGCAAATGAAGACCTTGTTGGTGGATATAAGTTCAGTTGTGCCAAGGAAGGACTTAGTTTGACAGAGGGTTCCTCGACGGTGGCGAGCTTTTGAGGCCAACATTGAAATGTGGTTTGCCCATGAAAGATCATGGCTGACAGTAAGACCGAAGAGTTTGAAAGGCTGAACTTCCTTAAGAAAATTGTTGAGAAAGTAGATGGGATGGTTTGTCCGATTGTCATTTCGGAGAGAGTTAGTGAGAGAGAGATTTGTCTGGATTGAAAAACATATTCCAAGTGCTTCACCAGCTTGTGATTTTGTCAAGGTCTGAAGAGAGGGGAGAGGCTGCAGCCTGACTGAAGGACGAGGGATGTCATGGCAGAGGGTTGTCATCAGCAAATAAAGGGGATTTTCCAGAGGCATCATTTATGAATATCAGGAATCTGACTGGGCCCAGAACATTGCCTTTGGCCACTCCTGCCTTGACAAGGAGAGGAGATAAAAGGATTCCATTGAGACCCACATGATGGCAACGAGAGTAGAGGATGTCGATAAGCCATGTGTGGAGTTGGCCTTGGATGCCATAGCCAGAAAGTTTGGAGAGTAAGGCAGGATGCCAGACTGTATCAAAGACATGAGATATGTTGAGGGAGATGGCCCTAATCTCATGTCTGACACTGAGGGCCTCCATCCATTGTGCGGTGAGTAGAAGCAGCATGTACAAGGTGGAGTAACATGATCTGAATCCAAATTGGTGATCTGAGATGAGGTTGTTGGAGAAAAAGAATGTTTTTATATCAACTGCGATGATGGATTCCAGGACCTTGCTGATGATTGGAAGTAGGCTGATAGGTAGGTAGTTAAGGAGATCCGTTTTTGCATCTTTATCCTCAACAGAGGAGACGGAATTGCATGTTTGGGTCTGTTTGTTTGTCCGCACAGAACATTAGTGTTTTCCTCCACAACCGCTTGGCGGATTGAGACAAATTTTTTACCATAGGAGCGACTACTCGTGTGGAATGTTTTAATGATATTTTTGGCCCTCATCGGTCACGTGATTTGGCAGCCATATTTTTATTTTTTTTATTCAAAAATCTTCTTCTCTGAAATGGCTGAACAGATCGAGGTGAAACTTTACAAATATGACCGCATATCCATGAGGAACAAAACAATCACATATATGATGTCATAGGTCACATGGTTTGGCAGCTATATTGGATTTACCCTTAAATCTATAAAAAAAAATTTCTTCTCCAGAACGACTGGACAGATTGAGGAGAAACTTCACAAATATGTTTCCCAAGCCTTAGTGATACCAGGGTATTTGCCAATTATAATTGATGCCACATGGTCTGGCAGCCATATTCGATTGAGCGAAAATTATAAAAATATATTTCTCTTGAACTGCTTCATTAATCAACATGAAATGACAATCATGATCTAATGGAAAAAGAAATACAAGTTTTAAATTTCAACCTGAATAGACAGATACATGGTCTGGCAGCCAGAATTATTTGATTTCTTTGATCTGGGTCCTGTTTCTTTTTTTTTTGAACAAGGATCACTTGGCTGCAGATGGATGGGTTTGAGGGTAGAGGAGCAGCAGCTAAAACCCTAATCCTATCCGGGTCCCTCCTGATGACTTATTCCTTGCTTTTTGCTTATTAATCACATAACACACCAGTACACAAACACCACAAAAAATATACTGCAAAAACAACACAAACACCACACAAAAATCCTGGTGAGGGTCTGCAATCTCCGATTGCTATTGTTCTTAGTTTTTATGTAGTGCAGTGATGTTGGTGGATTTTCAAGCAGATGAAAGATGACCGAGGGAAAATGATAGTGTGAAAAGGGCAGAGAGAGGATATACAAGAGCAGCAGAGCAGGTTTTTAGGACACGTGAGATGATGCCATCCGATGCATTGGTGAAAGGAAAAGTTGAAGGGGGAAATATAAAGAGGAATCCAATCAGATGAGAGTGTGGACTGCATTATCTTTCACTCTCAAAGAGGATGACTAAAACCAAAACTCAGCGACAGCTGACCCAAGAAGATCTTCCAAGAAGCTACTCTGTAGGAGAAAAAGAAGCTCCCATTCTCAGGGTCGGACATCCGGGAACTTCGCCGACCCATAATGCAATGTCCACATAGCAAAGCTGGCGAAGGGGAAAACAAAGTACCTCGTCCGCTCGGATCGCCCTGCTATGCGTTGCAGCGGTGTATGTAGCACTCGCGCTATCGCACGGCACTCAAATCGTACCTGTTACAAGTTTGTTTCTTTCGTAGCCTTTATTACACATTATTATTTGCAACAATGCCGAAAAGTTGCTGTATTTTCAGTTGTACTAATAACAAGGCAAAAAATTCAGAAATCTCCTTTTATCTAATACCAAGTTGAGCTACTGAACCAGAGAGGAGACTTCTGTGGCTTAGAGCCATCAATCGTGGCATCAATTTCTATCAAATGTTAGAGCTTGATGGTTGATCAAACAAATGCTAGAGGCTCTAACATGGTTACCTCCAACATTTTTGTGTAGCACAGTCTGCACCCAACCAGAGACAAAAAAATTGTGGGCTTCCAGTGATCGGTAGTTTTTCATTGCCTCATGTGTAAACACTCCTGAGATTAAAAAGAAATATATATATATATATATATATATATATATATATATATATATATATATATATATATATATATATATATATATATATATATTCTGTGGTTAGTTATTAAAATAGTTGCAGGACAATTAAGCAACGGTACATCATGCAAAAACATTAATGCCTTGGCGCTTGATTGCCATTAATAGGATTAGAACTTGCAAACGAAATGCAATGACAATGTGTCGGCCTTTCCTTTAAGTTCACTGCAGTCTTGTCCTCAGCCCAGGCGCTTCAACTCAGCAGCCACAAGAAATAGCCACGCACTGCTACATCATTACAAAACGTAGAGACACACAGGAACGCATGCTCACTCACAAACGGCAACGCTCATACACAGTCATACACATCATTAAAATCATGGATAAGACAGAATTTATTGGGTAGTCCATCTACTCTACCCTTATTATCAGTATTTCCATCGATATGTTTGTCTGTCTGTCTGTCTGTCTGTATGTATGCATGTCTGTTCGGTCCAATGGTCCGTTAATACAATGGCGATTTCGATGAAACTTGGTTGGTAGGTTCATACCATGACCAAGTTGTGTGCAAATGAGAACCGTTGCTATGGACCCATCCGTTTCCTCGCAACGGACCTTTGAAATTTTCAAAAAAAATCTCAAAAAATTATTTTTTCGAAAATCAAAAATCGGGCCACGTGCGACTGTGGGCACTACATTCAGCCATATTGTCAAAAATTTCCAGCCAGATCCTATGAAAACTGTCGGAGAAGTTAGACTTTGAATGAACCCTGGTCGAAAACAATAAAAAACGAAGTTCGTTATATCTCAGAGACTATGAGTCAGATATACATGAAACTGGTATGGTAGGTTCATGGTATGTCCGAGTTATGTGTGAGAAAGAACCGTTGGTATGGACGCTTTTGTTGGCTAGTAACGGCTGAAAAACGACTAAATTCGACTTGATCGACTACCCATGTCCGCCTACCGGCTTGTACAACATGAATGTGAGCAATATTTTAATCATTCATTGACATTCTTGCTGGGTCAGTGAGTGACCCACAACTAGCACAGATGACTCACCGTCTCACAGTACAGACAAGGCCGGTCAATTAAAACTATTACTAACTAGCCACGACAGCTCGGGAGTTCATAAATAATTGAAATAACATATTAACACTCCAGTACAGTAATATTTGATAATACACAGTTAAAACTTGGTTTAAAATTGAATTACATACCTGGTGTCTTGACGAGATACGTGTATACGTCCGGGTATTGCGCGTTCGGCCATTCCTTCGGGTTGTCCATCCATGAATCACCGGGGTACTGGTAGGGGTAAGAATCAAGCCCAATTAACTGTATTTTGGCTCGAAATCTGGCCAATGCATCACCTGACAAATGTTCTATATATTAATATGACATTGCAAACACTTGAGTGAACACGATGTATCAACAATTTATCTGAAATACATCGACAGAAAAATCAAATCACTCGGCTTTGCATGCAAGTAAACCACGATGTACGTGCGTCTGCGATCGGTGCTGCGTTTGTTTTCCCCTTTGCCAATATGGCGGTCGCGTTACCAAGCGAAGTCATGTGACTGTGACGTATGTCAGACCTCAAGAATGCAAACTTGTGCTCTGCTTCTATGCCCAACTCACCCCCGTGTTTATAACATTCCCACTCGGTCATTGGTGGCTTGCCAGCCCAATGTGGACCTCCACTCAGCCTGTGATTTGCAACCTTCCACCCTTCTGCTCACCAACAACCTGGGATTGATACCCTCGGGGTTGGGCATGGTGTAATACCAGGGTTATCAATTGGTGCATTGTTATACGGTCCTTAATCCGGTGCCTACCAGCCAGTTTGATGTTGTTTTGAGGGAGGGTATCCGTGGGACGGAGGGCAGGTAGCAAACACTTGCGGTGTTGTTGGCAACAAGCAGACGATTATGAAGCATGTACGTGCTAAATGTGTAGGAAATGAATGGAGACCAGGGTTTAGAAGCTGAAATGAACATGTATCAGGTATTGATCTACATACTCGTGTTGTGGAACTCTTAATATTCAAGGCAACTTTAAATATTCAATGTCCACACAAGGCAAAGTACAGTTCAATCAGAGAATATTTAGTCCGCGTGATATCACGGAGCGAAGTGACATCATACAATGGTCTCCGCTAAATCAGAGTTATAAAAAATCATCTATATATACATGACTAAGTTACAGTCGTGCTTAAGGAAAGGTGGGGGAAAGTTAAAAGGGGCCTGAGGAGAAGAACAGAGGAGGAGGAGGAGAGTTGTGTCATAACGACCCATATCTGACCTTGACTGAGCTAGTTTTTTTTGTTGTTATTTTTTGTATACCTTGTCGAGGCTTGTATGAGAGCTAACACACAACACACAGCAAGGGGGGTCATGAGAAAAGAAGGGAGGGAGTGGGAAGGACAAAACAGTGGGGAACAGAGACATTAGGAGATCTGTGGAAGAGAGAGGGATGGGATGGGGAACATGGGGAATAGAAGATGGACATCACAGGGACTTTCAGGAAGGAAAGTAGGGAGATTGAAGGAGGTGGGTTTGGTGTGGATTATCGAGGGTAGAAAAGATCGAGGATTTGGATGGGTGATGATAAGAGGTGGTGGTGAACAGCTGTTTTGAAAGCCTGGAGGGAAGAATGGCAATGAATAGAGTGAGGGAGTTTATTCCAAAGGCGGGAAAAAAGAGGAATGAAAGAGTGAAGGTGATCAGTGATTCGTGATTTTGGTAGTTTTACCAGAAGGGGGTTGTTGGCGGACCTCTAGCGCCCTGTGGAAATGTGGTGGGGACAAATCGCAGAGAGAGCAGGGGGGGTGGTGCGAGGAGACGGTAGAAGACAGAAAGACCACTGACCAACCTACGGTGATTGAGTGAGAGGCCCAAAGACTCAGCCTCATTGCGGGAGATGCCAATGATCCGAAATGCCTTGGTGTCTACAGCGTGAAGCCGAGAAAGGTGGGAGGCAGGAGCACCAGCCCAGAGGGGAGAGTTTCACACGAGTTAGCAAAGCAAGGGTACAACTGTACAACTGTAGGTAAAACAATTCTGGACAATACATTCTTTAGAAAGGCCTGTCGGAGAAAGAGAGGAAGAGGGAGATAGATAGATAGATAGATAGATAGATAGATAGATAGATAGATAGATAGATAGATAGATAGATAGATAGAGAGAGAGAGAGAGAGAGAGAGAGAGAGAGAGAGAGAGAGAGAGAGAGAGAGAGAGAGAGAGAGAGAGAGAGAGAGAGAGAGAGAGAGAGAGAGAGAGAGAGAGAGAGAGAGAGAGAGAGAGAGAGAGAGAGAGAGAGAGAGAGAGAGAGAGAGAGAGAGAGAGAGAGAGAGAGAGAGAGAGAGAGAGAGAGAGAGAGAGACGACAGAGAGAGAGAGAGAGAGAGAGAGAGAGACGACAGAGAGAGAGAGAGAGAGAGAGAGAGAGAGAGAGAGAGAGAGAGAGAGAGAGAGAGAGAGAGAGAGACTTGACTTTTGTATCTTTTTATTATAAAAATAGAAAAGAAAGCCCCCAAATGGGAGTTACATTTTCATTTCAGAGAAAGAAGGAAAACCAAGAAACAATTTCTGCAGAAAGGAAAGGATAAATCGGGTGGATTATATACAAAACATTTCACAAAAGGATCAACATTCCTCTCGGACTTTGCAAATAACTTCTTTTATACACCATTTTGATTCGAACTGTGGTAATCTTCCCGTTACTGAAAAGAAAGCAAAATACAATTTAACACGACTTATTACAAGGTTTTGGAACAAAAACAAAGCATCTTCATCATTTACTCCAACACCATCAAGTTTTCTTTTCCTTGACTTATATACCGCCATCTTTGTCTGAGCAAGCAGGAAATTGGCTAACCCAGCATTGCAATTTTTTTGTGGGATATCCAGTCCATAGATGAACATACAAGTGTTAAAAATCAAACCAAACCTCACAAAACAATTCCGAAGTAAAATAAATAAAGGTGCCAACCGTTGGCATTCAACATAGACGTGAAAAAGGTTTTCAGATTTCTTACAAAAAGGACATTCATCTGCAAGCAGATTTGAAAAACGGTGTAACAAGTGATTAGAAGGAAGGATCCAGTGTACTAGTCTCCATTGGAGGTCACAATGTCGTGGTGGTACAGGAGGGTGATAAAAACCTTTCCAGTAAGGAAAATAAGGGGGAGAACAAGGGAAGAGGTCTCTCCATCGAACCTTCCGCTGTGTTATTTGCCGTTGCGAAAGAAATTTGACACAACCCAAATAAAGGTCTTTTTGTTTGGGAAGGCCATTGAAGCCTACGTTAAAAGGGGCACAAGGAAGAGGGCTGGCAAGCGAAAAAGCACATACGAGTTCAGGAAAGGTAGATAGAGAAGATATTCGATGTGCATTTTTTGTTCATTGCTTTGGTGGTCTTGCTCCCAAGCAGATGCGAGCTGTGTGCATGTCCAAAGCACACTACCTAATATGCGTGCCACGATTCGAGAGGATCGCACACCGACCAGGCTTGCCAATGCATCAGCTCCGATCCAGCTGGCGTTTGGGCTGAGAAGATCTGCGACAGATTTAACGCCCTTGTCGGTAAAGCGTTGAATAAAACACCCATCGGCAGGCATATCATGGAAAAGGGAGTTGTAGAACAAAGGTTCTTCCAGAAACATCTGTTTCATGTAAGAATGTGTAGCTCTTGTTATTGTCAGAGCTTGCCACGCATTTAGTGTGCTCTGATAGAAACCAGAGAGGGGGGATGTATCGATTTTGGAAAGGTCCATCGGGAAAAGAGAGTGGTCATAGCCAAGCCTCCCAGCCTGTTGCAAAAGGTGACGAGCGACGTTGACCCATGGTGGAGAGGGTCGCGTGTATGGCATGCAAAAAGCAACCGAGAGTCGAAAGGCCATTAGCCGGCTTTCTATGTCGACCAGGCCTTGTCCTCCATCGGTCAGTGGTAAACTCAGGACCCCAGGTCACAGCCAGTGTTTTCCGTCCCAGAAAAAGGACACGAAGCACTTCTGGAGCTGTTGAAGCAACGCCGCTGGAGGATGCAGCACGAAGAACCTGTGCCATAAGGTGGAGGCCACCAGTGTGTTGATGACCAAGACCCTTCCACGATATGACAGTTGTATGGTTAGACCTTTCCATTTTTGCAGTTTACCCTCAACAAACTCAAGCAGATCAGCCCAATTTTTTGCTACTGTGGTATTATTACCTAAGAACACTCCAAGGTATTTCACACCATCATTGGCCCATGACAGTGGAGCAGGAAGTCTTGGCTCCAAGTCACACAACGGACAGAGCCAAAGGGCGCTCGTTTTATTCCAATTTACTTTGGCTGAAGAAGCCTTTTCAAATAAGGACAAACAATAACAAACGATGTTAACGTCATTGATATATTGTACGAATACACATACGTCATCGGCGTATGCCAGTACCTTGATGGGCCGTTCAAGCTGGGACAAACTAACCCCTGTTAGTCTACAGCGCAAAGAAACCAGTTGGGGTTCAATGGGGAGAGCATAAAGCAACCCGGAAAGAGGGCAACCTTGTCTAATTCCCTTGTTAATAGACAAAGGTGCAACAAGTTCATTGTTTATCTGAAGCACACTATAAATATTATTGTTTTGTATTTTAATACAAGAGATGAAGGTTGAACCAAGTCCAAACCGCTCAAGTACTTCGAAAAAGTACCGATGGTCAACATGGTTAAAGGCTTTCTCCTGATCAAGGAGAAGAAGTCCTAAATCTTTCGGATTTTCCTTGCACAGTTCAATGATGTCTCTCACAAGGGAGATGTCATAAATGGAACGTTTTGGGACACAGTAACATTGGTCTTCTTTCAACAACGAGGATAAATAAGGAGTAAGTCGCGATGCCGGGGCTTTTGAAACTATCTTATAGTCCGTACATAACAGGGAGATAGGACGCCAATTTTCAATACTCAGCATGTCTTACTTTTTTGAGATGAGGGTAAGAAGAGCTCATCAGCAACTCCAAGGTAGCTCTCCAAGCTGGCAGCTTGCGTTCAAGGTGTTAATGAGTTCTGGACCCAATAAGTGCCAAAACTTCTTGTAAAATTCGGTTGTATGTCCATCCAATCAAGGTGCTTTCCCAACGGCAAGGCCGTGCAGGGCAGTGCGAAGTTCATCCAAGGTGATGGGTCTTTCCAGTTGGGAACGCCCATCTTCACACAACACTGGCAGGCCTACGGAGATAGAGGTGACACTGACAGGATTTATTGGTTCCATTGAATATATTTTCGAAAAGTATTCCTTCACAAAAAGTTTGATTTCTGATTGTTTTAAGGTAATGGATGAATCTGCTAATATAATCGCAGCTGAGAAAGCCGTTTACTGGGAAGACGTTTCTCTAAGGAAAAGAAGTACTTGGTTGGTACGTCTGCCTCCTTCAGGTGTCGCACCCTCATCCGAACTAAGGCACCACGTGCATTCCTCTCGGTTATTTCCTTTAATAAGGACTGTTTCTCAGTTAAGGTTTTTTGTATGTTACGATTATTTTGTCCGATGACCCGTTGGAGTTGTAAAATCTCTAACTGTAATATTTTCTTAACATCATGGTCATCCCTTGTTGAGAAAAAACGATACTGTTGACAGAACCCTTTAATTTGGGTTTTTACTAAATCCCACCATATCTACGGGTTAACAGAACAGCTTAGCTTCTGTTCTTGGAGAGCCGTCCAGAAGGATTCAAAAGCCTGAATGAAGTTGAGGTTTTCTAGTAAACTGTTATTGAATTTCCAGTGAGAGCTCCCTGGACATGGTTTAGAGAGTTGAATAAAGACTCGAGCAAGGTAATGGTCAGAGAAACCACAAGGCACGATATCGGATTTATAAACTCCATGTAATAAATGAGAACTTACATAGATGCGATCAAGCCTCGCAAGTGAGACGTGGTTGTTTAAACAACGACACCATGTACAAGACCGGTCAGAAGGGTGCTGCACGCGCCAAATATCATGAAGATTATATTTTGTAATGATGTTTGCAAAAAGTTTTGCGGTACATGGTTGGGGTTCTGGCCCATTCCGGTCAAATGAAGCATTAACAGTACAGTTAAAATCGCCACCAATAATTAGACAAGTCTGCAAATCCAGTGTTTGCAGGAATTTTCTCAGTTCAGCAAAAAAGGAGATCCGCTCGTCATTTTTGCTTGGAGCGTACACATTGAGAATTGTGATCTTGATCTGATAGATAGAGAAGGTCACGGAAGCAAGGTGTCCATCAATAATACTCATAAATTTAAGGCAGGATGGATGGAAATGTTTCCCTAAGACAAACATGATGCCTGCCTTCAACGTGGAGTTGTTACTGAAGAAACATTCCTTGTCCATAAATAGTCGCCACTGAGCCTGAACAGATCGGACAGCATGGGTCTCTTGCAACAAAGCTATGTCGAGACCGTTGACCTCTATCAGGTCAGGTCAGGTATGGGAGCATGTGCCAGAACAGCACGTCGCTGCGTCCACTTTCCGCCGGTACTCCAGGGGCCTCCGTCTGGCCATCCCCCAGGCAGATGCCAGGCCCATCCCCATCTCCTTGAGATGATGGTCAACCTGTTGCAACCATGAGGCACGTGGTCGACCCACTGGTCTCCTCCACTCATGAGACTCCCTCGCTGAGAGAATCTGGTGAGCAGGATCAGAGTCAGGAAAACGAGCCACATGTCCATACAGCCGCAACTGACGCTCACGGACTATGCAGGTAACAAATCTCATCAGAGTCTCTCTCAGCAACCGCTCGTTGGACACAAAATCCGACAGGCGATAGCCAAGGATTCTCCGAAGAGACCTGGTACCAAAGGAATTAAGTCTCCATCTCAGATCCTTGGTCAGAGTCCAAGTCTCGCACCCATAGAGCAAGACTGGAAGTACCAAGGACCTGAAGACTCGGACTTTCGTCCTCCCGCACAGGTACCGGCAGCGCCACACCCCATGATCCAGTGAATCCATGACTCCCCAGGCCCGACCCAGACGTCTATTGACCTCTGACTCGCAGCCAGCAGAGACATGAATATCACTGCCAAGGTAAGTGAATCTCTCCATGATCTCAACATCCTCACCACAAAAAGACACAGACAGGACAGCAGCATCCAAGATGTCACGGAAAGCCTGGATCTTAGTTTTGACCCAAGAAACCCGTAATCCCAACGGCTCCGACTCCTCATTGAGCACCTCGAGGGCCCCCAAGAGGATGTCTAAAGTCTCCGCAAAGATGACTGCATCATCTGCAAAGTCAAGGTCCGACATCTTGACATTCCCAAATGACGCACCGCAACTTTATCTCTCCGACATCCTCCCTAGAATCCAGTCCATACAAGTGCTGAAAAGTGTGGGGGCAAGTACACATCCCTGACGAACTCCAGTAACAACTGGAAATAAGTCAGAGATGGTACCACCACACTTCACAGCACTCTCAGTACCAGAGTAGAGTTCAGACATCAGATCGATCAGTTTTGGTGGCACCCCACGAAGACCAAGAATCCTCCAGAGGACATCCCGATTCACTGAATCGAACGCTTTACAGAGATCAACATAGGCTGCAAGCAGCCCCTGCCGAAACTCTCGTCTGCGTTCGGTGAGGACACGAAGGGAAAGGATACGGTCAATCGTTGACCTCTTTGGTGTAAAGCCTGACTGCTCTGGACGCTGGTGCTCAAGCAGATGGTGGCGAACCCTATCGAGAATTATCCGAGCAAAGACCTTGCCCGGCACTGAGAGCAGCGTCACCCCTCGGTAGTTGTTGCAGTCTTGGCGATCACCCTTCCCTTTCCAGAGAGGGACAACAAGGCCCCTCTTCCAGTCAGTTGGGATGATGCCTGTGTTCCAGGCAGAGCACAAAACTGCATGCAATGACACGAGTGCAGCATTTCCACCAGCCTTGAGAAGTTCAGCATGGATGCCACAGATCCCTGGAGCTTTGCCCCGTTTCAACTGGTTCACCGCAGCCCGTGTTTCCACAAGCGTAGGTGGACCACAGTTGATTCGAGGGTCAGCAACAGGGATTGTAACACCCTTGACGTCCAACTCGACAGTTGGGGGATCAGCCTGGTACAACTGCTCAAAGTAACCGGCCCAGTGGGCCTTCACTTCAGACTCCTCTGTCAAGAGCCTACCACTCTCTGCTCGAACTGTAGTGCTCCGAGGGATGGGCTTGGATGAACGTAATGCGCGAATTCCCCTGTAAGCGGGACGAGAATCACCTGTCCACAGGTGATGCTCTACCCCCTCACAGATTCCTCGCACATAGGCCTCCTTGTCCACCCTCAGTGCACGTACAGTTTTACGTCTCAGCTCCCTGAACAGCTCAGCTCTGCCATTCAGCCTGGCCCTGGGACTCTGGTCAATGGTATCCAGTGTCCCTTGAGAGACAAAATTCTTCTTTGCCCTGCGGTGAGCTCCAAGGCATCCACCGGCAACATCAAGGACGGTGGTCTTGAAGGCGCTCCACAACTCTTCAGGACACCCCAAAGTACCCAGACCCCCCAAGTGTCCACTCAGCCTGTTCGCAAACTCCTCAGCTACTCTCTCATCCCTGAGCTTGGCAACATCCAGCCTCGGCTAGGATAGTACCATTCTCCAGGATTTAAGGTGCAGCTTTAGAGTTGCTACAACAAGCCTGTGGTCAGTATTGAGGAACTGAGCACTCCGGTAGACCCTGCAGTTCTGGATCATCCTCCAACGCCCGTCAATGAGGACATGGTCAATCTCCTTTGCCACACCGCCAGTGTTGGAATACCAAGTCCAGTGATGAGCTTGTGGGCGCTGAAACCATGAACGAGCCACCCTAAGTCCATGACTTCTTGCAAAGTCAAGGAACTTAGTGCCATTCTGGTTCATAGTTCCTGACCCATGGGGACCAACACACACCTCATAACCGTCCCTATCAGTTCCAGTCGATGCATTGAAATCCCCCAAGACTAGAAGTGTATCTCATCTGGGGCACTGATCAACCACAGACTCGAGTGTGGCGTAGAATGCATCCTTCACAGTGAGATCACTCGCCTCAGTCGGAGCATAAACAGAGACCAGGGAAATGACACCTAAGGAGTGACGAATCCTTAATCTCATAATACGCTCGTTGACCAGTGTTACCTCAATTATCATTGGGGTTAGCTTATTGGACACAGCTACAGCAACTCCTTGGGTATGGTAACCATCAGAGCGACCAGACCAATAGTAGGTGTAACCACCCACCATTATCTCGCCACAATCCGGTCTCCGAACCTCAGAGAGAGCTGCAATCCCGATGTCCAAACGCTTGAGCTCAGATGATAACAGAGACAGGTGATCATCCTCTCTTAGGGATAGGACATTCCAGGCACCCACCCGAAGGGACCGCCTCAGGTTAACCCAAGGAGACCGCCGTCTGGTGGACGACACCTCAGCACCACTCCGACACACTCTCCCGCAATCTGACCCAGGGATGTTACCCCGTGGTTTCCCTCCTATCAAAGATTGGGGGTCCCGAAGGCTTTGCCCCAATCCCGTCATCCGGTGAGCTGCCCTGCGAAGGGAAGCTGCACAGGAGGTACTCCCACGGAGTGGGTTTTCAGATTTTTTTGCGTTTTTGCGTTTTGCGGAATGAAGGGTTTTACGGTGGCCGGAGTGCAAATCCTGCCACCAACCTCCTAATAAGAAGTGACCCAACTGCAGGAGGACGTCCGCAGACACAGTTGGGCACTAGATATGGATGGCCGTTGGCTCACAAGGAGCTCCTCCGCCCTTTGACTCTATCAACTGTTTAATTTGGATCTTGCGGTGCGGACTCCCACCGCCATTAACATTTATTGTTCCAATCTTGAAACTGGCCATGAAGAAAATAATAGTTTCTAAGAATAAGATCAGAAGCGGGATAATTGATTAGGATCCCTTTTCGCCTTGGCAATCAGTTTTTTTTAAGCGGTGACAGTGTGTCTGGTGGAAACCGAATAAGTCAGGCTTACGTACGATAGCCTGAGCACACTCAACGAAGGACGGTCGATCTGGAAAGTATTCCATCAGATTTATATTGCGTTTCCTATATGTATTTTGTAAGAAGAGTCTTATTTGTTCAGGGGGGTAGGACTTTGACTGGTGAGCTTCTCCACCGTTTCCACCTGACTGTTTCTGTTTGCTTCCTCCAGGTCAGATTCGTCAGAGTCGGTTTTAGTTTCCGAGTCACACAAGCTTGTACTGTCCTGCATATTGATACTGTCGTCAGGATTGATACACGGATCTGTACTGGTTACCACGTCTATGTGCTCTTCCATTGTGGGAACATCTCCTGGTGAAGTAATGCAAATGATCGGGAGAGTTGATGAAACAGAAACACCATCAGTGGATGTTGCGATATCACTTCCCTCGACCGTAACGGTGTTATCGACCTCCAACGGCGTGGAGGTATACAGTACTTTGGGGGTCTCTCGTAAAACATCCATTTTAACATTTTCTGCGTTTCCAGCTTCACCACGTGATGAGATGGGAGCAGTAACAGGGTTAACATTTGTTTCGCTATTTCCTGCTGACAAGGATTCAGGGTTAACATTTGTTTCGCTATTTCCTGCTGACAAGGATTCAGGGTTAACATTTACCAAAGTGACAGCAGGATCATCACTAGTGGTCTGTGTATCACCGTCAATGGACTTTCCAATAGGAGAATTTTTAACGAGTGAAACAGTTTTCTTCACTGCAATAACAGGTAAAGCGGTCTCTGTAAGGGAGACATCTCTGTCCTCACCGGCAAGTCGGCTGAACTTGTTGGCCGTAGGTACCGGGTCCGGGTCCATTCCGGGTCCATTCCGGGTCCATTCCGGGTAAACATTGTAGAGTGACGTCAGTCACAACTGCAGGAACATTACCGACAGATTCCTCGTTTGTAAATGCTCCTTTCTTCTGGGTTAAACGACCATCAGCTAAAGTCTTTCTCTTTCTTGATGAACCGACGGTGAAACCATCCCAAACATTCGTTTTGCTGTTTAGACGATCGGACTGAAATGAGAGCGAGAGATGAACCTTCAGAGTTTAGGCTTTATTCCATTTGATTGGAGCCGCTTCTACGGGCACACCGGGGAATACAGGTTCAGCTAGGAGTACATAAGCAGTAACGTATACATGTGCAGTTAATCATTGCAGACAATCCGCGTAAGCACGGAGTTCGATATAATCTCCATTCTCACCAGTCAATGAGCACCTTCAGTTAACGAGCATCAAGTGAACAGCCGATGTAAATGGCAATGCCCCGGGGACAACCACTCGTGCCGCAGAGACCTCCCCTTATACGCGAGACGCACAACATGTGATCCCGCGTCATGTCCCTCAATTCACCTCAATTCACCACATTCTCCTCACCTTTAAAATGTAACTAGGGGCCCATCTTACACACCATGATTGCTTTAGCACTATAGGAGTATACATTTCAAGCAACGCGGACTAATAGATCTACAGAAGCATACATGCCAAGCAGTGATTATTTTGAGTTGTAGGAGCATGGAAATGAGCATCGATATATGATATAATGGGCATATAGGAGCATGAGCAGCGAGAATGCCGATAATCCCCTTTACAGATTGAGTCGTCGAGGGCCTTATTCGTCGACCTCTCCGGGAGTAAACGGCAGTTTCACTCCTGAGGGAGACTCCGATCCTCTTGGTGAGCCTCGACTTGTGCCGGGATGACTCTCGATCGCTCTCGGGTGGAACGCGGCAGCCCGCTCGCCCGGCGGAGTTCCTGGGGGGAAATGTCAGAAGGAGGAGTGCCAGAAGGTGGTGTACCTGCGGGAGGAGTACCTGGAGGGAGCCAGATGGCGAACCGACACAGTGGTCTCCCTGCCGTCCGGGAGCCTGGACATGAGCATACTCTGGATTAGTGTCAATGAGTTCGACCCCTCCACCAGGGGTTCATACTTGCTTTGTCGCACCGGGCGTTTCATGAACACTGTACCGGGATGGGTCAGCCAGTTGGGCACCGTTTGACCGTCAACATAACGTCGTTGGTGAGTAAACATTCGTTCGTGAGGAGTGGCATTGGTGGACGTGCAGAGCAAAGAGCGATGGAATTCAGAGCGTCGAGAAGGGTAACCTCCCACCGCTCGGGGCCCAGTCCTCTCGATTTCAGCGCCAGAGTTACGGCTTTCCAAATAACTCCATTATACCTTTCCACCTGCCCGTTTCCCTGTGGGTTGTAACCCGTCGTTCGACTAGTTGCTATGCCGAGCTCTAGTAGGAATTGTTTTAGCCCGGCCGACATTAAACACGGCCCTCTGTCTGAATGTATGTACGAAGGTCTCCCAAACATAGCGAAGAGGTCAGAGAGACATTTCACGACAGTGCCCGAGGTCATATCCGAGCACGGAAATGCGAAAGGGAACCTTGAATATTCATCAACAACGGTGAATATGTATCTGTTGTCTGTTTCGGTCGGCAGGGGCCCTTTGAAGTCAATGTTTAGTCTCTCGAAGGGGGAAGTGGCCTTGATCAGTCTGCCAGATGCCGCGCCATAGAATCTGGGTTTTAGTTCAGCACAAACAGGGCATGAAGCATTCATTTGTTTAATATCTTAAACAGAATAGGGAAGATTTTGTCTGCGCACGAAATGTGCCATCTTGGTTACCCCCGGGTGGCACAGAGACACATGGAGGTCTTGCAAAGCCTGACTGATTGTTGCCGAACTGTAGACCCGAGAGAAGGTATCTGCAGCAGGGTTTTCTTTCCCAGGCCGGTAAACAATGTCGTAACTGTAGCAAGCTAGGTCTATCCGCCATCTCATAATTTTTTCATTCTTAATTTTTCCGTTATTTTTCCCATCAAACATGAATGCCACGGATCGTTGGTCCGTAACGAGCGTGAAGTGGTTTCCCAGTAAATAATGTCTCCATTTCCGCAGCGCTTCAACGATGGCGTACGCTTCCTTCTCTATCGCTGAGTGTCTCTGTTCGCTTCTAGAGAGAGTTCTCGAGAAGAACGCGACCGGCCGCCCAGACTGATTAAGTGTAGCAGCTATGGCGTGATTTGAAGCGTCGGTTTCCACCACGAAGGGCACCGAGCTGTCGATCGATAAAACCACGGACTTACTGATATCATCCTTGAGGTTGTGGAAAGCTCTTACAACAGCGGCATCTGGTGGAAAGTTTTTGCAATGCACTAGGGGATGTATTTTCTCGGAGTATTGCGAAATCCATCTTGCATAGTAAGCGAACATGCCGATCACCCGGCGCATTGCCTGCAAGTCCTGAGGTGGTGGAAGCTCACGGAGCGGGCGCAATCGCTCAGGATCAGGCTTAATTGTGCCATCGGCTATCGTGTAGCCGAGAAGGTCAATTGACCTTGCCGAGAATACGCATTTCTCGTAGTTGAGAGTCAGATTATATTTTCTAGAAATGCTCAAGAATCTGTCCAGATTCCTATCATGTTCCCTCTGATCCCTACCGCACACTGTGACATTATCCACGTAAACAAAAGTGTCTTTGAGGTTTTCATCTGAGATGATGTCGTCCATAACCCGTTGGAAGCAAGCTACCCCATTCGTGACACCGAAAGGTATTCTCCTGAATTGGTAGAGGCGCCTCCCTGCCTGGAATGCAGTGTAAGGTTTGTCTTCCTCTCGGATGGGAATTTGATGATAGGCGCCACGCGAGTCGATCGTACTGAATACCTTATAATTGGCCACGCGTTCGACCATCTCATCTATGCGCGGCAGGGGGTAGGCGTCGAGTTGGGTGAAGCGATTGACCGTTTGGGAATAATCGACAACCATTCGTTTCTTATGGTTCTGACTGCTGGTTACTAACACCTGTGCGCGCCATGGCGAATCGCTCGGTTCTATAATTCCCTCCTCCAGTAATCGCTTGGTTTCCGAAGTGATGAAATTCATGTCAGCAGTGGTATATCGCCGCGATTTGATCGCTATCGGTTTGCAGACCGGCGACAAGTTAGCGAACAGCTGGGGGGACGGCACCTCCGCTGTGGTCAATGCATTTAAAATTAGACGAGGCTTGCTTCCTCCAAAGGGTATTTCGTCGACCGTGTGGTGCTTGAGGACATTATGACCCAGAATTACGTCTGCGCACAAATCACGAAGCACCAGTACCCTTACATCCCGATGCGTGTACCCTTTTACGTCCAATTCAACATTGCAGTACCCTCGTACGCGGGATTGTAGTGAGGTGGCGGCCATGCATACCGTATTGTCAGTCGGGTGGATTACCCATTTCCTGCCCTTCACTAGCGAGCTGTTGACGAAACTTTCAGAGCTACCGGTATCAATCAGTGCCTCAGCCATATGCCCGTTAATTCCCGTACGTTGATGATAGCCTTGGATAGATTCCCGGGAGGCTGCAGTTAATTTATTCTGCGAGTAGAGAGCCGCAGAAGTGGGTTTATTTCTCCTTAGAGTAGATTTACATACCCTGGCATAATGCCCTTTCTTGTCGCAATTCATGCATGTGGCATCTCTGGCGGGACATTTTTGACGAGGATGCCTTTTGTACCCACAAAAGAAGCATTTACCAACCGGAGCAGTTGCTGAGGAGTTTGACGTGGCCTGGGTATCCGGCTCCTCGGGTGTTTCTCCATCCCCTATGTCTGGCTGTGTCTGTGCCAGTGGGGTTCCTTGAGTTCCCACCGTAGC
>NC_140965.1:108624976-108639976 GCF_056783735.1 Eptatretus burgeri | reverse complement strand
CAGATCCAAGATGGCTGACTGGTGGCCATTTTGTTACAGCACAGTACAGCACAGTACAGAATGGCATACACATGCACCAAACTTTATTTTGCGATCTTATCAAAGATGACCGACTCGTGACCATTTTTGTTGTAAAAAGCCCGATGTTGAACATGTCCTCAACCATTAATTGGACAAGCATTTACTAATGTTGTTCAAACTTGGCAAACTGATAATGAATGATGGCTTACATATGCAAGTCATTTTCTTTTGAGATCAGATCCAAGATTGGCCAACTGGTGGCCATTTTGTTACTTAAATGTGTTCCCAACCATTTCTCAGACATGCATTGTCCAATTTTGTTCAAACTTGGCAAAAGCAAACTACATAATGGCATACACGTGCCACTCACTTTATTTTGCAATTTGATAAAAGATGGCCGACTGGTCGGCTGGCGGCCATTTTAGTTGTCCATAAATTTGGGCTAACCCTTTAACTCCATGCAGCAAAATTACTAAAATAATGGGAGCTATGACATTTTATGTCTTTTTTAGTTGTTGAATTGAGGCTTAGTGAAGCGAAATATTGGTGGATTGAGGAAGGCAGAGGGGGTGGATTGAGTCGAAATATTTAAAGTAGCAGAGGGAGTGGGGGAAGGGAAGACATCACACCGGTGATATACAAACTAATCTCAACACATGCCCCCAAAAATCCTTAGACAAGGGGCAAAGAACTACTTACAACATAAACTAATGAAATAACTTATTCTCAGGTATCCTACGTGTACATGTATGCTCTGCCCTGGGGTAAATTTCCAAAACCTTCACAATACATTTATGGTAAGGAATGATTTGACCAGGATGGCACCCTCTACGGTTCTATTACAAAAAATCTCGAGTAGCTGGCCCCCACAGCCTGTCATTGACCACTTCCCCACCATGGTGTACATGTGCTCCAACTTTTGGCATCATGCATGCCTATATAATGAGCTATTCTGGCCTGGATGGGAGGCAACAATGAACACAAGGTCAAGATAGTCGCTTAACGTAAGTGGTGTCTTCAACCCATATTGCTTGCAATTATGAACAAGGCCCTCATGGCCACAATGAAGCCTGGTGTTGGCTCAGTGGTTCGGGTGGTGGCTTGGGATACGAGGGTTCCGAGTTCAAGCCCCGCTGGCCACTGAGTTAGCATCAGGGGGGTTGACTCAGCCTGTTATTCTTCCAAGGTCGGCAAAATGAGTACCAGTTCCAGTGTGTGTACTGGTAGAGGGGAACTGCATCAGCGACACAGTCGTGCTTCAAGAAATGATAGCTGCCCTGGCAGCTAAACTGCCATACAACCACCACATGGCCACAATGCACAGATGGAACAATTTGGCCACCCAATGTGGGAGTCTTTTTGGCCACATAGCCAAAGTTGAAGAAAAATCTTTGTGGCCTTCAATGGCCTCCAACATAAGCCTGGTATTGGCTTAGCAGTTTGGGTGGCTGGCTTTGGATCCTAGGGTCCAGAGTTTGAGTCCCGTTAGCCACTGAATTAACACGGGGTGGAGTTGACTCAGCCTGTCATCCTTCTGAGGTCAGCAAAATGAGCACCGGTGTACTGGTAATAGGGGCACTGCATCAGTGTCATAGCTGTGTCCCAAACCAACGATGTAACTAGCAGCCACAAGACTGCACATGAGAGAGAATGGCCTCCAAAGAGCAGGTGGCCCATCAGCCTGCAACACAACTCTTCAGCCTTCAAATGGCCTCAATGACAAACAGTAGGTGAGTGATCATGGCATGGCAACACATCAAATGGTAGGACAAGGCAGAACATGCGAAGGTTAGGCAAACAGGACCAGAAGGTGTTGTTGCGAGCCAGCCTCAGTGTTATACTCATTCTATGGCAAGAGTGTGCCGTGGCAGCAATTCAGGCGGTCAGCTTCGGCCCTAACCTAACCTGATCTATCCACCACGCTAATTACTCTAATTACTCTGCTAATTACCATACCCTCTCCCCTTTAACCCCTCCACTCTACTCCTACCCCCTTGCCAAATAACAGTACCATTCCTTTCATGCCGTAAAGGCACCTCGGGCTGCTGAGGCAGTTTCATTGGCAAAGAGTGCAGTCTTGGACAAGTCATCACTCCGATACAGGTTACTCCGAATGGTTATAACCCCAGTACGCTGGTACTCATTTTGCCAACCTGAGAACGATGACAGGCTGAGTCAACCCCACTTGGTGTTAATTCAACAGCTGACAGGGGCTTGAACACAGGACTCCAAGGTCCACAAGCCAGCCATCTTAACCACTGAACCAACACCAGGCTTACCCCCTTGCTTGCCTTATCCTAAATCCTGTCTAAATCCCGATGAACTATCTTTCTCTCCCGGGACCCACTAATCCCATAAACTAACCTATCTCCCAGGAGATCTGCCACTTTGAAAACAAAAATAATTAAAAACCCAAATCATCAATTAAAAAATGTCACCAATCCCTCTCTAAGCTCGATAATTGTCTCAGTTCCCATTTGCTGCCTTATCAGTTTCTCACCACCGCTAATTTATGGTTGTACCCTCTGAGTCACGTGCGTTCCTCCATGGACTGAGGCCCCAGCCTTTGTGCCAACACACACATGCTATGAAGCTTGACACTGGTGCTGCGAACTGCGTGGCGTGACCCCCTGCGGTGCTCACATGGAAATCTGCTGGGTGCACACAGTGCCTCCAGAGGAACCTCATCACACTTCCTTCGATACCCCGTCCCCCCCCTCCCCGCAACAATGGTCACCACTCCCACTCTGGCTGCACCTTCCAGCATGAGCCTCACATGGCACGGCTTGAGCACCATGTGTAATGCCGTGCTTCTTCGCACGCCTCCCTCCTGCACGCTTGGTTGTGTGATGCGCACACTCCCCCCCCCCCAGGTCCCCCACGTGACCCCTTCCTGCAGTATCAGTGTCCCGGACAATCTGCTAACTTCGCGCGGGGAACACCTTGACAAATTTTCTGATCTTCTCACTCCTTTTATCCAAGGCTTGCCTGGGCGGGATACCCCTTCTTCCACATGCTTTCATACATGCTCTGACATGCAGCAACCTTTGCTCCCCACCGGTTGGCTCAAGCCAAACCAGGTTCATACCTACAACACCATGGGGAATCTACGATCTAAAGCTAAATCGTACGTCTCTGACAGCTTCCCCAGAATCATTCCTCACACCTCCTCACAGTCCATACTAACTGTGCCCTCGCGCACTGGCACCACATACTCCTCCTCACTCAACATACCCACACACGTGCATGGACTCACACCGGGATGCCCGACTTCTCCCAGATCTGCAGTGCATGGCGTGTCTGATGTGAGTTCACTCTGGTGGCATGGCTGCTCACCACATGCCGGAGCACACGGTTCACAAAATGTCTGTACAACCTCCACCATGGCATTACTCACCGTGGACCAGAGTGCAAATTCGAACATCGCACCCATGTAACCCATTTTCGAGGCCTCATCTAGACTGACACACACGGGCAGCATGACCTCAACCTCCCTCACTGGCATCTTAGCGGGCACCAAGGTTCACACACCAGCCGTTCGGCGTTGGCCGTGCATACCTTTGTCATGGCATTGCATTTGGGCACCAGCGATTTGCCTGTAGTCTCCACCCCACACAGCACACACATGAACAAACACACAGGTTCACACACTTCCTTGTGAAGAGTCCGTTAACAAAACCCATTCTCCCCATTTGAACCATTATGCTTGTGCGTGCTGTCCACATACCTGTTGTTGGCAATTGCTGGCTCCACCTCCCGATCGGCCTTCTCTGCCGGCTCCTGTGGCCCAGTTTCACCTTCGATCGAACCCAGGAAGCCACAAATGTCCTGCACGCATTTTCCACAACACATGCCTCAACCCCCTCTCTTCCTGTACACTTTACTTGCTGTACTGCACTACACACAATTGACTCACTGCTTCTCGCTTGCTCTCTGGCTCACTTTTATTTCAAAAATTTCTGTTTTACTTCCTGTTTTAACTTCATCGAACTCCTGGGGTCCCATTTTACTCCTTATGCTGAGTGGCGCTGTCTCCCGTACCCTTTTAGTTACCTCCTATACTTTACCCATGGCCTGCTGGTCACCATCTCACACTTCGAGTCCCACATGCATGACGCATCTCCTGTCAATTTCCGCCATTTCACAAGACAGCGTCGAGTTTCTCACACAGGTAAATCTGCCCAGCCTTCACCTCGGCCTGCCCAGCCCCAAGCCTGTACAACCCAACTTCTGCCTTTGCCCGCCCAAACCTCATTCTAACGATCATTTGGTTGAACATGGTCAGCAACCGGTCGATGCCAAGTGGTGCCAGCCGTGGCGACTTGCTACCTTGTGGCATCTGCTCCATTGGAAGCACCGGGCTGACCGATTGGGGGTGGGGTCAAAAAGGCAATCAAGCAGGAAGTACTCCTCCACTGCACCCTCCACTGACCCTTCCTCAGTCATGTCAAACTGGGTCACAACAGTGTCTAACCAGGTAGCACCGACTTGATTCTGTACATTTTGACTCGACACAGCATTTTGACTCCACAAAGCTAACAACATTTTTTTTTGCTTCCTGTGCTCTACAATTTTGCTTTGAGGCACAATCACTTGCACATCAGGTCCACTCCCACTCCTAACACCAGTGTGATGGACGTCACCTCTGGATAACTTCAAATAAATCAGCGCATTTTATAGACCACGATAGCCAGTTGCCCCAGATCTTCCTGCAGATTCTCTGCCCAGACTTGTGTTAACATACAAAGAAGACCGAATACGAGTGAGTATTGTGCCGGCAGTCAAGCAACAGATCTTAATTAGTTGGCCGAGTGGAACCAATGTTGCGTAACCCCTTGTTATTATACGTAACCGTATAAGCCCATTTAAAACCTGGCCAATCACCGACCATATGCCTTAAATCTTGATCAAAATTGACAGAATAATTCAAGTCACGACTTCTGTGTAAATAATGCATTTACTGAAGGGTCGCCATAACTATCTCTCTCGGGACAGTATCATAGGCCTTCTGCAGGTCAACAAATCCAAATGCCATTTTACCTGCACCTCAATCCTCTTCTCCACAGCTGTTTCAGCATGGACATCCCATCCGTCATCCACAGAACCTTTCCAAGCCCTTGATATTCTTGCCGATGTCCATCTCCACACTTCCTTATCCTCCCATCTGGAATCCTCCCCAATACCTTCATGGCATAACTTAGGAGCATAATGCCTTTGGACCCCCCTGAATCTTGAACATCACCCTTCTCCTTCCACGTCGACACAATTACCTGTCCTCCAATCCTTCAGAATCAAACACTCTTCCATACATACATTTAAGAGCCTCTTTGTCCAACTGACTCTGACTTCTCTTTCTGAAATTAGCAATTATGTACGTACACTATCAATGGCTGGTACTATTCCCTTCTTCATCTTCTTTAATGTAGTCCACACCTACTCCTCTGTGATCTCCACCGACTCCGCCTTCCTCTGCACATAATAGGAAAGCTCCAGCTCACCATTGCTTCCTCCCTGGTTCAACAGTTTCTTGAAATCTCCTTCCATCACACCTTCAATACTGCCCCCTCTCTGTCACTAACCTCATGCCACCATCCTTAATCAACACACCTGCACTCCCCTTCTTGTTCTTACTATCATCATCCCTGTCATGAGAAAATTTGTAATCATCTTCTTCCTGCCATCCTCTCCAGGCTTGTTCTGGCAACTTCCATATAATTCCTAGCCTCTACTTCCATATCATTCCTCGCCTAATCCACAGCTCTCCTTGCTGCTTTCATATTCTGCCCATATGAGTGCATCACCGCTGCATCCAGTTGTCTCCCTCTATCCTTTATCTCCATTCTCTTCCAAACCCCCTTCTGTTCACCAACTACCTCTGCAATTCTACTAAACTTAACCCCCGCCATGGACCCTCCCAGCTTACCCCTGCCCTCCATCCTCTCCTTGCTCCTTTCCACATTCTTACACCCTATCAGCAGCTCCTCCTCCCCTGTCGCTAACTGTGTGGACCTGAAAAATCTGAGTCATCTGTTCAACCTGGAAGATCTGGCAATCCAGGTCACTGCCAATAAATCAGACACAAGATAAGACATATTTACAAAACAGAATCCTTCCTCCCACAGGACGTCCCTGACTCCTTTCTCTCTCTCCCTGGCGATTTTCTCCTCCGGTTTGTTCAAACTTAATTCAGTCCTGGTGGTGGAGTCTCACTGTACATCAAGAACACAATTTCTCACTCTCTGTGGACTGCTCTTACACCTGCCAAAGCCCAGGAGTACCTCGGGCTGTGCCTTCAACTCCGCTCCCAACTCATGTTTGTCTGTGTATTGTACCATCACCCCAACAGTAATGACCTCATCTACATCTTTCTCAGACCTATTTCACCAACTATCACACTTCTGCAAAGGACTTCTGTGTCTCCAGAGAATTGACTCATTCTGTAAACTTCCCCACTCAATTTTTTTTTTATCAATGGCAACTCCTCCCTTCTGGATTTGATGACGACCAACTTCCCCACCAATGTACCTTGCTCTTTCTCTGCCTCAATTGGTTAATCTGATCATGTGCTTGTGAGAGTCAGTGGGCTGGCTATTCTCAGAGAACTTCCTCAGCGCTGGAAAGTCTGGCAGCTCAGTTCACTCAGGCAGATTGGAAGGAACTGCAAGCAACCATCTCACTCCAGGACTGGTCTCCTATACCCATGACACCTGATATTAACTCGGCCTGCAAATTCTTCCACAGACACCTGCTCTCTTTTATGCACAGATCTATCTTATATCTTCTTCAGTTATCCTACCCTTCTTCCCACACATGGGACACTGAATCCAGTGTTGAAGCAGACAAGCAGTTGCTCTGAAACAACTTGCTTTCTCTTCCAGGAAGGCATAGCCAACCAAAGGCAATCTCAGATCATTCCAAAAAGCCTGCAATTAGTGTGTGTCCTCTCTCAGGAGAGCCAGTAAACAATATCTGTCTAACCTCAAGATTGAACAATCAAACTTGTCTCCCTCATCTGAAACCGAATGATGCCCTATTAAGTCTGTCTCTGGAGTATACCCCCCCTCCATCCCTTCCCTCACTTCGAATGGCACCACAGCTGACTCCAGTCGTGAGAAAGCCAAATGCCTCAATTCTGTTTGCTTCCAAATATTGTGTCGCCAAACCTCACCCTCTGTACCCACCTGACCCAGCCATACCAACTACTCTTGGAGTCTGCGTCTTTTGCACCTGAGAAGATGGAGAGGTTTCTGGCAAACCTCGACTCTGATTCTGAAACTGAGCATCAGCTCACGTGTTCTAAAGTGTAATCTTGCACATCCTTTTTCTGCAATTTTAACCCTTTTCTTTGACCGTGGTCATCTTTCATCTGCTTGTACATGGACACAAAAGTACAGACAGATGATCGGTCAGTTGGTCAGACTGAGCTCATCTTTGTATCCCCCATCTGCAACCTTGTCAGGGGGGGGGGAGGGGGGTACACTAAATGTTTGTTCAGATTTTTGTCTTGGCCTTGACAAGGAAGAAATACCATTTGGTCGCTTTGCTTACACTATTAGATGCCTGCATGAACAGCAAAGTGTTCGTTTCCCTCTTTTGGAAACAATTATTTGCAATATGAGTAATAAATTGTAGTTGAATGTTCACACCAAATAAGAACACTAATGGCAACATTTAATTACCTCTGCCACTGAAGGTGGATGGAGTTTATGTTTTTCATCCCTGTCTGTCTGTGTGTTTGTTTTGTGAACAGGATATCTCAAAAATGTATGAACAGATTCAGATGAAATTTGGTGGACAGGTTGGGTTTGTGACAAGGATGAAATTATTCGATTTTGGTCAAGATCCAAATCTGAGAATTTCTTGTTTTTAAGGTGATTTTTCACCATTGAGAGATTGCCCCAAAAATGATATAAAGAATGATATTTCAAAAAGTTATGGATGGGTTATGACAAAACTTGGGAGATGAGTTTGGTAAGTGACAAGAACAAGCCGATTAGATTTAGTTCAGGTCCAGATTTAGATCCGGCCTATCAGTGGGATACAAAACTAACCTGTTCAGCCTGGTTGAGGTATGTGCTCCATCGAGTGTCGTTCTTGTTAGTGATGGGTTTCTCAAAACAATAATCCTTTGTCAGTCTCTTGAAGTCAGAGTTTCAACGTATGAAGTCTTTTTAATGAGAATTAATCATATATTTGAGATAGATTATCAAGATGAAAATTAATACCGGGCGTAGTGGCGTGCGCCTGTAATCCGGCTACTCGGAGGCTTGGGTTGGAGGATCGCTTGAGGACGGGGGCTCTGCACTGGGCAGGGTGTAGAGCAGCCCGGAATCATGTCGAAACCCAAATCCTGATCCCTGTGTCGTAAGAGGCGACCAGGGTTGCGTCAGGAAGGGCATCCGGCGTAAAACCTGTGCCAAATCAGTATGCGGATCATAACGGATGATCCGCTGTGGCGACCCCTAACGGGAGCAGCCGAAAGATGAACAACAACATCAAGATGAAAATTAAAATTTTATGTCAAAAAAATATATTGTCATGGATGTGGGGTCTGTGGTTATCACGAGGTAGCTCCTCGGACCTTTACCCAACCTCCGGTCCTGAGGCCGCCGGCCACAGATAACTCGGTCGTCCGACAAGCTGCGAGGTAACCGTGGCCGCCGATTAGAACCACCGAGCCTGGCAGAATTTTCGCTCCTTGGTGACGCGTTAACTTACCGTTGGCACGGCAACCCTAATTAGGCATCACGCCCTCAACAGCCACGTGCATATTTCTTATGTACGGCCGAACGAACCATAATGGCTGTTGGCTAATCACGGCGTCAATCAGTGGGGCAAAACTTCCTATCCAACTAAATTTACACACAATGTCAGACCAATGGAGAAAAGGACAAAAGTGAGCAGGACGAAAACGTTTAACACTTCAACTAGTACATTTATTCAACAAACACAACAAGGTTTATTCAATCACCAATGGCAGGTATTTACGATGGATGGAGAGAAATCACAATGAAAAGGCAAAGGAGAACAGTAATTATTCTTACTGCCTGCGGAGCCCACTTATACATTCTTATTTTTGTTAAACGTAGGGCATGGCCATCGATCATTCCAGGGAAATGCAGAGAGGAAGAAGAGAGTAAGTAGATAAAGTGCAGAGCGGAGCATGGGTATGGTTCCTGCCTCACCTTACAGAGATGCGTCATTCCATGTGCAGAACAGCACAGCATGAAAGCTCCCCCTTGGTGGCCCTTGTGGTCAAAACAGGCAGACATGAGCACAGGGTTGGCCAAAGGATTTGTGGTCAGGAAAGCTTGATAGACGAGAGCGAGATGAAAAGTCCCAGCACGCGAGACAAGTTGAGACAACTCCTGGCAGATAAGACGAGTCGAGAGAACTCCTGGCAGATAAGACAAGTCAAGAGCACTCCTGGCAGATAAGACATTTGGTGGATCGGAGCACTACAAGCCAAAACCTCCCAGCAGATGGGGCGAGTGGAGTATCGAACGTCAAAGGCTCCTGGCAGGTGAGATGAGCATAGAATTGAAGCGCTCGGCCGATCGAAGTGCTTGATAGATCAAGACGCGTAATGGATCAGATGCTTGGTTCACGAGAGTGCTTGCCAATAGACGTGGAAAAGACGCACGTGATCTTTTGAGTGTGAAGAGTTCTAGCCTTTTTCCACCAACTTTTTTCACTCAGGGTCTCAAATATCATAAACTTCACTCAGAGGTTTCCACGTACACTCACTCTCCAAGTAGGTCAAGTCGATCTGGATTTTACATCCAACTTCATCCACTCTCTACAGAGGTTAAAACCATCACCTATCTCAACCAACGAGAGGGGGTGGGGTGGTTGTTGTTGTTGTTTCCATTGCACAATGACGTCAGCTGTAGCATCAATGACCCTGAAGCTCTGCTGTGTTGTTTTGCAAGAAATGGAAGGAATGAGATCACTGCAGGGCTAATGATTGTCTTCATTGTGTCCAAATGTTTTTTTTTTAACATGGTCTAGGCTCGTGGAAGAGCTATGACACAGAAAAATCAGGACACAACATAACAAAGAGCACAGCAGAAGAAAGGGGAAACACCAACAGCAAGGTGGAGGGAGAAAGTAGATGAAGATGGACAAACAAGAGATGTAGATAATGATGAGGGGTAAGGGAGAATGCAAAGAGTGGACAATATAAATATCGAGGTGGTTTCATGAGAAGGGGTTTGCTGGTGGACTGTGTGTGTCCTGGGGGGGGGGGGGATCACAGAGAGGGCAGAGGGTGCAAGTCCAGAAATGAGGCAGAAGAACACAAAGAGAACACCGACCAATCTGCGATGGCGAAATGATAGGCCCATCGATTCAGCTTCATCAAGAGAGATTCCAATGATCTTGAAAGCCTTGGTTTCCACAGTGTCAAGCTGAGAAAGATGTGAGGCAGAGGAACCAGCCTAGAGGGAAGAGCAGTACTCCATCAAGCTGTGCGTATGAAGGTTTTGCAGGAAATGAAAAGAACGAGTCTATATTTTCAATGATAATTTCCAAAAGATTAAGATTTTTATTGTATGAGTTACATAGTGATTCATGTCCATTGTTTTGAAATAATCGTGGTAATTTGTGACATGTGTGCTAGGGGGATGGTTTTGGATGTGTAATATAAAAGGAGGGACATTCATGGACGATTATGATTTTCTTGGTTTGAAGACGGTTTGACGGGCAAAGAACAGGATGTGAGGAGTTATGGGGTTTTAAAGGCAAAGAACAGGATCGGCGATGGATGGGTCGCTTGAGTTAAAGAATGGTCAAAAGATGGATTGAAAGACGAAGGGATTAAAGAGAACTTGAACATGCTAACTCATGACATCTCCCTCCCAAAATATCCCTCTATACAAAAGGTAGGGAATCTTTCCGACATAAACTAAAGAAATATCTGTCTGAGGAATATCAGAATCGTCTCTGAATGCATGAGGGTCTTTTCCATAACAACAACAATATTTTATCACATGTATTATTTTCGTTTGTAGAATTTATATCAAATAATCCCTACCCCCTCCACTCGAATTCTGCCTCCTCTGACTCCACCCAAACTCTCCCTCTTGGAAAAATGTCTCCCAAAAAATATTTAAACAAGAAATGTTGAGATCTAGAGCAATTTGATTTGTTGTCAAGTTCTCAAAGGTGAATCAGCCAATACCTAAAGAAGGGTGTAATCGCTTTTAGCAGCAGGGGGCACCAATGACCAATCTTTAGTGAGAGCAAATACATTTTCAAAAGGTCCACACAATTGTGTGTACAATTATGCAAAGACACCAATTGTTGACCTTTATTTGAGAAAGATCAATCGAATTGAAGATAAAATTAATAACCACAGCCAAATGTTGTAAGAGGCTTAAATAAACAAAGTAATTGTTATCTAGCGGAACACACATGTAGATAAGGCATCGTTCCCCCACCCCACCCTCCACCCACCTCCTCGATGCATGGACCACATAGTCCTACCCACAAATCCTCATACAAAGTACACGTCAAAACTTTGTTTTTACAGTTTGTAAACATTTGGCTGAAAATATCACAATTTTGTCACAATCAAAATACAGTCATATATCAGATTAATCTCTTTCAAAATTTGAAGAAAAATGTTTAAAAACTCAAAAAAAAAATTTGTGGAAAATTTACTCATAACATCAACAAGATAATGAATGGGATTTGCATCCATGCTATCCCCCCCACCCCCCACCCTAAATCAGCACCATGTTTGTACCAGTTTCAATCCCTCTCCCACCCTTCATTAATATGTGCAAATAGACTTGTGATACAAACTCCAGGGTTGGGAAAGACCTGGAACACAGAATGGATCAATATGGTAGAGGACACACCACCAATATGTTGGAGGGACACATAATGAGTATGGGAATAAAGAGATCAAAATGAGGGGAGGGAGAGGAGGACACAGGGGGTGAAGAAACTGGATACAAGCTCAAACACAGCAAGACGAGGAAGGGAAAAACTGGGGATCAATGGAAATGGAACAAAAAAAATGAAAAGGATGGTCAGGGAGAGGGGGGGAGGTAACAAAATAAATTGGAAGGGAAGGGGTGGGCATGGGGAGGGTTGATGAAGGTAGAAAAAATTTATGCGTATGGAAAATTTTATTAATATATTTGCGTGCACAGAAACTGTATTTCAAGGATCCTGGAAAGCAGCCATAAGGTGAACCACGGCTTACACATGCAAGCATGGAACGGCCGTAAAACGATGATTCTGGTGATGATGATGGTGGTGGTGGTGGTGGTGGTGATGATGATGATGATGATGATGATGATGATGATGATGATGATGATGATGATGAAAAGGGGTGACCTAAGGAGGTGGTGAATAGCCATCTTGAAGGCCTGGAGAGAAGAATGGGATTGAACAGACTGAGGAAGTTGTTTTCACAAGTGAGAGAAAAGAGGAACAAATCAATGGAAGTGAGCAGTGAACCTCCATTTGGGGATTTTCCACCAGTAGTGAGTTACTGCCAGACAACATACAGCGTCCAGAAACCTGGGATAGACAGAGCAACGAAAAGGCAGTGGATTGCAGAAGGAGTGGATTACAGAAACAAGGAGATTGCAGAAGATACCTGTTTGCCGTATGGGAGTAACAGGTCCAGAAACTCGGCTTCATTGGGGAGATTACAATGATTTTGAGGGTCTTGGTCTCCATGGCACCATTACAAGATGTGAAAGGTGTGAGGCAGGGGGCACCAGCCCAAATGGGGAAGTGGGACTCCCTCGAGCTTCGGATGAAGGCTGTGCAAGTCCATAATAGAGAGATAATCTCAAACAAATAAGCAATTATAAAAGCAGGTAAATTAGTGAATCACACAATCTGGGTGGATCATGATCAATAAGTGTCCTGCCATCATGCAAGGTTGCACATTCATGTATTTCCATGAAATATTTGTACAAATGTTTACAATTTGTTCATGAAAATCCATTTAAAAGAAAAGGTTGCATTTATTTTATAATTTATGACCAGTTTGGGAAAGTAGTGGTGTGTAGAGGGTGTTGAGGGTGGGTGTGATAGAGGAGAGCTTGTTCGAGAAATATCATGGTTATTTCCTGGTAATTCTTCCTTTCCATGTGAAGGTTATGCAGTATAGTGTAGCACTTTGATCATGAAATCAATATCCAAGCAAACATTCATCTGGATTCAGTACGTGCAAGCATGTCACACGCCGTGAAATTACATTAACATCCAATCCTACCTGAGATGTGTCTGCAATTAGATGTTTGACAGGCTGAGTCTCAAAGTGTTATTTGATGATAATGTGATTATAAGTGAAGATATTCAAAACACGGTAAGACACGTCTCCGTGTCGACAAGAGGCACGTGTAGCATCGTTGTTTGAGCAGGACATGGTGAGATTCATGTACCACGTAAACGAAGTGTACATCCTGCGAGTTTTCACTACCTGTGTTATATCATACTAGCTGGGATACCTGGCGTTGCCCGGCGCTCTTCTAAAACTGTTGGCACTTTGAAGAAATCAAATTTTGATTTTTTTTCGATTTTTTTTTGTGTGGGGGCAGGGGGGTTAGGGCAGGGGGCTGAGGAAAATGGCAACAAACACACACACACACACACACACACACACACACACACACACACACACACACACACCTCTCTCTTTCAGATGCAGTATATATTTCAAGTCCTGCACTCCAAATTATTTAAAAGTATATTTTCACCTTAAAGTACCAGTCTTCCTGAAAAGAGTTCGTTAAATTTAGGATATTTTTATTTCATGATGCAAATATGAACAGGAATTAACTTCAAAAGGAGTGGTGTGGAGAGGGTATTGAGCTTTCATCCACGGCCTGATGGAGTACTGCTCTCCTCTCTGGGATGGTGATCCCGCCTCTCACCTTTCTTGGCTTCACGCTGTTGAAACTAAGGCTTTTGGGATCACTGGTGATGCGGATGAGTCTTTAGGTCTCTCTTTCTCTCACCACAGGCAGGTCGGTGGTTTTTCTGTCTTCTACCATCTCCTCTCTGGCCTCGCCCTCCCTGCTCTGTCTGCTTGTTTACCCCACGTACCCTGCCCCATATCGCTCCCTTCCACAGATCTCCTCATGTGTCTATTCCCCACTGTTTTGTGCTTTTATGCTTCCCTCTCCCATCCCTCTTGTCTCCTGCTCCCCTTGTCATACGTTCTCTGTGTTATCTCTTTTACGAGCCTTGACATTGAATATATATTTTTTTAAAGTATGGTTGTTAAATAATTTCCTTACTCAAAAAATATGACCATGATAAAAATGGAAAGTATGACAATTTTCCATTCAGTTCCATGAAAACCTCACTTACTTCATGCAATCGGCATCCAAGTATTTCAGTGATCATAATAAGGTGTCCAGAAACAGCCAAACCTAAGGGCCTGGGAAATATTTGGATAGTTTTTGAAGTTTTGACAAAAGATCCTTGAAATACAGCTTTGGTGCATGCAATGCAGCAACGGAATTGTGAAACACAGACAGGCTGAAGTGATGAGAAGCAGACAAGAAATCCTTCTAAAATTTATGCTTTGATGATCTGAGCCATAACAGTTACAAAAAGTCGTTTTGTTATACTTAATTATCAAAGCCTGGGAGCAACAAGCAATGACAGAACGGTGCGTATTTTGAGAGAAGTTTGTACAAATAAATAAATCTAAAGCAGAGACTGAAAGCTTACATCCTCAAATGGAAAATTTGACAAATTAAAAATATCAGACTGAAAAAATTAAGATTTGTAGATGGAACACTTTATACAAGTTAACTGCAACACATCACGCAGCAATGTGAAGGTGTCGATGTTTTTGTCCCAAACTGTTGCAAGTTATAGTTTTTTTTTTTTTTTTTTTTAGAAAAAAAGCTCTGTAACGATGCTAAATTGGGAAGTTGTACGACAAACAACATCCTCGAGTCTGCATTCCATTTGTCCAAGAGCATTTACTTTCTTTTTTTT